>NW_011495039.1:3944235-3983338 GCF_000754665.1 Bison bison bison | reverse complement strand
CTTTTTCACTCTCCTCTTTCACTTTCATCAAGAGGCTTTTTAGTTCCTCTTCACTTTTTGCCATAAGGGTGGTATCATCTGCATATCTGAAGTTATTGTTATTTCTCCTGGCAATCTTGATTCCAGCTTGTGCTTCTTCCAGCCCAGCGTTTCTCATGATGTACTCTACATAGAAGTTAAATAAGCAGGGTGACAATATACAGCCTTGACGTACTCCTTTTCCTATTTGGAACCAGTCTGTTGTTCCATGTCCAGTTCTAACTGTTGCTTCCTGACCTGCATATAGGTTTCTCAAGAGCAGGTCAGGTGGTCTGGTATTCCCATCTCTTGAAGGATTTTCCACAGTTTATCGTGATCCACACAGTCAAAGGCTTTGGCATAGTCAATAAAGCAGAAATAGATGGTTTTCTGGAACTCTCTTGCTTTTTCAGTGATCCAGCAGATGTTGACAATTTGATCTCTGGTTCTTCTACATTTTCTAAAACCAGCTTGTACATCTGGAAGTTCACGGTTCATGTATTGCTGAAGCTTGGCTTGGAGAATTTTGAGCATTACTTTACTACCGTGTGAGATGAGTGCAATTGTGCGGTAGTTTGAGCATTCTTTGGCATTGCCTTTTTTGGGACTGGAATGAAAACAGACCTTTTCCAGTCCTGTGGCCACTGCTGAGTTTTCCAAATTTGCTGGCATATTGAGTGCAGCACTTTCACACCATCATCTTTCAGGATTTTAAACAGCTCAACTGGAATTCCATCACCTCCATTAGCTTTGTTCGTAGTGATGCTTTCTAAGGCCCACTTGACTTTAACTTTGTCAATTTGGTAGGAGGAAAATAAGATATCCTTTAACCTGCATTTTGATTACAAGTAGCTTGCACTATTTTCTATTTCTTGATCACATGCATTTTTTCTTTGATAATTTAAAATTTTGTGTTATTTGCCCCCTTTTCAGTCTGGCAATCTGTTTTTCTGGCACTGAGTTCTGTACAGATTAGATCCTTTTTGGATTCTGCTTAATAACATTGTGCTGTTCAGATCTTATGGAAATATCCCTCATCTAGCTTTTTTCTTTTAATTTTGACTCTCGATAAGTACAGGGTTATTACATCAAAATCTTCTCCACTAAAATATTTCTTCAGTTGCATAGTTTGACAATCTATACATATTTTTAATAGAAAATCTTAAGGGCTGGTTACTAGACACTTGAAGACAAAAATAGAAGAAAATAATATGACTCAAATATTTACTCCAGGAGTATGCCTATCGAATACATCAGTGGATCAGGAAAACACAGGTATGGCACTTCAGAGGTCATTTTACCAGGTGGGTTGTATACATGAGGGAGATTAGTGGTTTCAGATTGTGTACCTAGCTCCTTTCATTCTTTGTAGATGCTACCCATAAACTTGTGGCAGGTAGGTGAGGAGAAGGCAGAACTGTAGGCATGTACCAGAGTCCCTTTATCTGAGTCAATCATGACTGCTCTGCTTCTCATTGTTCACTTCAGATAGTTGGTTCTATAATGAATTTCTTTTGTTAAAAAAAAGAGGGTCCTTCTGATATTTAGGGTTCTGCAACAACTGCTCTAGGAAGTTTTCCTTTCTTTGTGTTAATTTATTTTGTTAATATCAAGTTTGACTGTAAATCACCAGTAAACCTTTCTGGAACTACGAAGAGATTCAATTAAAAATAATAGAAATGGTAGTCATATAAAAAAATTAGGTTCATGTATATCTAATATAGCTATCTGACATTATTCAGGAATAGATAATATAGAGTCCTGATCATTACCTGTGTAATAATTAGCTTATTTTTAGTACACTTTATATACACTTAATATATAAATGAAGCATAAGTCATGCATAAATGTTAAATTTTAAATTCTGTAATGTTATTTGGGGGAGGATTTTCTTCACCGTTAAAATCTCTATTTATTTGGAGTTCAAGGGGCTGCATATTTCAACATATTTGAAGGTAGGATTTGTCCAATTGTTATTATTTCACTAAAAATGTGCTATTAAAGAGAAATTAATTATCTTTAAAGCAAAGTCTGGATGCAGTAAAACCTAAAATAAAATGTGCCAAGTACTACTCTAAGTGTATTCCAAAGTACTATAGTTAAGCAATGTTATATAGCTTCTTCCTTAGAACTTAATAATTCTTTTGGCCATACTGAAGAGTTTTTTGTCACTCACCCCAATATCTAGGTTTTATATGCCAGGAGGTTTTTTAAAATCATATTTTGAAGCAAGTGAAAAGTCAAGTGAAATGCATGCAAACTAAATGTATGATCATTTATGTACAAAATGTTGATAGTAGTTACATTGTTAGTATATCATTTACTCATTCAACAAGCATGCATGGAATCTTGTCCTAGGTCAAGATGTTTCAAGATATTAGAGTGTTAACTGAGGGGGAAATGGATGAATGAATATATATATATACACACATATATACATATATATAAGTGAATACTTTTATTAAAGTATTCTTTTTAGACAGAATAAGATCTTTAGGATAGACAATAATAAAAATTATCACTATGATAACAGTATCTTTCACTGATATAGTAGTCTTAGTATTAAGTCTAGACTTACATGGACTTGCTAGTTTGCCAACATGAAACTATAGAAATAAACATCTTTCTTTAAAAATGAGAAAACCTAGACACAAGAAGTTAATTAACCTGACCACAGTCAAAGTGCGAGTAAGTGACAAATACAAGACACAGCCCAAAATGTCATCTTCAAGTCTATGCAATGAACCATTACAGAATGGACAGTACTGATTGAAAATAAAACATAGTATCTGACAGGGAATGACTCTAATTCACATGTAGAGATGGGTGTCCCAGCGCAAGTGCAGACACTTGAAGACAAATTCCGCCAAGAATTTGAACCACTCTCTCGTTGTGCGTGGACACAACTCTTGTTCTAATTCCCACGAAGGTTAGGTATGCACTTCTGCTCTGGGACAAAGAAACAGAGCAAAAACTATAAAAACCAAATACAACTGAAGCTGGGCTGAGCATTTTTATCAGTTAATTTTCTTTGCCGTTAGAGATGCAACAGTTACACTTTCCTGATTTGATACAGCAACTACAGGGGTCCTAAAGCCCAAAGATACAGTGAAACTTACAGATCTAAGCGTTCTGCTGAGTATATTTATTGAGTACTTTGTGCCAGACACTGTACTTGAAAAACATTACCCTAAGATTCCAGAAAGACTCAAGGAATATACAGTTAGTGGTGTGAACTAGGCCTGTAAGGAACAAATTTGAAGTCTACCAAATCCTGATGTGGCAGACACATTTACTGTTCACCAGTCCACCATGTGCTCCAGAATTTTTTCCAGGCCCCTTGCAGGTCTGTTAGGCTTTGTTCTGGCCTACAAGCTGTAAGTAAAAATGACATGTATCACCTCGCATCCAAGTATATAAGACCAGGTGTGTGACCCTCCACTTCCATCTTCCCCTGCTGTGAAGTTTTGTTTTGGAGGAACATGTTGAGATGTCTAATTCATGAGGTTAGTATCTGCCTGGAGAGCCCACCATTTTACATCAAAATTTGTAGGAATAAGAACTAAACTTTTGCCCAGGGAATAAGATGTAGAGGTTAACTCACCATGACGGCATTGTCTAGTCCATCATCAATAATATAGCTGGCTCTTTTTATTTTCCTGCAAAGGCTCTTGCTAAACAAACTCTTTCAAGCATATGAATAGTTAAGTCATGGCGATGCTCCTGATGCACAGAGGAATAATTGAATATCTTCAAATAGGATGTTTTGCCACTCCAGGAATTTCCTGTGTTTCCTTGAGATCTTGTTCTGGAGATTTCCAGGTGTGGTACCACATTGTGAAGCTCCTAATCATGGGGTCAAGAGGATCAACTTACAGAGAGATTTCAGGTCTTACATCATTTTGACAGATACATGCATATATATATATATATGTAATTTGGTACCTATTTGTGAGAGAGAGAATAAAAGAAAAAAAAAGTTAAATTACATTCTCTAGATCAGCACTGTCCAAGAGAAATCTTACTTAAGCCACATTAGTCATTTTAGATATTCTAGTAGCTACATTGAAAAAGGAAAAAGAACATTGATTATAATAATATACTTTATTTAGACCAGTATATCTAGCAAATATCATCTTAACATGTAGTCAGTATGAAAGTTTATTCATTTCACGTGAAGTCTTTGAAATCTGATGTGCCTTTTAATCTTGAAGCACATCTTTATTTAGACTAGACACATTTCAAATGCTCAATAACCACAGGAAGCTATATTTAACAGTGCAGCTCTAGATTTAGCTTAAATTTATTCCATGTGTATCAAGCTTATGTTCAGTTCAGTTCAGTCGCTCAGTTGTGTCCGACTCTGTGACCCCATGAATCGCAGCACACCAGGCCTCCCTGTCCATCACCAACTCCCGGAGTTCACTCATACTCACGTCCATCGAGTTGGTGATGCCACCCAGCCATCTCATCCTCTGTCGTCCCCTTCTCCTCCTAGGCATTGTATTAGGCACACTCACAATATCGTTGAATTCATTCATTGTAGTATTCTTTTGAGTTAACAAATGAATGCACTGACAGAGTCAGAAAATGACAGACTTAAGATTCAAACCCATTCTCCTTCTGGCTTTTGGAGATGTGGTGATGCTCTTAGTAAGTATATTGCAATGGAGAGCTCCATGTCATCCAAGTAAGAACAGTGAAGCCCCCCAATAAGGTAACAGCATTGGTGATGGAGAGAAGGGTGAAGTTAATGAATATTAAAGAAGTATAGTCAGACGACTCTGATGACTGATTACATATAGACAGGTGAGAATGGAGGGCTTGTCAAGCATGGGTTCCTGCTTCTGATTTGAGAAACTGGATTGGCAATGATCTGTTCAAAGACAGACTGATATGGGACTTGTTAACCTGAAGTTGAAATTTAGCAATTATGATCACTGCAATTGCTACTACAGTGAAAAGAACCTAACCCATTTTTTTGTTTTAGTCATGACTAGGTTATATTGTTGTTGTTTAGTCGCTAAGTCATGTCCAGCTCTTTGTGACCCCACAGACTGCAGTACGCCAGACTTCCCTGTCCTTCACTATCTCCCAGAGTTTGCTCAGATTCATGTCCACTGAGTCGGTGATGTTATCTAACTATCCCATCCTCTGCCATCCCCTTTTCCTTTTGTTTTCAATCTTTCTCAGCATCAGGGTCTTTTCCTATGAGTAGGCTCTTCACATCAGGTGGTCAAAGTATTGGAGCTTCAGCTTCAGCATCAGTCCTTCCAATGAATATTCGAGTTGATTTCCTTTAGGATTGACTGGTTTGATTTCCTTGCAGTCAAAGGGTTAGATTTGGTTCTATTTGGTCACAAATGCCCCATGATAGTGATTGCTAAAATTTAAGACAAATTATATCTTCATAACAGAACTATTTACATGGATTGACAAATCTTTAGTATTATTACAGAAAGAGGAACACCAACAGCTAATTCAACAACCTCAGATTTACAGCATGTAATGTTTAAAAGCCTCTATGTGCTTCTTTATATATTTTTAAAAGATACTCATTCAACTTTGTCACCACACATACAACAGTGGAGATTTTTGTGGAGTTTCATAGTTATGTGCGTATCTTCAAAACTGGAAGAATAATTCCAAGTGATGCCACTTAGGCCTGAGCCATCTGCCTTGGCAGGGCCTATTGGATGATGGGTAGGCCATGTACTTTAGAAAATCTGATCTTAATAATCCAAAGCAAGTCAGCTTTTTACTCTGATTGAATCACATCATTAACTGCATAATGCAGGATACAGGAGGTGACTAAGAACAAAACTTGGAGGAAACCAAGCATCTCATAAGCAACTGACAGGGACTACTGGCCCACAGATGGTAACTGTTTGAAAGAAAAAAAAAGCAACAGTTATCCTAGAAAGTCAGAGTTGAGCTATATTTCTCTATATTTACTATATCAGGGAAATTTTCATAAAGTCGTTTGCAGCAAGTGGATGCGTTACTGTATTTGATAATGGGTCAGATTTATTTAAATTGACTATATCTTCATGGACACTTACTCTAACCTGCACATGGAATCCTCTTAAGTTATTGCAGAAATGCTGCTGCAGATTGCTACAGGTGCTCTAGATTAAAGAAAAGAACTGTTCAGGTTTCCCACTGCTCACACAGCCCACTTTCAAGATCCCTAGTTAAGATTTACTGTATTTTATCAGAAAGTTTTCCAAGATTGTTTTGACTTTTTCAATCATGACTATTTTCCTGTCCATTATTACTCATGCCTTCAAGAATTAACCTTTAGAAATTTGACCAAAGAAATACCTGCAATTCTGAGGTTATAAGCCAAGGTTCATGCAAAATGAATTCCAAGCAGGGAGTATTATCTTGTATAGCTGCTCTGTGTTGAAGAGTTTTCAACTGGTACTTAGACACTCATGCAGTATGCAAAAAGCTTTCCTTTGACCACTGGTCTCCTTGCTGGTAAATCAACTGTTAGCTGATGGTAGAAGGAATTGTCCTAACCTAGCCCTGGGGCTCAGAGATGATATCCCTTCTGAGTTGTAGTTTGTGCTTTATTCTACTGGGTTCTCTTGTACTTTGAAGTGTTTTAGGATGCAGTTAGCCCAATACTTTTTTTTGCCCCCCGCTCAGTCTCTAAAAGCTGTTGAAATCCAGCTTATTCCCTTCCAATATACTATTACCCCAACTTAGCAAAAATATCATTTTAAAAATAAATAGAATTTAGCAAACGATGGATTACAATGAGTTTCGGGTTACAGATTTTTAAGCTGAGAAGGCACCAATCATTCAGAACCTCAGACATTCAGTAGCTTGCACATTTCTAGGCACTGACTCCATTGCTACCAACATTTCACATTATGCTTGTGCAATTACTTGAAACTCTTTCTCAAGTGGTATTTTATTATTATTACTTTTGTCAAAAATCTAAGTGGCATCTATTTGTTTAAACATAAACCTTTCTGATTACTCATTTTAAAAATTCCAGTTAAACTAAAACATGCACCTGGGATCCTTTTACCATTATTATAGGTGTATGTGGCTTATGAATTACAAGCGTAGAATTATTTTCTGTATATTTAAGCATATCTTATTTCTCCCTCTTTTCCCCTGCTAAATATCATCTCTGGTTTTCCCTTGACTTTGTCCTCCAATCATCCTTCTAATTTCTTAGGTCAACTGAGGCATTAGCAGACAGTCGTCATTTAGTCATTTCATTCTTGTCTTGATCCATTTTCATATGTTCAGTACATTGTATGAAAATACTCAGGTCGTTTCTTAAAATCGTTTATGAATCTAAACTGAATCAAAGTACTAATATTAAACCCTTAAAAATATTTCGTTGTAAGACATCTTGTATTTGGCCTTCACTTTCCATTTTGTTTGGTAAGCAAAGAATTTTCCCTTTTTTCATATAAACAAAACTGTTGATATCAAAGGCAGCTAGTCTTTCTCTGCCAAGTCTGAATTATATAAAATTGGAGTGTGCAGCTAAATATTTTAGGGAAGCTATACCAACACAACTAAAACACAGAGTTTTTTAGTGATACAAATTATAAACCCAGGCTCACAATGAAAGCAATACTTTAAGAATAAAACATGCTACAAATTGATGCATGAAAGACGAAAACACATAAGAATAACCCACCATGGCGCCAAAATTATATTAGTCATGTTAAACTCTTCAAGTCGGAAAACCTGAAACAGAAGACTAAAGGTTTACCTAAAATTTGCCTGTTTAGTTTCGTTTGAATTTTTGTTCCCCAAGATTTATGAACTTGTTCTAAATTCAGTCCACTTAAAACTATAGCATTGCTTTTTATGACATGGGAGAAATAAATGGTTTATTTTCCTTAAAATGTGGATGGATAGAGATTTAATGCTTATGAGCTTGATGGTATAGAATATATAATGTAATATATAGCATTTCATTATGGAACTGTCTTGCATTCCTGTGCCTCTACATCATGTAGTTAGATATGTAAAGGAGGCAGTTTTCAACTACAAAAATTTAAGATGCATACTTTATCAATAAAAATAACGTACAACTTGAGTGCAAATGAAAATGTAGGAAGTGAATGTAATTATTCCTCATAGGCATCATTTTAAACTAACTTTGTTGAATAATATTTGATTTAAGGTGGGCAAAAAGAAGTTTTTGAAACTTGAGAGGCAGTTGTTGTCCCCCCTGCAAATAAGATAATTAGAATGTCATGAAGTGTATATGGAAAGCAACTGGCATTAGGGAAGATGGCATATATTTTGAATTTTTACTCAAATCTTATAAATTTACTATTATCAGTCAATCTATATTCCATGCTACTTTACAGCACATTTTTTACTACGTGGTACTTGAAGAAAACCACCAAATTCTAAAAGAAATCATAAGTCTAAATGTAGGAAGAGATAGAAAATAGAAAAACAAAATATGTTCAACGTTATCATACTCTCAGAGTAATGAACAGGTACTCGTATCTCCTAGTATATGTAGAAATGTAACAGATTTTATTGTGAAATCACTAATTACTGTTGTGTAAGAACAGTAGCTTATTTTAAAAATCAGTAAAATACATAGAATCACTAAATAACATGCAGTAGCCAAACTGTTCCTTAAATTTTATAGTGCATAATTCCTGGAGAAAGGCAGTTCTTAAGTTTTCTAAAACTGGAGTGCATCATAAATCACATAAATTACCATTGGGTACTTAGCATATTTTAATATATTTTAAAAATTCTTCATTTCAAAAGAACCAATCCTTTATTTCTTGGAGAAATATAACAGAAATAATATTTATATTCTCAACAAAACTTTCAGAGACAAATTCTGGTTTCAAAGTAATTTTCCGGACTTAAATGCATATATCATGACTATATGTTACCAAGGTGATTTTATCCAGAAGGCAAAATTCAAAATAAAGTTTTATTCTATCTGTAGCTAAGGATTTTAATTTAAGTTTTTTTAGTCCCATCATACTTCATGTCACAAACATACAAAAATGGCAACTCGAAAGAATCATTGTGAATCTTAAAGTATAAAAATAAATTTTTCAGATTGCTTAAGTTCTCTCCTCATTCTTAATTTAAAAATACCTCTGCCTTTATTATTGAATACCATTTCATTTAGCAGAAGAAATAATAGATATACACACTTATGAAATTTAAAGAGCATAGGACGTGTCTAAAATAATTTTGATGCTTCCTGCAAAAGATGAGCAGCTTACATTTTTCAAATATTCAATCTCTTGTTGAATGCTTGATATCAAAATCTTGCATAAAATATTAAATGTTTTTCAGAGAAATTCAAGTGTATGGTAAATATAGGATAAATACTATACTGTACATAGTTTTAAATGAAAGCTATTGAAATTCTCTACTAAGTTTGGTGATTTTTACCATTCTCCCTATAAGTAGCCATTAGAGGTAAAAAGTATCTTTCAATGTTGGTTTTTATAGATGTAGACACTGATACAGCTATTATAGGAAATGCTGAGGATTTTTCATGTTATTACATTAGAAAAATTCTCTATGGCCTAAATAGTAAGTTAATATTTTTTGTTATTCCAAATGTTCTAAGAATGAAAATTTTGAAAAAAAAAAAAAAAACTTTATGGAATAATTAGCATATATTTAGAAATTCAGATAAAACAGACCAGTCATATTTGATTCTGGAATGCATCCAGACCTCCTTTTTCACTTGTTTTTTCCTTTGAACCACACTTTTTTCTTCCAAATAACATTTTCCTTATACTTTCTATTAGACATTAGGACTTCATGTTAACTGATAGATGTTTTGAGTCTTCACTTAAAAAGACCTTTTCTGCTAGGTTTCTTTTAATTGTGTGCCTTTCAAAGAGACTCGTCTCATTTCTAACCTTTTCTAATTTTCCTTTACCAGACTTTTAGTCCTACACTCAGCTGACTGACTGAGGCAGGTTGTGGAGAAATTTCTGGACATGTTGTTAACATCTGACACAGTGAGTGAGAAAAAAACCCAGCACAATCACAGGGCAGGTTCAAGGAGAAGTGGCAGCTCCTGGAGATGAAAACTTATGTGTGTTTGCTGGTTGCCTGAAACACACTGGTTAAATTCAAATCCATTCATTTCTTAATTGTGTCTCTCCCTCTAAACCACTGTAATGCAAACCAAAAGGACCTTTATGGATGTTTTTTATTGATGTGTGCAGATCAAGTGTATCTTTTTTTTTTTCAAGTGTATCTTTAATTAGTCCTGGCTGACATTTTCCACAATACGTTTAGTAGACAGTATTATATAAATATTTCTAGTGACTGTCTATGGAGGTGTTTGCCTAAATTTTTCTTGGATAAAGCCTTTAATGCTTTCACCCAGAATCCATAGAGGAGCTACCTAAGTTTGGGAAGTTTAGTGTTGCTCTTTGTACTTTAACTTTTAATATCAGAGCACATATTGAAACCATAAACACAATGAAAATTCAAAAAATATTCCGACGGTATTAGAAGAATACATCCCTTCCTTTTTTATCCTTAAAGAGCCAAGGGCTTGGGGAGTGGCAGGAAGAAACATTCTTAAGATCTAAGCCCTGGACGCTATCCTGCGAGCGCTTAAAACCCTTAGAAACGTGCAACGTGAAGAACACCCCCTTTCGAAGTCTAAAACAATATTAGATTCCCAAAACATATCGGCAAAGAAAGCCTTACCGTCAAACGCTTGCAGCAGGTTCCAGCTCAAACCCAGACTGAAAAGTTGAGCAGCTGGTGAACAAAAGTTTTAACCTTTTTTTTTTTTTTTAAACGAAGTCTGCAAAACTAATTTCCCTCAAAATAGGGCTCAATTTCCGTTAAAGAAAGCAGCGCTAACAAATCTCAGAAATCCTGATCACTCCCACCCCATCTCACCTCTGAGCATTGGAAAACAATTCAACTTTCACACGGATGTAAAGGTTTATTGCAAAGCCACTATTCTCCAGGATCCTTGAAAGAAAAAGGAGATGGTCAGGCTGAAGCCTGAGGGACAGGGCTAGGGAAAAATGTTCTACCTTGGTGACATTTCTCAAAGATTAATCAATACATTTTCCTAATTCAAACCAGATGCCTGGCCCAGTTTGCTGTCCCCAATAATCCCATTAACAACTTCCAAGACCTGACCCCCGTCCTCTGGACACCTGAGACAATGAAAGTAAGACGGCGACGCTCCTGGTGGCACATTTGGGGTCCCGGGAGGGATAGGTGAGCGCCGATATTCTCCTGATAAGACAAGTCCCAGGCAGGGCGCAACTGTTCCCGCAGCTCATTATGCGCGGCCAGCGTGCGTGCCTTGTGTAAACGACTTGGCCCCTAGCAGACAGTGTCGCCTTTCGAGCATGTGGCAGTATCAAAGCCCAGCCGTCGCTGGCATTAATTCACCGGTGGCAAGTTTTCTAAGTCATTTTCTAGGATGCAAAATTGTAACCAGGAAGATCCGAACTTTAAGGGATACCAACGTGTAATATTTGTTTGGTAAATGGAACCATGGCGGCGTGGGAGTGAAAGGGGTGCAATTAACTGATTGATTTTTTGAGCGGAAGAGAGATGGATTTCTGGAGGGAAACAAGGTGGGGGAGAGGACTGGAAATGTACATGCAATATACACATCGCTTGTGACTAGGATGAAATCGCTTTAGAATACTCCTGATCCAGGAAAAGTTTTTCTGGGCGGACAAGTGGCAAGGAAATGGAGTGGGACCCGGAAATCGAGGGCGGTGTGGGGGAGGACATTTGAGGAGAGCAGGGGAAGACACCCCACCTGGGACCGCAGGCGAGGATGCCAGAAGCAGAACATCTGTGACTGTCACGGCCCCATGCTTTCTTCGATCCTACCAAGTCTCGTTCCTTGCGGCACAGAGAACGGCCCTTTCTTGCCGGTGGGGAACTTTTCCTGTATCCTCGAATCTGGCGTCTCAGCGCTCTAGCAACCCACCCACAGACACCAGCTGTATTAAAAGCTAGAAGCGCCACTGAGCCCATGACAGGAGTTGAGGCTAACTTGGAAAACCTTAATCTGAGTGCGCGCCAAACTAGCTCTGATTCTTTTCCTTAATCCTACTCCTTTCGTGCTTCTCCACAGTTAGGCACACCCTAAGCTTTCCTGCAGGTGACAGTGCCCAAGTGACACTGACAGGACACCTTTCATGAGAGAAGTGAGCAGGTTGGACTCTGGGTGAGGGGTTGGAGCTGGCGGGCGCCACGGCCGGCTGAGCGGGAAAGGTAGCCGCTGTCCGCCGGGGCTCGGGTTTAGGCGCCCTGCGCGCCGCTTGCAGTCCAGGCTGTTGGCAGCGGCGGGCGGGCGTGGACGCGCTGCATGCGTCCAGCCGGCGATAGGAAGTGGAACTGGGAGCGCACTGCGCGGACTGAGCGGGAGTTTTGGAGGGAGTTTGCATGTGGTCAGCACTGGGCTCCTAAGCCAGCCCCCAGCTCACATTACACTCTATTTATAACCTCTCAGAGCCGTTTCCCCCTGAAAGCAGTTCTCTGGGACCACCTTCTTTTGGCTTCAACCTCTCCTACTCTTGACATCTGAGTAGCTCAGAGGGAAGCTTCTCCAGGTCCGAGTGTTTATATGTAAAGGAGACTGGCCGCTAGGGCTCAGGACCGGGATTATCCGAGCTCGGCAGAAACGCGGGCGGCTATTGCTTTGGGAGGGGGAAAAGTCACACGGTTTCCAGTGAAAAGTGACAGAGGGTGGTGGCGTTTGGAACCGTCGTGAAGTCTTCTGCCTGGAACCCGAGACTTGCATGCTATGGAACACCCGCTCTTTGGCTGCCTGCGCAGCCCTCACGCCACCGCGCAAGGCTTGCACCCGTTCTCCCAATCCTCTCTCGCCCTCCATGGAAGATCTGACCACATGTCCTACCCCGAGCTCTCCACTTCTTCCTCGTCTTGCATAATCGCGGGATACCCCAACGAGGAGGGCATGTTTGCCAGCCAGCATCACAGGGGGCACCACCACCACCACCACCATCACCACCACCACCACCAGCAGCAGCAGCACCAAGCTCTGCAAACCAACTGGCACCTCCCGCAGATGTCCTCCCCGCCGAGCGCGGCTCGGCACAGCCTCTGCCTCCAGCCGGACTCGGGAGGGCCCCCGGAGCTGGGAAGCAGCCCGCCGGTCCTGTGTTCCAACTCTTCCAGCTTAGGCTCCAGCACCCCGACCGGGGCCGCGTGCCCGCCAGGGGACTACGGCCGCCAGGCGCTGTCACCCGCGGAGGCGGAGAAGAGAAGTGGCAGCAAGAGGAAAAGCGATAGCTCAGGTAAGGGCGCGCCGGGCACCCTCGGCGAAAGGGGGCGGAGAGATGGGAAGATTCTCCCACTAGAGTGAGGCGGCGGGCGTTATGGGACAGGTCTTTTCCTCTCTGGCTCCTCGCCGCCAAATTCGGCGAGGCTGCTTTGGTCCTTTTATTTGGGGGCACGTGTTTCTCCGAGGGCAGCACTGCAGCCAACTGCGTTAAGCTCTCCAAGATTCAAACTAGTTTACCAGAGGGTTGAGAAAAAAAGGACAAGTGACAAGTATGTGAAATCGATTGCGAAGCGTGACCTTCCATCTGAGCGATGGGGAGAGGAATGCGCCCTGGGATGCAGCGTCCGCTGGGCGTGCGTGCGGGTGCCTTTCCTTGACTTTTCCCGACTCTGAATGGCTCGATTTTTCCCATCGTTAACTGGATTTCCAAATTATTGCACAACATTTGGAACTTGCAGTGGAACTTGGCAGAGCACATGAGAAAAGTTTTAGTGTTTTTTTTAATTCTGATTTCAGAGTTCTTTAAATAGCACCCTATTCCAAATGGTAAAATTTGTCTTTCTTGGGGAAGAAGATATTGTCTAGGAATTCAGAGGATTTTAAGGAATGTATCAGAGAATGGGAACTAAATATACGCTCAGACCCTTGACGAAAGACGATTCTTTATTGTAGTTGTATTCATGTAATGCTAACCAAAAAGAAAATCTGAGTTTCAAAAGTGGAAAGTAAAATCCTCCTCCAGTTGAGTATTATCCGAAACAAGGACTGGGAAACTTAACAGCAACCCGGGTAGCGCTGCTGCAAGTGGGTGTGCGTAGGAGGCGCTGATCTACGTACGCGAGGATATCTTGAACCGCGTAGCAAAAGGGAAATCTTAACTAAACGCGAATGCTTGAAGGCACTGGCAGCCAACTAAACTTTAGCAATCCAGAGAAACTAAAGCTTTGCAGTCAACTGTCAAAGCCCTTACCTGTCTCTGTCCTAAAGACATTGTTAAAAGATGCTTTATAAGGAGGGTATGAGCTTTCTTCAGGAGCTACGACGCAACCTGCGTCCCATCTTTTTGTAAGCTGTCGTTTATTTAATACAATATTTACGTATTTTTTCTTTGCGTCATTGGTTTTAAGAGCCCTGGAAGATAATTCCAGATACTGCTTTGAAAGACTGGATAATGTCTATCCTTTATAATAGTTTAGATTTCACATGAATGACAGAGATTGAGCCGCATATTTCATGTTCTTTTGCAGCAATGGTATCAATTATTCTTAAGTGTGACTACGGAATGGGTTCTTCTTTCTCAAACGTTTACATTCCAAGGTCAGGGTGAACTTCTAATGCCCCATCACAAAATAGTTTTTATCCAAAAAGGTTGCCAGCAGTATCATTCATTTTTAATGGTTTTTACTAACCCTAAGTGAGACACTCTTCAGACAGTGAAAAAGTTAATTATAGCAAGAAGGCTTCCATCTTCATTAGAAAACAAGTCATTTTTAGAATGCAGTCATCCTTTTATAGACTCAGCATTTGATATCACTCTAACTTTTCTGGGATAAGTTCTGAGTGCAGGTTAGCCAGGGAAGCTTTTGCAATTTACTAGAGGCTCTTACTGTTCCTTGTACTTTCTGCAGTGAGAAACCTATATAATGGATTGTTTCATATGCTTCTTCAACTGAACAAACGCACCTAAGTTTCTTAGGACAAACTGAATTTTCATATAGGCCTATGTTATTTTGATCAAGGAGAAATCAGGAAAGTGAGATCTAACAACTGACTCCCTTCAGTTATTTTAATAATGACTTTCTTAAGAAAATTGGTTATATTAATACTGCTACCGTCCTTTGGTGGGAAATAACCATATAACAAAATAAGTTTATTTTTTCATGCTGAAGTTGATAATTAAAGTCCTTGAAAAACAAAAGTTTTCATCAGATACATAAAATATTAATAGATTACATCTTGAATGGGAAATACAATTAATCATCACCAAGGGTAGAATCATTGGAAAGTTAGAATGAACTTTTTCTTTGATGGGATATTTTGAAACAACCCTTCACTGTCTAAAAGGAAATATATTTTAAATTTCTTGTTGAATATATGTACAGTCTTTGAAAATAAAGTTTAAATAGCCAAATTTACTATTTTAGATAATATTTGTTAGATTCTTTAAGTAAACTTAAGTTCAAGGTATCATTTTTTATTGGAATGATGTTGTATTTGGTCTTTTATAATTTATGCTCACAGCTATTTCATTTCATATTATTATAAGGGCACCTTGATCTAGCAGAAATTAAAGCTAAGTAGAAAGTCAATGTAATTCTGACAATATTAACACATATATCTCTAATTGCTTAGAGTACAGTTTTAATGTTTCAATATTTCCAAAAAAACTGAATTAACATAATGTTGACACTCTTCAAATTTTAAAATTATATTTGACAAAACTCACACCATGCATTACACAGGCCATTTTTATTTTGTCAGACAATGTATAATTAGTATGTATTTCTAGTTGAGAGTGAATGTAGTACATAAATCCAGGGCAAAATCAGAACCAAAATTCTGTGTGCTTGCAGATCACAGATTGTATGTATATGTGTATGTGTGTACTGACTATGCGAAATTCTAATGGAATTTTAAGCACTGGAAAATACTGAAAAACAACCCCAATTTCATCCATGATAATGATACTGAAACTGTAATAGTTAACATTTTTCAGTGTGCATTTGTATGCGCTTCGCCTCTCAAAAACACATGAACACACGCATACACAAACTCAAGAAGCTTAAGGGTCTAGAAGCAAATATTTACGGACTTTAGACTTCCACTGCACTTTATCAACAATTGAAAACAACAACGTTTAATAGAAAATTACACTGTCTTTTATATATGTTCAGCATATTTGCAACTTTGAACCTGCTATGCTTTCTGGCATTATTATCAAAGCCAACATCTGCCACACCTTCAGAGGAACTCTTAGAAATCAAAACTTTACAACTGTACTTAAAGCAATCTATACCAAACAGGTCATTCTGAAAAAAAGTCTATAAATACTGTGAATTACTTCACTTCAGTTACCTTTGATTGTTCACCAAGCAACGTAGTAATAAGTATAAACTGCCTATTTTTCAGTTAGTAGATCAAAGTAAATTAATCTAATTTTAGTTTTTAACGCAGGTAATATAAAGTATAAATGTATGAGTATCTTCTGTTTAAATTTATTAAATGAATATAAGTGCATATTTTATAAAAAATCAAAATTATATCAAAAAGGAGTGATTTGCGGTGTCAGTTTTACAAGACTTTCAATCATATTAGATTCTTATAAAACTGTAATTATTTTATTATAGCTACAAGATCATAAAATATCTGTTGTCAAATTATGTCTGTCTGGCTCTGCAGATTGATAGGCAAGTATTAGGATGATATACTGGAAATTAAATATAGAGTAATATCTTCCTTGCCCTACCTCTAGTATTATTTTGTACTTTTTTCTAGATATTTCTATCATCATGTTTTCTGAAAGAAAATAAGTTACATTATTATTCATTTCTGTGTGACTGGATCACGACTTTCAGCATTTGCTTTAGAATTTAAAATGCAGTCTATTGGATGTGGGTGGTTATAGGCCAGTATTTGTATTGAACAAATTAAGTGCCTCAAATCTATGACATTTAAAAAGTAACCATTTTCAGTCATTTTCTTGGAATAGTAGATTAATTTTAGATGTGAACATTTAAAATGATGACCTGACATAAAAAAATTATGAGTACCATTGACCTACATGAGTGTTTGCAAAATGATTACACTCAAAAGTCAAGAGCATTAATTTCTTCAGAATTAAGGTGCTGTATTGTAGAAAGTCAGCAATGATGGAAGGAAGAATGCAAATAAATACTGAAAAAGTTTCCATTTCACTATAAATACCTTTATTTATAGTTATTTGAAAAGGAACAGCGTCAAACATAATGCATGGCACTGCTAAAACTTTCATTTGAGTTAAAAACCCTCTATCAAGCATTTTAAGTTTTAATCTTTGTTTACAGTAATCTTCAATGGAAACCATTATGTTGGTACACTGTAAGCTGATCGCCACTAATAAACGAAAAAATTTATTTTAAGCATTACCTTGTTTGTCTGTGTTTCGAAACATAGATCCCTCATCACAGGATTGGAATTTATCACAACTTATTTATTGTAAGACCTAATTAATTTTAAACAAGAATAAAATAACGAAAGGGACAACCCCTTACCTTAGATTCAGAGAAATGTGGCAAACTATTGCTATATTTAGTGAAAAGAATTAACTTTTTTAAAATATAAATAATCTATGGGTGAATTAATAACTGACTTCTGTTAAAAAAGAAAATCTCCACATGTAAACCTATTTATATATTTGGCCTGGTAATGATGCCAGTTTTATTCATTTACTAAATTTAAATATATATATGCTGGGCAGTTTCATTAATTTACTGGATTAAAAATGGCAGCCAGAAACACACAGAAAATGTAATGGCTTCTTAGATTTTCATTTCAAATAAAAAAACTATGTAATACAATAATACATTGTAGTTTTAGACCATGTTCACTTAAGTAATTTATTCTTAAAATTTCAGACCATTTTTTTCCCAAGAATTGCTATGATTATTACAAACATTTATGAGTGATAAATGATAAGGGTGAAAAATATTACAAAATAAAATACACACAGGAATTCCTTGACTAATATTTGTTGAGTTAATAGTTGTGGATGATTTATTTCTCATTTTCTTGTAATTTTGCCATATTGTTTCTTATAATAAAAATTTTGTGAGGAAAATATATTAGAAAAGATATGAAGTAAGACTATCAGCAGTAGAATGTGCCCCCTTGATTATAATCATAAAATAAGACGGATTAAATATTGAGTAACCAGCTAAATTACGTATCCTGGATTATTGCATTGGTGACTGATTCCAATGGTTAAATTAGAAAAAATGGTATAAAACACAAACCAAGGCCAAAGTGCACAAAGTAGAAATTGTATTTTTATTCAAATGGCAAAACACATTTTATTGTTGTGACTTCTTTTATGTGTTTTAGTCATTAATATGATTTACTTATCAATAATAAGCTTTTTGTTAAGGTTGTAAAGAAAATTAAATACTAACACTTTCTATTTTTGTTATGATACTTTTATGATTTTTTTCTCAGAATAGTTGTATCAAACTGAAACCCTCGTGTAGAGATGAAGTGACACAATAATAAAGAAATATGAATTGCAACACTGCCTTATTCTCCACACTACTTCTAAATCATAGTCATCAGTGAAGTTCAAAATCCAATTGCAAAAAACCTTTTATAGAATGTTTTATTGCTCTGATGAAGTAAAACTTAAAATAGTAAAGGTCACTTTGGGTCTCAGACTTCAATTTGCATTACCTGTGTAGAGGTAGAATTAATTTAAATTGGAGCCCCTTTTCTCTGATGATTTTCTACTTACATTATAGTAGGATAAGGAATTTGTTTTCTCTTTAAGAAATCGTGTTAGATAGTATTTTAGGATACAAATAATAAATAATGTATCTATTAATCTGTATAAAATTCAGATGTCGCTTTTTGTTCAGATGTTTCAGACGTTTTCATACTTCAGAGTAAATGTTTCTCTTTAAAATCTTTAAAAATATTTTTTTATTAAATTAACGAAAAAATACTTGGGAAAAATATACATTCATTTGGGATTAAATGGGTCAATTTTTAATACCCCTCTATATTTGGAATTTGAATTATGTAATTAAAATCCACTTATTCGTGAAAAACTTTTTATAATGTCACATTTTCCACAGCAATATAATGTTTCTGAATGTCTGAAAATTTGATACTGTGTATTGGAATATTGATTTTGTAGGGCTCTGAAATTATTGTATGATATGTTTTTTGATCTCTTCCATGCACCTATGAATAAGAAAAATCAGGTAAAATATGTATTAGTGTGTATACATTTTTGGAAGGGGTTTATATGAAGAAAATTCTTTCAAAAATAATTACGTTGCTGTCTTATCTTACATAGATTTAAAAATTAACAAATTGGAACTTCAGCTTATCTAATACCATAGTTATGGTACTTTTCAAAGTTAACATTTCCTTAAAATTTTTTAATTCTAAAATATTTATATTTTTTGGCGACTTAATTCTTACAGCCTTGGAGTTTTTACTTTTACAGCAGATACAAGTTTAGTAGGTAATAACTCGTGGTAGTAAAAAAATGAGGGTTTTGTTTAAAGACTTAAATTCAGAAATCATTGCTCTTCTTAGAATCAATTCAATTAGAATATTCCAAATGTATTTAAACATCCTAGTGTTGTGGTTGGTTTGTTGTTTTTTTTTTTGTCAGTCTTCTTTCTAAGATGTTTTAGGTATGTTTCTTGAAGCTGGATAGACTATATTGGTTGAAATTGTAAATATAAGGTGTTTAGTATTTATAGGTTTTAGTCCCTACTATATTTTAGTAGAAAGGTTAATCGTATAAAAGACAGGGAAGATGCTGAACTCGGACATGGCGGCTACACTTAAAGCACACTTTAAAATAATCTATTTATATAAATGTATGTATATACACTAATAGAATCTCAAATTTAATTTCTTCAGAACAGATCATCTGAACGAAAGTATCCACATTAAAGACTATAATATGATGTTAAATGTTGCAGTTACAAATAAAATGTTGCAGTTACAAATAAAATATTAAACGTGGAGCACATACGGCTATGTGGAGAGTCCTAAAGACTGAACCTGATAATCGATGATAGTTACAAAATCAAATCTGCCAGCACCCTGCAGTTTTTCTTTTGTCTTTCTCTTCCTCTGGCTCTTTATTCTGCCTACATTTCAAGAGATTTCCGTAATGCTACAAGAAAAAAAAAAAATCCCAGTTATCTTACATGACTGTGGGCAAGAAAATGATTAAGATGAAGTCATCTCTCTCTCAGACTGTGTGGAAACCTAGCGGAGGGTCCAGCTTCGGTTGGCGGATGCCAGTAGAATTTTAAAGGCCGAGAATTTTGCTCTTTGAAAATACAGCTTTAATGCTTTGCCAGAAATGACACCCAAATAAAAACTTATTTTTGCAAATGATAGTTATTTGCAAGTGTACTGGCGAAATACATTCGGTGTCTGTAGAGGCGGCTTCTTACAACTTTCTGGACTGCATAGAAAACTTTTGGATTCTTAGCCTCCTGAAAAAGTAGCAAAGAAAACTGAAGTATATTATTAGTTAAAAAAAAAAAGTATAAAATGGGCAGTGACTTTCATCAAAGAAATAATGAATACCAAGTAAATTTTACAAATGATTGATTTTATTGTGGTAGTGAGAACACGCAGGTCAGGAAAATAGAATTGTGCCATCAAAAACTTAGTGGGAGCTAAATTGATGAAAAGTAGCTTTGATTTTTTAGGATGCCAGTAATTTATTGAATGGCTTTCACCTTTTAAGAACCATACAAAGAGAGATTTACTCCTAATTGTGTAGATTGACATTAAGTGATATCTCTCTTCTTTAATATTTTTCAAAAATAAAATGAATTTTCAGGTATTTTTCTGCCTGACAGTGAAAGTCTCCCCAACTACATGCTATGTTTACTTTGGATTTTTTTTTTCTCCTTATTTGTTGTGTAAACGGGTGTGGATGTATTAAACTAGAGAGCATCTAGATGTAAATTGCTAAGAAAGACCAAAATGGCATGAAAACCAGCTGTTAGACACCTAAATTTAGGGGCTGCTACCACATGCATTTCCAAGATTATGATCTTTTGAATGTCTACCTTCAAAATTCAAGGAATCCTGCATGCCTTTTCTTCCCGAACTATTCTTTGTTCCTAGAAGAAGAGCACCACATTTTTTTCTTGGATACCCAAATGTTTGGGAAAATAAGGAGGAGCAGCACCTTTTTTTTGTTTTTTTTCGCAGTTTTAGACAGTAGTTGATAGATCACAAAGGATTTATCTAATTTCTTTGTCATCCTCTTAGGAAAATTGGTGGCACACTCATAGGGATGATTGAAGAGAGCTTGATGCTGACTATCTGATGGTGGGCAGTGTGTTGAGAAGCAACAGGATGGAGAACTACCCAGGGTCTGCCCACAACGGGAAAATATTAGCACCTCTAAACATGATAGGGCGAAGAGAGGGAGCTTTTACACTGGAATCCAGTGAGAGCAGCAGAACAGAAGCCTTCCAGCAAAGTTGGGACCTCAGGTGGAAGTTTGCAGCCCAATTCAAATGTCTTGAAATAGCCTGCCTTCATGCTTTCCAATCCCCTTCTGTTGCGTCCCTTTGGCCAGGTGTATTCAAAAGATGGGGCTTCCTGTTGGCTCAGTTGGTAAAGAATCTGCCTCCAGTGCAGGAGACATGGGTTTGATCCCGGGTCAGGAAGAGTTCCTGGAGAAGGGAATGGCAATTCCCTTCTAGTCAATTCCAGTATTCTTGCCTGGGAGATTGCATGGACAGAGGAGCCTGGCAGGCTACAGTCAATGGGGTCACAAAAAGATGGACACAAGTGAGCAGCTAAACCACCACCACAATCAGAAGATAGAGAAGCAGATCACTCAGGTCTTGGTGGATAAAATCCTTAGATATCAACCTAAAGGTACACAGGCCACAGAAGAGAAATGTCAAGAGTTTTTTTTAACCTTTGTCTCTTGCTAACTATGATTTAACTTCTCTGTAGTGTAGTTTCCTAAAAATTAAAGTGAGTCAAGAAACATAAAGTACTTAAAACAGTGTCTGGCTCAGTAAGTATTGTTGTTTTTGTCTTCTATCAATGTAGGTACAATTCTGTTGTGGGTATTCACCATCAAAAAATAATCTCTGTCTTATGTTGCCTGTTTATTTGTGTTTTACTAGTAATATTGCTGTAGGAAGTGTTACTTGCCTGAAAGATTATTTTGAATAATCCTCAACTATCCTTAGAATTGTACATCCATCGCATGCCATTTTCCTGAAATGCAGAGTGAGTTTTAAATCAAGCTTTATGAGAAACTCAAGTTGCCTTCACTTAATAACCCCTAAGATTCCCATTCCATTGCCTTTTTTGACTGGATATCTCCTAACCTTTCTCAAATGTCTTCTACACTTCTCCATCAAACACTTGTTTTCAAGAGGAAGGTACAAAAAGGTATTTAGTCAAGAGGGAACAGAACTTAAACCAAAAGGTTTTTTAAATATGACAATGAAATGTCAGTTGTCTGTTGCCATTGTTAACTAGGAAGTTGGACAGAACATTTTTCTGCTGAGTTATAAAGTTCATTGCTGAGAGAATTTACATATTGTTAATATTAGATATTAACAATATGTAATAATATTGTAATTATAATATTGTAAATATGTAATATTAACAATATGTTAATATTGTTAATAAGCCCATTGTTACTTTGAGTGGTTCCATTAGGAGACCCTCATGAATGACAAATACGCAAATACTTTAAAAAAACCCATAAAACTGTATTATATCTCACATTAAATACAAAAGGACAGTTTTATAATAGTGGTAAGTTCTTTTTTCAAAGCAAATATTTATTTGTTTGTGAATTTACTTATATTTAATAAATTGTTGAGAAGTACTGCTTAGGTTGAGGCAATAGAGTGCAAAACTCCCCCCAAGTTGTAAGTTGTGGGGGATTAGCTAGTTTCATTCTATGCAGCTTACTCACCTCTTCTAGGCCTGCAGTTTAATGTGGGGAAATTCAGATATATATTTCAGAGAAATTTTATATTGTTATATATGATGGTCTGTGGCAGTTGCTTTTGAATAAATAGTGAAATCAGATACTGTATTAAAATTCTAAATGTCCAGAGCTAACTCTTTCAAAATTCTTAGACTAACAGCAGTTTAATTCCTAAAATGAGAGTTTCAAAGGACTAGTGATTGTTTCTCTTCTAGATCATGGAAGGGCAGAGAGCAGGTACATGGAGAAGAACAAAACATTAAATGTTCAGTCATACACAGAGGTGACAAGAAAGGGCTGACTGCATCAGCTATTTCGTTCCTCTTGGCTTTCAGGGTAGGCTTGATTTGTCAGTCTTCTTACTGACTTATAATCTATAATGTTTCAACAGGTGATTAGAATGATCAAGACACTGGAAGGGACCCGAGCCACCACCCAGTTCAATGAGTGCATTTTTTGATGAGAGAGTGCACCCAGTGAAGTGAAGTAATGTCTGTCAGTTCAGCCAAGTAGTGCCAGCTGAACTTCCATATCCTGACTTCATTCAGCCTAGTGCCCTTAAAAGGAAAATCTCCTATCCTGTTTTGAAACCTTAAGTTTTTAGTTTTCCCAATAAAAGTAAGTTACAGCATCATTTAAAATGTTGGCTACTGCTTTTGAGCTAATAAAAGTGTATTTGACAAAATGCTTTACCTGGGTGTAAGCTACCTCTCTCTGAATCTGGATTTATGATTACCTTGGTTGTTTTTTACTGTTTTATGAATATGAACACTCTTATTCTTTTTTAGCTTCTTTCTTAGTTTTATGATGGCATAGTTCTTGCTATGGGTTACCATTATCCCTGTATATTTTTGATACCTCATACAATGAACCATAGCATTTTAAAGTTTAATATCTGGTAGTGTGCTGATGGACTTTGTTATATGATGTTTATAAGTAATAGGTATTTATGTAAATGGAATCATATTTTGGATAACCATTTGTGAACTGAAGACTCTGTTTCCTGTTTTAAAATGTTTAATGTGCTACTAATAGATTTTGTTTAGTTGGACTTTACCTATATTTGCATTTTGTATTGAAAGTCATAAATAACTACAGGTAGACACCACACAACTTTCCCTTGTCTCACGTCTTAAATCTAACTCCATTTAAAAATAAGTATTGATCTTATTTTTTAATTGAATACAATCTTTTTTCCCAGAATATGCTAACGAATGTTAATAATTGGCCATTTTTTGCCTTTGCTAAGCAGGCATACCTTCCCTGTTTCTCCTCCAGTTCTGCCGACACTCGTCTTCCCCACAATCTGTAAACACCAGACCCATCTGCTCATCCCCAATGCAGAGAACCACATAACCTCTGGAACACTCTAACACTGAACTCTAATAGTAATTCCAGATCCTTAATTCTTGTTGCTGCTGCTGCTGCTAAGTCGCTTCAGTCGTGTCCGACTCTGTGCGACCCCATAGACGGCAGCCCACCAGGCTCCCCCGTCCCTGGGATTCTCCAGGCAAGAACATTGGAGTGGGTTGCCATTCTTACTAGACCCTCAAAAACAAAATTAAAATACACAGTTAGTTCTTCCAAGAATTTTTTTTTACCCTCTTTTATCTACATATAACTCTGTTTCCAAAATAAAATAAATAATTACTCTTCTACCTAGTTTGATGATTTTCCACTCCTTTTCCAGCAGACTTAACTTCAAAACTCAGTCATGTTGCTTTTTCCTGCACAGCTAAGCCCAAATCCACTCTATTGCTTACCATTCCTTATTTTCTATATTTTCTTCGTATTCCTACTTCGATGTTTCTTGCACTTAATTTTGTTTTCCCCCAAGGATTTCTGATGTAGCTCTCTGTTGTCAATGTATTTACTTCTGTTCATTCTTCCCTAATGAAATCCTTTATTCAACATATAATAATACTTGGACTTTGTCATTTGTCTTCTTGAAATTCTGCATTAAACTGAAAGTATTCTGTACTTACAGTACGAATGTTTAATTATAGGCTTTGATGAGTATGCATGGAGTGGCTAATAGTTGCCAATGATACAACACTAGATTTTACTTGTGCTGCTTCTTGTGTGCAGTCACGTTTTGTTTAATATCATCTATATCTAATATAAATTATATATTACAAACAAGTAAACGTCTAACATAATCTCATAATATATACATAATCGGATAGATACACTTAGATCAGTTTTTTTCTGTCAAAGTCATCTTTCATTTAATCTTTGAAATACAGTGTGAAATGTTAGTTTAAGACTATCTTCTGATAATTCCTAATGTGAGTACCTAAATACATATAGTTTCATTCAAGAATCTTTCCCACAAGATTTTCTGCATCTTCTATTTGTTAAGAAATGCTAATATTACTTACCATCCAATGTTTATTTTGTTTGCTTAGGATTTAGGGATATATGTTAATTGCATTCCATCTAACAGTCTCCCAACCCAATCATTTAAGGCTTTATTGACCGGCTGGGTCAATTGGTCTGATACTGATTTTGCTTTTGTTTCTTTAAAACCAGTATTTCCTCAATAAACTTGTTTATGTCTACCTCTTTTTAATAGTTTATTATTTTGAGAAAATTGTATAATCACATATAGTTATAAGAAATAATAAACAAGGATCTCAATGTGCTTTACTTAGTTTTCCCCAGGGTTAATATTATAATACAAAAATATAACCAGAAATTGATCTTGATAAAATTTGCTAATCTTACTCGAATTTCACTAGTTTTGTTGTACTCCTGTGTATATCTATGCATGTGTGTGTGTAATTAGCTCTGTGCTGCCTGCCGGATTTATTTTTATTTTGATCCTGTAGCCTATAACATCTTTTTCCTATATATATATTTATTATTTTCATTAAAAAACAGCTTGTGACAACTTCCCAGGTCAATACTACTCTAAGTTAATCATTGCACTTCTCTTACCACATTAATGTCTGTATACTGCATAACAACACAGTTAAATTTTGCCTCATGGTTCTCTTTGCTGTTCCTATTCCGCATGTCTCTAGTCTGTGATTTGCATTACATGTATTCACAAAGAAAAAGTCTGCCTTCTTTATCTTTTAATGTGGCATTTTGCATTAGGATAGGTGCACAGAAGTGCTTGGTAAATCCCATTTGGGGCATAGAAAATGCTTCATTAATGTTGAATGAATTGTCTATATCAGGGGTTTTCTGAAATTCTCGGTTCCAGGATTCTAGTAGTTGGCAAATTCAGAAGATTGTTGGCCAATCCATAAGGGAGTTGAATGAATATTGACTTTAAGTAGTTATCTGTATTTGTTTCTGAATGACTTTTATGGATGCTTTCTAAAGTGAAATACCTTTGATGACATGGCACATATTTGCCATTTGTCAACTGATGAGGCATAGAAACATACATTTTTAAGAAACTTTATAAATCATCAAAAATTGTCCACCTTTTAAGAGGTAAGATGCATTTATTTTTGATAATTCAGTGATTATTAAGCCAATTTCCTGTCAACTAATATATAGGAATGTCTCATTCCATTATTTGGGAGTAAGATGTGAGATTCTCTGAACATTCTGTGCAGCTATGCTATGAATTGTTGAGCTTTTGCACATTACATACAGCCAAGTAATCATAGTACTTAAAATATCGTTTAACAAAGCCAAAAAAATTATATTGAACTTGAAATTATCAGGCAGCGGGGGAAAATATGGAGTATTAATCTGTATTGTAGTATTGAATAGTGGCACAGATAGTTGGTGATTTGAAAAAGAAGATAGATTATTTTCTAATTTTTCAAGTAGACTGAATTTTAAAAAAGAAATGTAAGGTCCCTTTTCTGAGCACCCTGATATAGTGACACTGATTCAATCTATGATGCCTCAGTCTGTATCATTCTGCTTTGAGTATAACTAACTGGCCAACCAGATCACACAATGGTATGTGATTAGAGAATTTGGATCCAAGACACTGACAAGTGACCACACGTGAGGTGGCCTGGCTATTAAGGAAAAGAACAGTGACAGAGGAGTGGGAAAGCTAAATAAAAATCATCTCACTTGTTTTGAGTTTAGTCATGCATCACATGAACTGTCTCATGAAAAGAAAGTTTGCAACAAGACTACTTGTCCAAGGAAATTAGCATTTATTTCTATAAAAAAGTAAAATTAATCCATACTGCAAAACATTTTAATAATTTTTTAAGAATCTATTATCCATGACTCTGACACTGATTCTATTTTAATAATTCCTTCAACTCATAAAGAAAAATAACTCTCAGATTTTACATGCTTCTGGACCTTTTTGATAACTTGGTATCATAAGGTTAATTTAGGGTTTCCCAGGTGGCACGATTGGTAAAGAACCAACCTACCAATGCAGGAGATGTAAGAGACAGGGTTTGATCCTTGGCTTGGGAAGATCCCCTACAGGACGGAATGACAACCCACTCCAGTATTCTTACCTGGAGAATCCCATGGACAGAGAAACCTGGTGGGCTACAGTCCATAGGGTCGCAAAGAGTTGGACATGACTGAAGGAACTTAGCACACACACATGCATAAGGTTAATTTATTCAGACCTGGTGGGCTACAGTCCATAGGGTCGCAAAGAGTTGGACATGACTGAAGGAACTTAGCACACACACATGCATAAGGTTAATTTATTCAGACCTGGTGGGCTACAGTCCATAGGGTCGCAAAGAGTTGGACATGACTGAAGGAACTTAGCACACACACATGCATAAGGTTAATTTATTCAGACCTGGTGGGCTACAGTCCATAGGGTCGCAAAGAGTTGGACATGACTGAAGGAACTTAGCACACACACATGCATAAGGTTAATTTATTCAGACCTGGTGGGCTACAGTCCATAGGGTCGCAAAGAGTTGGACATGACTGAAGGAACTTAGCACACACACATGCATAAGGTTAATTTATTCAGACCAGTAACTCTCAACACTAATATATTGGAATGGTCTGGGAACTCTCAAAAAATTCTAATACTTCATAGATTATGATTATGTGACTCTAGAGTAGATCTGGAATTTAAAAAAATTTATAATAGAAAATCATAATATAAAAGAGTAGAGATAATAATACAACGAACACTCAGGTGCCCATCATGTTCAATATATGTCAATGCATGACACATCTTAACTCATTTATGCCATTCTACTCCTCCCTTGCCTTGTCCCAATTACTTTGAAACAAATCTCAGGTAGCTTGTTATTTCATCTGAACACTGATACTTTTAAAAAGCTCTCAAGTTGATTCTAACATATAGCCAAGACTGAGAACTACCAATAGAACATTCTTATTTCTAGGTTGAAAATTTATGAGAGGCAGAGACTCTGTATTCTAAATCTTATCCTTTCCTTCACATGGAGAGCTTTGTTAGACATGGTCGCTCAATAAAATATTACAAAATTACTAGAAATGCCCATTTCTGTGTTTATCACCAATAATCATATTAGTCTCCTGTGCTGTGTAGTATGGTAGTACTAGCCATATAAGACTATTTAAATTTTGATTAATTAAAATTAATTAAATTTAAAAACCAGTTCCTTTGTATTAGTAAACACATTCCAAATACTCACTAGCCATATGTGGACACTGGCTAACGTATTGAACAGTGCAGATAGAGAACATTTTGATCTGTTAAAAAGTCTAATTGAACAGTGCATCTAGACAGCTTTACTACTCTGTTCAGCTACTGAAAGAGTAATCAATTCAATTGTTCAGTGGTAAATTAAAATGAAGTAAACGAAGAATTAAAAAAGCAAATGACAACATATGATGAATGTAAATGTAAAAAATAATAGAATTTTGGAAGTGGGAAGACAAACAATGAAAGCATATTAAAAAATGTAAGGTCAACTAGGGAGATTCTTCAGAAGGCCTCTTGAGGCATAGGGAGGAGAACATTTTTCTGGGAAAGGGTGGGGAACATGCCAGGAATTAGGCTAGATTTTCCAGGGAGAAAGTATGAAAACTTAATAGAATCAGACAGTGGCAATTAATGAGAAAGAGTTACTGACTTTCAAAGCCTCTCACAAGATCTGATCTTTTACAGTCCCTGGTATGAATTCCAGAATTTCAAGTCAGGTAGCTGACAAACTGAAAGAGCACATTAGACAAGACTTTTGGGGGGAAGAAAATGAGGATAAAGTATTCATTTTGGCGTTTGAAAAGAGCAAATGCAAGGAAAACTGAAGTATAAGGAGACTCACAGCTGTCCTGTGAACCATCTGGGTCTGCTTGGCCGCAGCCATACATCACACGATGAAGCTGCCAACCGCAGAGTTCTGAATATGTGGAAAGCAGGACTAGTCATCAGAGGATTCATTTTTAACAGAGATTAATTAGTAACTAATTGGTACTTGAACTGCTAGTGATCTGTGGGAGAAAAGGCAATATTAACACTACATATTAAGCCAAGATACCGCGGGATACTTTCACATTAGAATTTATGAGTTGAGAGTGTATGCTCATGTAGGAAAGTATAGAAAAACATTAACAATTGTGTTCAGACCATCTTAGAAACGCAAAAAAAAAAAAAAAACCACATTACAGTACTGGGCCAAGCATATGTAAGTGTCCAGGCAACTCTCATTGTTTTTTGAGAGGTTTTGGAACAGAATCAGGCCAGACCAAATGTAATTTGTAATAAAGTTTTATTGGCAGTGTAGAAGACGAGTAAGGAAAACATTTTAGTAATTTTCAGTGAGTGAAATTTATGAGTTTGCTTTTATATTGAAAATTTGCTCATAAGATGTTGGTGGCCATTGGTGTGTAAATGTGTGGATGTGGTAATCTCTATTACTAATAGCAATTTTTTTTTTTTTTTTACTTTTTTCCCCAGTTTAAAAAACAGTGTGCTTTTACCATGGACACAGTAATGATGGGTTATATTTTTTATAAAGACCAGTTAGAATAAATAGTCTGCACAGGCAAAGTATCTCTTTTTTTTTTTTTAATAAAACATCTTTAATTAAAGTATGACAGTTGAATGCAATAAGGTAGTTGAATGGATGTTAATACACAGTATATATAGGTGAAATCCAAGTTGGATGGTTTTACCTTGAAAACTCAGGTTGTGAGAAAGTCAAAATAAACCTATAGAAAATTTAAATATGTTATTCAAAGTGGGTGGAATAAAGAGGTTCCACAATTTAACTGTTTCTGAAAGAGGTGCTGAATGAGAGAGAGACTGCTTTATACAAGAGTCGCAGGCAGAAAAAGGGATTTAATTCACAAGATAGTTGTGCCTCAGTTCTGTGTCTCATATCTGTCTCAGTTCAGTAGCTCAGTCATGTCCCACTCTTTGTGACCCCATGAATCTCAGCACGCCAGGCCACCCTGTCCATCACCAACTCCCAGAGTTTACCCAAACTCACGTCCATCGAGTCGGTGATGCCATCCAGCCATCTCATCCTCTGTTGTCCCCTTCTCCTCCTGCCCCTAATCCCTCCCAGTATCAGGGTCTTTTCCAATGAGTCAACTCTTTGCATGAGGTGGCCAAAATATTGGAGTTTCAGCTTCAGCATCAGTCCTTTCAACGAACACCCAGGACTGATCTCCTTTAGGATGGACTGGTTGGATCACCTTGCAGTCCAAGGGACTCTCAAGAGTCTTCTCCAACATCACAGTTCAAAAGCATCAATTCTTTGGTGCTCAGCCTTCTTCACAGTCCAACTCTCACATCCATACATGACCACTGGAAAACCATAGCCTTGACTAGACGGACCTTTGCTGGCAAAGTAATGTCTCTGCTTTTCTTTCTTTTTTTTTTTTATATGCTATCTAGGTTGGTCATAACTTTCCTTTCCAGGAGTAAGCGTCTTTTAATTTCATGGCTGCAATCACCATCTGCAGTGATTTTGGAGCCCCAAAAAATAAAGTCTGACACTGTTTCCACTGTTTCCCCATCTATTTCCCATGAAGTGATGGGACTGGATGCCGTGATATTCGTTTTCTGAATGTTGAACTTTAAGTCAACTTTTTCACTCTCCTCTTTCACTTTCATCAAGAGCCTTTTTAGTTCCCCTTCACTTTCTGTCATAAGGGTGGTGTCATCTGCATATCTGAGGTTATTGATATTTCTCCCGGCAATCTTGATTCCAGCTTGTGTTTCTTCCAGTCCAGCGTTTCTCATGATGTACTCTGCATAGAAGTTAAATAAGCAGGGTGACAATATACAGCCTTGACGTACTCCTTTTCCTATTTGGAACCAGTCTGTTGTTCCATATCCAGTTCTAACTGTTGCTTCCTGACCTTCATATAGGTTTCTCAAGAGGCAGGTCAGGTGGTTTGGTATTCCCATCTCTTTCAGAATTTTCCACAGTTTATTGTGATCAGACATAAATACTCTCATATTTTCTCTACTCTTCTTATAATACGAAAAGCAAAATGCAAAAAATTCTCATTTTACCTTTTCTAATACAATTCATTTTCGACTGCCTGTTAAGGAAGCTGTATTAGTATTTTAGATAAAGCTGAATTCCTTTAAAAAAAAAAAATGACCCAGAGGATGACTGAATAAATGGTGGTGTTGTTGTTTAGTCACTAAGTCATGTCCTATTTTTTTGCCACCCCATGAACTGTAGCCTGCCAGGTTCCTCTGTCCATGGGATTCTCCAGGCAAGAATACTAGAGTGAGTTGCTATTTTCACCTCCAGGGGGTCTTCCTGACTCAGGGATAAAACCTGGTTCTCCTGCGTTGGCAGGCAGATTCTTTACTGCAGAGCCACCAGGGACCCCAAAAGGGTGAGATGCATCCCTGGATGGGCTCGAACCACCAATTTTTCAGTTAACAGCTGAACATGATAACCGATTGCACCACAGAGACACAAAATAAATGGTAATTAGTATCACATTATAGCCTATCCTCCCCCTGGTCCCAGAAATACACAGGACACACACAATACCTTAGGTATTTCAGTAGCCTCATAATTCACAAACTCAGACATAATTCGCTAAATGGGTACTCTGTGCTAGGGACTTAGTTCTGTGCTGTGGGTACAGTAAGATGAATAGAACACCTTGAGGTTTCTGGAAGGGTCCACAACATAGCATGGAAGGCAAAGACGGAAACAACCAGATGCAACAATATGATAGAAGAAATATTAGTGTAGCAAAGATGATGAAAATATGTGGAGAAGTCCAAGAAGATTTCAGAAAATGTATGAACCTCCCTTGTTCCTCTGCCTTCTTACTTCTCCTTTCTGAAGTTATGAGCCCATGAAAATCTATTAAACAATGACCTGGATCAAGTCATCCTGGGAGAAAAATATGAATAATGATCTATGAAATGCAAAGCAGGTTTTGGGCCCCTGAGATCATGCACAAAATCTGCCCCTAGGGCATTCTTAACCAAATCCTTAATTTTTATGATTCAAGGATGCCTTTGTTTTATGCAACAAGAGGTAGTAATTGATTGTAGATAGCTAAATTTTATAATTCAAAAATTTTATTCCCAGGACATTGTTTGATAAAATCACAGTGAAAGGTAAAAGATTTTGCTAGCTGGCTAACTATATATTTGGGACTATATTTGGCAGGATATTAATGTTATCTTAATAAGGCAAGAAAGGATTAAGTCCATGAAGGACATTGTGGAGTACATTTTTAGGCAGGACTGTGATACTGTTGCTGCTGCTGCTGCTAAGTCGCTTCAGTCGGGTCCGACTCTGTGCGACCCCATAGACGGCAGCCCACCAGGCTCCCCCGTCCCTGGGATTCTCCAGGCAAGAACACTGGAGTGGATTGTTAGCTGTCCCATATTTCAAAGGCTCACTTTAGTAGAATATTGTGAACATGTGAAATGACTTTTAGTCCTTCCTTGGTTTTCCTTCTTTGGCTTTCTTGGCATTTCTCTCCATCTTTATCTTGAAAGCTCTTAAGACCTCCCTGTAGACCATATTCAAGTAACTTCACAGAATGTTAGACTTGGAAGGGATTATAGAAATTATCAAAATCATCCTTTCAGTCTTGTTGTTGTTTGGTTGCTTAATTGTGTCTGACTCTTTGTGACCCCATGGACTGCAGCACGCCAGGCTTCCCTATCCTCCACCATCACTCAGAGTTTGTTCAAACTCATGTTCATTGAGTCGATGATGCCATCCAACCATCTCATCCTCTGTTGTCACCTTCTTCTCCTGCCCTTAACCTTTCCCAGCATTGGGGTCCTTTCCAAAGAGTCAGCTCTTTGCATCAAGTGGCCAAAGTATTGTTGTTTCAGCTTCAGCATCAGTCCTTTCATTGAATATTTAGGGTTGATTTCCTTTAAGATTGACTGGTTTGATCTCCTTGCTGTCCAAGAGACTCTCCAGGGTCTCCTCCAGCACAAAGTTTGAAAGCTGACTCTCACATCCATACATGACGACTGGAAAAGCCAGAGCTTTGACTCTACAGACCTTTGTGAGCAAAGATGAGAAAATTGAGGCTTAGAAAGTGGCATTGCTAAAATAATGTATGTAGAGCTGGGGCTAACAACTTCCAACTCAGTAACTTTTTCTTATTGCTATAATCTTCTCCAGACTGGCAATTTTATCATTTAATTACCACTGTCTATTTTTGTTTTGACTAAATACTATGTGTTCGTTAGCTGATTTCTTTTACTTGAATCTAGAAGGGATAGAATTTCCATCAATGGGATCCCAGTATCTGCCTTACTTGACATTTATTTCCTGGTAAAATTGGTCATTCATGGAAGAGGAACAATTTGGGCCATTCTGAAGTTGATGCCTATACTTCATATTTACCCTGAAAATTTAAACATTAATATATATTTTATCAGTGGTTAATGTAAGAATTAAATCTATAGTGTTGTTATGCTTGAATTGACTTCCTGATCTAGAATTTGAGGGTTTCCCAGTGTTTCAAGCAGAGAAAGCAATGGCACCCCACTCCAGTACTCTTGCCTGGAAAATCCCATGGATGGAGGAGCCTGGTAGGCTGCAGTCCATGGGGTCGCTAAGAGTCGGGCACGACTGAGCGACTTCACTTTCACTTTTCACTTGCATGCATTGGAGAAGGAAATGGCAACCTACTCCAGTGTTCTTGCCTGGAGAATCCCAGGGACAGAGGAGCCTAGCGGGCTGCTATCTATGGGGTCACACAGAGTCAGACACGACTGAAGCGACTTAGCAGCAGCAGCAGCAGTGTTTCAAGTGCTCTTTCTCAGTCCCAGGCATCTTATTTGAATCCTTTTATTTTATCACATTTTGCTTTAATATTCCTTTAGTTATCTTCCAAAACATATTCAGTGTTACCAATTCATCAGGGTGCTTTTTTCCCTCTTAGTTTAGGGTAATAGCTTTCTTTGCTCATTTTCTTTTCTTTAAGTTATTCTGGAAATGTATGTGGAAGAAGTCATATCAGTTCACAAATTTGACTATTATTGAATCACATGGGTTTGATTTGCCAAAATGTATGACATTGTCTTCAGCATTCAGAGTGTACTTAGAAGAAATCCTGAACTGTAAGAAAAGGATTTTTTGTGTGTGATGTCCACTTAACTAATAAATCTGTCATCACTGACTGGTCTCCATTTCCTCTGAAATAAACAAATCACTATTAAGTTCTTTGAAGCAGGAGACTGCCAGGAAACACGAAAGTCACTTTTGCTTCATCCTCCAAGATAAAGTATTTAATTTAATAAGTGGAATGAGATGCAACAGAAGGAGCCATGGGGTCTTCACACCTGCTAGAAAGTCCAGCAGGTCTCCACAGAGCAGGAATTCAAACAAACTTCAGACCTGACGTTCAGCAGAAGTGCAGAGATGAAGCCAAGAATAAACTCTGGAAGGCCCTTGAAAACTTCATAAGTTGAAAGCCTGAATTGTGGAATCCTAGGACATTAGAAGAGGAAAATTGAAGAATCTGGAGGTCCATGACCCTCAACTGAATTAGCCCTATAGTTATTTTTTCTTTAGACTATTTCATTTTCTCCTTTAAATCAAATGGCAATTGATCCTTGTGTAAGAATGTATATTAGAAAGTCAGGGTCTTGGTTAAAGATTAAACATCAAGCATCCATCACTGAGGGCTTTTCTGTTTGTTTGCTTGCTTATTTAATTTCAGAGAAATCCAGACCTGTATTTTATTCTTGTTTATCTCAGTCAAAATAAATGGGTTACTTTAAAGTAAATGCACATGTAGTCTAACAAGGAGATCACTAGGAAAATATGAAGTCTAGTGAGAGGCAGAACTAAAGAAGCAAAATTTTAGAGCTCCTGAGAGAGACCAAAAAGCAAGTAAAATACAAAGGAGATAAGAAAACCCAAGTGTATTTACAGATTAAATTTAAAAGGGTTATACATTGCTATTTTCCTTAGATTTTGTGTTCATTATTTATAATCAAGAAATTTATTTGTCTCAGGAACAGCAATTTTCTCTCTTTTAAAAAACAGTATTTATGTATTTGGCTGGATAGGGTCTTCGTTGTATCACACTGATCTTTGCTGAGTGCTGCCGGGTCTTTCATTGCAGCAGGGGCTCTCTAGCTGTGGCACATGGGTTTAGTAGTTAGGATTTGGACTGTCGCCCAAGACATGTGGGATATTAGATCCCCAACCGGGGATCAAACCCTTGTCCTCTGCATGGCAAAGTGAATTCATAACCACTGGACCAAGGAAGTCCCAGAAACAGCAAATTTCTTTTAATTTGTGTCATTTATATGTAGCTCTGTGAGCACAAATTGCTGTGGTTGATATTTGTTTTAGCAATTATAATACTGCAAGAGAAAAAAAGAAGAAGCAAGACATACTTGATCCAGATTACATTTTTTTGTTTGAACTAAAAACTTTATCTCAAGGTTGAGAAACCTCTTGACTCAGGTGATAGATACATAGGTAAATGCATACATACATATAAATACATACACACGTAGATCTCAAATAGATAAGGGCCCAGCGTGTAACTGGGCATATGAAGACAGTGAGTTGCTTTGTGTGTGCCAGTAGCCCAGTGGCTGAAATTGTGCCATTGCTCAGGCTTCTCACTGCCTGCCTTCCAGTAATCTGTGACTAATTTACGGATGCCCACACTGTGCAGCTATTTATAATGGCTCTGCCTCCAGAAAACTTGCGCGTTTATTTTACCTTTTAGAAATAAATTTAGTGCTATGCCAATAAGGTTTTTTTAAGGTTACTGTCGACATTATTCTTGACTGACATCAAACAGATTTGGCACCAAGATGAGAGTTCTTTTTTCATTTCATTATTTCTAAAATTGAATCTTTCTACCTATCACCTTATTATCAATAAACTTAAAATTACATTGGTTTTCAGAGAGTCCTGATACTTTTAAACAAAATACAGTTTCTAGCTATGAAAGAGTGCCATACCACTATGCTCTGTGCAACCTCAGTCATTGGGAATTGCAATAGGAAAGTTGATTTTCTATCCACAGGTTTAGCTTTGGTTATTTATAAATGTGGAAATGAACACTGCTTTAGTATATCCAAGGCTTGAGCAATTTATATTTCTCAATTATTTGATAAGAAGGTATAGAGGCCTTTTAATTCTAGGGCTTCTACTCCTGCAGTATTGATAATACCTTAGAAGATAATACCTTGACCTGCAGAAGGTGAAGAATTCATTGTCCATTAGGCTATTACTTTCTATTTATGGTAATCATTGATTGGTTTAATGGAACTGTGTTTTTATATTTTCATATGCAGGACATTAAATGATAAATCTCTTGGAGTCATTTCATTCTTTATAAATCTCAGGATGAAATATAAATAAATTACCAAAAATACTCAGTCCCTGCACTGTGTGGATATTAAAGAGGATGTGGAAAAATGTTGAAGGAATGGGGGCTTGCTCCAATTGTTTTAAGCCAAAAATATCAAAATTTGGCTTATAAAACTATGGAAACTAAAAGTCTGCTTATTCCTATAGGGAATTAATGCATTACTCAACCTTGAAAAATTATATTGCCTGGCAACTACAAAATATGTTTAATTTCCAATCCTATCTTTACTCCTTTATTTAGAATCCAGTATCATTCTCCAGTTCTGTTCTGCTGACAGTTAAACTCTCGTTGGAATATTGTACAGCTGATATTCCCCTCATGCTATAGGAACGAGCTAATATATCCACCTTATCGATTATAGAGTTGATTCAAGATTTCTTTCCATATCTGCTTAATTGCTTTTAATTTAAGAAACTGGAAAACTGAAGAACACTAAAAGTCAAGCCTTTCCTTAAGGAACAAGTGTTATGTATTAATATGTGACTCTTTCATGAAGAACTCAAAGTTGCTAAATATAGAATTTTCTAAATAATAGTCTTTGGTTGACTTTATTTTTCCTTTTCAAAAATAATCCAGAAGGCAAATAGCAGTAGTGGTGTTGATTTTCCATTCCAGATTTCCTTAGTCAACACCAAAAAAAAGACTACTGAAGTTTAGTGTGGAGGAGCAGTCATGCTCTTCATTTTTATTCCAGGGTGTAAGGGCTGTTTTGCCTAAAATAAATATGAAATGGTTAACTATGCAAAATTCTAACTACAAGATTATTTGATTTTACAGAATTGAGTGTGACTCTTTCCATTGCATAATGCTATCTCGTGTTATATGATTAAATATAATTATGGTGGTAGTAGCATCTGTATCTGCTCCCCCAGCCAGTCATTATCTGTTACTGTGAAATTTGTCAATTAGCTCAAGCGGATAGAGTGCTAATGATGCCAAAACCACAGGCTCAGGTTTTGTGACATTAGGTTCTTTTAGAGAACAACTTTTGTGGCTATAGAGCACCGCCCTAATCATTGGCAGCCATATAGTAAACGCATTCTGTGTTACACCGGGAACCGTGTGTGTTTGCTCAGCTATAAATGGAAAACCCGTTCAAGGAAGCCACTTTGAAATGGTTGATCATATTTTTAGGATGATTGATTCATCTCCCTGAGTTGTTTAGTCGTTTGGTCATTTATAATGTGCATATTGAGTGCCTCCCATTGGCAAAGTGCTGTACTTTAAAAAAAAAAAAAATGGGGCTTCCAAGGTGGCTCAGTGGTAAAGAATCTGCCTACCAGTGCAGGGGATTCAAGAGACAGTGGTTTGATCGTTGGGTCAGAAAGATCCCCTGGAGAAGGAAATGGCAATCCACTCCAGTATTCTTGCCTGGGAAATCCTATGGACAGAGGAACTTGTTGGGCTATAGTCCATGGGGTCACAAAGAGTTGGATACAACTGAGCAGTTGAGCACACGGTTGATTTTAAAGGGAAAAGTCTAAAGCCCAGGTCCCATATGTATTATGTAGGTGCCTATTTGACTGAGTCAGTTTAATGAATGTGTTAATGTGCTCATCAATTAAGAGTAAAATTGAAATAATTTGAATATTCCTCTCTCAAAGCATGCTAATAGCTCCAGATCTCAGCTACAGATTATGAAAGTCTGATAAGGAAAGAAGATAAACCACTTACTATAGGAAAATCATTCCTGTATTAGTTAACAAAGGCTATCAATTTTACATTCTGAGCAACTGCTTATATTTTCCTTAACTGAATTTCTTAGATTAAAAATGCTGTTTTTTTTCACCTATATCTAACAAGAATCCCTTTCCAGTTTATCACAATGTTTCCTTACTCATTTTTTACATGCAAGTATGAACATTGATTTAAGTACTCTTCAGTGAGTACTGACAATGTATCAGGCACGGTGCAAGAACTTTAAAATGGGATTCAGTTCAGTTCAGTTCAGTTCAGTCACTCAGTCGTGTCCGACTCTTTGTGACCCCATGAACTGCAGCACACCAGGCCTCCCTGTCCATCACCAACTCCCGGAGTTTATGAGTCGATGATGCCATCCAACCATCTCATCCTCTGTTGTCCCCTTCTCTTCCTGCTCCCAATCCCTCCCAGCATCAGAGTCTTTTCCAATGAGTCAACTCCTCGCATGAGGTGGCCGAAGTATTGGAGTTTCAGCTTTAGCATCAGTCCTTCCAGTGAATAACCGGGACTGATCTACTTTAGGATGGACTGGTTGGATCTCCTTGCAGTCCAAGGGACTCTCAAGAGTCTTCTCCAACACCACAGTTCAAAAGCATCAATTCTTTGGCTCTCAGCCTTCTTCACAGTCCAACTCTCACATACATACATGACCACTGGAAAAA
>NW_011495039.1:3924730-3944135 GCF_000754665.1 Bison bison bison | reverse complement strand
CAGTGAATAACCAGGACTGATCTACTTTAGGATGGACTGGTTGGATCTCCTTGCAGTCCAAGGGACTCTCAAGAGTCTTCTCCAACACCACAGTTCAAAAGCATCAATTCTTTGGTGCTCAGCCTTCTTCACAGTCCAACTCTCACATACATACATGACCACTGGAAAAACCATAGCTTGACTAGACAGATGTTTGTTGGCAAAGTAATGTCTCTGCTTTTTAATATGCTAAACATTTCTAAATGTTTAGCATTTCAATGCTAAAGGTTGGTCATAACTTTCCTTCCAAGGAGTAAGTGTCTTAATTTCATGGCTGCAATCACCAAAAAAATAAAGTCTGACACTGTTTCCACTGTTTCCCCATCTACTTCCCATGAAGTGATGGGACCGGATGCCATGATCTTAGTTTTCTGAATGTTGAGCTTTAAGCCAACTTTTTCACTCTCCTCTTTCACTTTCATCAAGAAGCTTTTTAGCTCCTCCTCACTTTCTGCCATAAGGGTCGTGTCATCTACATATCTGAGGTTATTGATATTTCTCCCGGGAATCTTGATTCCAGCTTGTGCTTCTTCCAGCGTGTCTCATGATGTACTCTGCATATAAGTTAAATAAGCAGGGTGACAATATACAGCCTTGACATACTCCTTTTCCTCTTTGGAACCAGTCTGCTGTTCCATGTCCAGTTCTAACTGTTGCTTCCTGACCTGCAAACAGATTTCTCAATAGGCAGGTCAGGTGGTCTGGTATTCTCATCTCTTTCAGAATTTTCCACAGTTTATTGTGATCCACACAGTCAAAGGCTTTGGCATAGTCAATAAAGCAGAAATAGATGTTTTTCTGGAACTCTCTTGCTTTTTCCATGATCCAGCAGATGTTGGCAATTTGATCTCTGGTTCCTCTGCTTTTTCTAAAACCAGCTTGAACATCTGGAAGTTCATAGTTCACGTATTGCTGAAGCCTGGCTTGGAGAATTTCGAGCATTACTTTACTAGTGTGTGAGATGAATGCAATTGTGCGGTAGTTTGAACATTCTTTGGTATTGCCTTTCTTTGGGATTGGAATGAAAACGGACCTTTTCCAGTCCTGTGGCCACTGCTGAGTTTTCCAAATTTGCTGGCATATTGAGTGCAGCACTTTTACAGCATCATCTTTCAGGATTTGAAATAGCTCAACTGGAATTCCATCACCTCCACTAGCTGTCTGGCTCTAGGTCAGTGATCACACCATCGTGATTATCTGGGTTATGAAGATCTTTTTTGTATAGTTCTTCTGTGTATTCTTGCCACATCTTCTTAATATTTTCTGCTTCTGTTAGGTCCATACCATTTCTGTCCTATATTGAGCCCATCTTTGCATGAAATGTCCCCTTGGTATCTCTAATTTTCTTGAAGAGATGTTTAGTCTTTCCCATTCTGTTGTTTTCCTCTATTTCTTTACATTGATCTCTGAGGAAGGCTTTCTTATCTCTCCTTGCTATTCTTTGGAACTCTGCATTCAGATACTTATATCTTTCCTTTTCTCCTTTGCTTTTCTCTTCTCTTCTTTTCACAGCTATTTGTAAGGCCTCCTCAGACAGTTATTTTATTTTTCTGCATTTCTTTTCCATGGGGATGGTCTTGATCCCTGTCTCCTGTACAATGGGATTAGTTATTTTCAAACCAGGCTCATTTTTGTCCTCAAGGAATCAGTTGGCAATACAGAGAGAAATATAGCTGTCACAACTTGAAGGAAGGTGAAATGTTATTGGTATCTATTTAGCAGCTGAGGATACTGCTAAACATCTCCCAATGCATAGGACAGTGCCCCCAACAAAGAATTACCTTGTCCAAAGGTCACTAGTGCCTAAATTGAGAAATCCTTGGGGCAAAAGTGTAGGGCCAGAAGGATGAGGAGAATCTAAAGAATAAGGTCAGGTTCTTGCTCAAAAGGCACAGCCACCTAATCCTGCCCTGATTACAACCCTCAAATTAATATAATACACTTCTAGCCCACACTGTCTTGCCAATGTTTTTTCACCAGCATTGCAGCATTCTCTATGTGCTAGGCTTCAGTCCCAGAAGAGCATTGCTTTTCAAAGGGAAGGGTATTCTGTGCTCTTTTTTGTTTGTAAACTTTGGTTCTTGCTGTTTTCTTTATCTGAAATACTCTTATTTCTACATCTACAGAAATTCCACTCATTCTTTAGGACTCACCCTAGAAGTCACTTCCTCCTTCAAGTCATCCTTAACTAGCCTAGAAACAGTATTTACTTCCTTCCTCTCAATAGTCTCGTACCTTATTGTGCACCCTTTATTTTTGAATGAATTATTTGCATTAAAATTATGTATTAACCCATATCTCCTAACCTTAATGGCAGAGATTGAGCCATGAGCTTCAAGTGTACAGCATAGTGTCTGACACAGAGCTTCTATTTTAAGTATTTGATAAAAGAACACTTATTTTATTTGATAAAATAAATACCTGAATCAACTGTAGAAAGAGAACGAAGGACCTAAACTGCATAAAAGTTTTAAAAATAAATAATCTTGATTCGCTTTACTCTGAATTAAAAATTGTGAGTCTAGACATTATTCATCCTTTGACAGCTAACATAAGTATGAAATCTGCATTCCACGCAGGAGAGTAAGAGTTCTTTTCCTTTTCTCCTACTACTAATCCCTATATTTGAAAATAAACATATGGAAATTGCTGGCAGAAAAGACGCAATGTTATGGTTTCTATATCACTCACATTTTAAAATAACATTGCATACATAGTTTCTAAATAAGTTTATAGATTAAAAATAAATTTGGGGGCTTCTTTCCAGAAAGATACACTAGATGTACTTTTGTCTATTCATTCCATTAAGTACAGCTGAAAATACTGGACTCTGTAGATAAAAAGAAACCTTAGAAGATTCTGAAAGGTAGAGAAAGGAAGGTAGAATGGCAAGAGACTTTGACACCAAAAAATGACATGGTAATCAGGTCCCTGAGTTGGCATTTGCCTCCTGTGTCCCAGGTATGGAGTTGAAGAAGACAGCAATCTCAAAACACCAACAAACACAAACAAACAAAAAAGCTCTGACAAAAGTCTGTTGTCTCTGGGCAAAGGTTCAGAAAAGGGGTAACCTCACAGAGCAAAATACTTCAATACAGCAACTGCTGTACTCAAGCGAAAAAACTTTTGCTCTGTGAAAGCCCCTATTAAAAGGGTTGGCACTTAAAGAGGAGGTATTGATGAATTTCACCTCGTTGGAAAAATCTACAGAGAATGATGGTGAATGAAACAGTTATCCCAAAGCTTATATATTGTATTATTTCAAGTATATAATATAAGCAAATTTATAGAAATAGAGGAGATTTGTTGTTTAGTCACTAAGTCGTCGTCTCCAACTCTTTGCAACCTCCAACTCTCTCCAACTCTTTGCTAGAATGCAGCTTGTGAGGCTTCTCTGTCCTTTACCATGTCCTGGAGCTTGCTCAAACTCATGTCCATTGAGTTAGAGATGCCATCTAACCATCTCCTCTTCTGTCTCCCCCTTCTCCTCCTGCCCTCAGTCTTTCTCAGCATTAAGGTCTTTTTCAATAAGTCAGCTCTTCTCAGCAGGTGGCCAGATTAGTGGTTGCTAGAAATAAAGAGGGGGTGGAGCCCAGAGAGCATTGGGTGTGGCTGCAAAAGAGTAATATGTGAGATGGAAACATTCTGAATCTTGATTGTTTCAGTGCCAACATCCTGATTGTGATTCTGTGCTCTACTTTTGCAAGATTATCATTTGGTAAAACTGGGTAAAGAGTACGTGGAATTTCCTAGTGTTATTTATGCCTGAATGTTAATCAGTAATCTCAAAATTTTTAAGTTAATTTAATAAAACATCACAATGGCTTGGGAGTTCTTTAGGATATCTTATTATATTAAAAATATGTTTATTTAACTTTCTATAGAGGCCATGATACAGTTTATACTCACAGTATATATTTTCTTTTCCAAAGAGAAGTTGTCAGTGCTGCCTTCCAAATAAGAGCTAGTTCTTTTGGCTGAGGATAGAAGTTCTGCTTCCATGACTGGTGTTTACAAAGGATGTCACAACATAAGTTCCATGTTTTTATGCCACATACATTTTGTTGAAAATATTGTAAATTACTTAAGAGTATTTGGGGAACATGAGTAATTCCATAGGAGTTTTACAATGAATGGCAAGGTTCTAAAGAGCCATCCTAAGAATACCCAGTTACAACTAATTTCACCTACCACAGTTTCTTTTAGCAGTTAAAAAGAGAGAGAGAGAGAAAAAAAAAAAAAAAAACATAACTGCATTTGAAAACAAGTTTTCAGAAAAAAATCAAAAGAAAATGAGTCAGTTGCTGAGATGTTTCTATGTTCAAAGTGAAAGCCTAATATCCTATCATCATACTTAAGAGTAAATGCACCCATGCATGCACACAGTCACTTAGTCGTGTCTGACTCTTTGCAACCGTTTGGACTATAGCCTACCAGGCTCCTGTCCATGGGCTTTCCCAGGCAAGAATACTGGAGTGGGTTGCCATTTCTACTTCCAGAGGATCTTCCTGACCCAGAGATTGAGACATCACACTATTAAACATAGTATTTTGCAAGCTGTTTAGGTCCCTTGTTGGCAGAATCTAAGACTGAAAACCTGCTGAGTTTATCAGTGGATGGATTCTAGATCATTCCTTCTTCCCAAGATATGCTTGTTAATGTTGGGCTTATGTTGGGGCAGTAAAATTACCTAGTAATCATGTCAGTTTATTAATAATGTGGTTATCTGTAGTTGAAAACCTTGAGAATTTTGAAACTATTTGGCTTTGGAGTTTTTATATGGGAAAGGTTTAAGTCATTAAATGTTGCTCAGGTGTTTTTTTTTCCCTCCGTATTTTGCATTTCTTTCAGTAGGACCTCTTTTGATATGGCTCAAAATGGAGTATTTGGACAGGATTGTTTTGTACAATGGCTAAATGCACAGAATCTGGAGGAAGAATCATCAGGATTAAACCCTAGCTTTGGCCTTGTTGGCCATGTGACCTTGAATGTGTTATTGGAGCTCTCTGTGCCTCAGTTTCTTTGTTCTTGAAGGATTAATTAAATCAGTAAATGTAGGTACTTAGAATACAGCCTGGTACTTAATAAGCACAACTTAAGGGTAGCCATTACTATTATATCAACATCAAGAATGTGTAAAATTACATTATATTCTTAAAGAATTTCTCTTTTTTAGTGATTAGAAATGATATTGTATTGGAATTTTACCAGAGACAATAACTTACCATCGTTGATCACCAAATTCATGCTCAAATTAATTGATTGGTTTTTGTTCAATGTCTACCACACACTGCCATTAATGGTGGTGTATTAAATCATCCCTGATTTTAATTGCTCTGAACAGGAGCATGAAGATTTTCACAGATGTGGGCTCAATCCCTGGGTCAGGAAGATCCCCTGGAGGAAGAAACAGCAATCCACTCCAGTATCCTTGCCTGGAAAATCCTATGGATAGAGGAGCCTGCTGGGCTACAGTTCACATGGTTGCAAAGCATCAGACATGACTGAGCACACATGCATACACATACATAGAGGACATGTATGTCATATTTCATTTAGAAATACCAGAATTAGACATTCAGAACAATCTTTTACTCCCATTGCTTTAAAACCATTAATGGCTTTCAGGAAGGGAAAACACTCAGCATGAAAATTGAAGTCTCTCACAGGCCCTGGTTTCAAATCCCTTCTTGCCTCACATACTCCTTTCCAGCACTTGGAGGTATTTGGTGTTCCTGGCACAGTCATCGTCCTCCTTCTCAGTCCTTTGTCCACTCTGATCCTAATGTAATTCTTGGTTTCTCTTTAGGCAGACTCTTCCCCATTTCCAAATTTGGCTCACCTCTGCCTTCTGCAGGTTCCCGCTTAACTAAAATCAAACAGACTGAATGCTTCTCTTCTCTTTTCAAATCACTGTGGAAATACCTATGCCCTACCCTCTTTAGTATATTGTTTTATTTTTTTCAGAATGATTGATTTTGTATTTCATAGTTCATAACTACAATAAAGTACAAAGAAGAGTATAATTGGCATCCGTGTGTTTTTTTTTTTCTCTCTCTCTCCCTCTCTCTCTCCACCCTCTGCAGCCCAACCCTCCCCAATGCTGTGAGCTCCTCAGGGGCAGGAAGAATTTTTACTCATTTTCGTGTTCTCTACTGTGTCCAGCACAGTTACTGGCACATAGGAAGCATTCAGCAAATGTCTTATGAATAATTGCATTCACAAGAGATGGACCTAGTTTAAAATGTTCTTGGGATAGAGTACTGAGATCAGTATCATTTGAACATATGGTCCCTACCTTGACAAAACAGGAACATAGTTTTATAGGCAGAGTAAAAGCAAATTCAGATACTTATCTAGTGTGTTAGGCTAATTGGTGGTTGTGGTAATCAGTGTGAAATGCCAAACCGGACTCAGGGTGTTATTTGCCTTCTCAGAGGAAAATTACACGAAGAGTGTGACTAGTGGGTTGTGTGGGATGAAGAAAAACAGGAATCACAATCCTTTAAGGATTTTGAACCTGGAATTGAGAAAACTGTTGTGTCACTGACAGTTTAGAAAGGATAGCTAGTTTAGTTTTGAAGATCTTAACAGGAAATCTGTTGACTCCTGTGTGCTTGCTAAGTTGCTTCAGTTGTGTCCCACTCTTTGCAACTCTATGGACTGTAGCCTGCCAGTCTCCTCTGTCCATGGGATTCTCTAGGCAAGATTACTGGAGTGGGTTGCCATGCCCTCCTCCAGGGGATCTTCCCAACCCAGGGATCGAAACCAGGTCTCCCGCACTGCAGGCAGATTCTTTACTGTCTGAGCTGTCAGGGAAGCCCATAATCTCTATGGTGTTGTCTCAGTTTGAAAGCCTTTTCTTTTACTTTTCCATGACGTAGCAGGCTCTCTGCTGAACTAAAGCCTGCCCTGCATTCCAGACGGCTCGTCAGCAGCGTGGTGTCCTGCTCTGTCTTTCCTTGTAACACATTACTTACTCGGCCTGTCATTCAAGGCACCACATGTCCTCAACCTATTTTGGAGGGTGATTTTGTCATCTGGCCCACATGTACTGTATACTCTGGGTACTTCCTGTAGTTTGTACTCACTGGTCAGCCTCTAACCTTACTTTTTACTCTTAATTTTCCTGTTACCTGGAAAGGTGTCTTCTGCCATCTCCCACTGTAGAAGCCCTGTTGTATTTTAAAATACTAGCATAAATATGATCTGTTCATGAAACTTTCATGATTCTTCAATTTCATGTGATTTTTTTTTTTCTTCTTTGATTAACCATGGGTGTTTGTATCTCTGTTCTTTGATGTTTTGAATCGTTTTTGAATTTTTAAAAATATCCCTTTTCTTAATATCTTCACCCAACACACACACACACACACACACATACACAATAAGTGACTGATTCATTTTGAGTGTCTGATTTTGGTATTTATAGATGAAATATGACATATACTTCCTCTATGTGTGTGTGTGTGTGCTTAAGTGCTCAGTAACTTAATGAAGTTACATGATATATTACTTACCAGTTAGTACATCCTCAATAAATATTGAGTGGAATTTATATGGTGATTGACAGCTTGAAGATGGAGAACTGTTAAGATATGAAAATTCATAATGGAAGATAGCAGATGAAGCATAGTCTTTTGGAGAATTCTTCGTTTTGGGAGGAGAGGATAAGGGGAACAGAGATGAGGAAGCCCAGACAGGGTGACTTGCTTTGGTTATTTAGGGAGTTGTCGGAGGGCCTCCCTAGAACCCAGGTCAGCTGAGGCTTAGCTAGAGAACAACTCGATTTCATGTAAATCAGCTCTTATTAATCATTCCCAGAGTGAGACATTTCTGCTCCTATTTTATAGTTGTACTAGCAAGTGGGTGCCAGAGGAAAAGGGAATTCCCTGGGTAATTGGACTGCAACCTCAAACCTCTTCACTTCCTTTGAATGATTAATTATGTTGCGAGCTTCTTAACAAAGGACCCTTGATTCATATCCTGAAGCACTAGGGTATTAAGGCTGCAGCACTTTCTTAGCATCCTAGTTCAGTTAAATTTTTCTCAAAGCTGGTTCCTATTTCTGGCAGTAACTCTTCAGTTCTGGAACTTTAGTTCCAGCCAAAATAAACTATTGTCTCAGGTCTGTATTTTTCCTGAAGCACCATGGCATTTTTATGGAATGTGGAGACAGTTTTATGTATGACTTTAATGGTAACAATAAAGGACACAGATCTCCTTCTCTGGCCCGCTATCCTTCCCGCTCTAGTACAGCCATGATTACACAGCCTCCAAAAGAGCGCCATCTTAAACCTTCCAAAGGAAATCTATCATTTATTTTCTGTGTGATCACATTTATTTTCTGTGTGATCACATTTATTTTCTGTGATCTTCACTTTCCTACTTTTATTTTTTTCCTCATTTACAGAGGCATCAAATTATTTTTTGTGTGTAGTCGGTTACATTTTTAAAGAAAAGAAAGAAATCCCCTACTACATTATATGGTTCCTAATTGTCTTGTTATTTAATTAAATAATGCTATTTAAGTCAACTTTTAAAGTAGCTGTACTTTGTAAACATTTATTATTTATGCTGCTAATGATAATTCAGAAAAGAAAGTATTACATTAAGTCCTGAAGGCTTTTTAGATATGAAAGACAAAGCTTGCCTAGTTGATATTTTTTCCAAATATGTATTAACTTAATTAAAAAACACATGTCCTAAGGATGGATTTGAATCCTTTGGGAGTATCTCTAGCATGATAGGATCAACATGTTAACATTCAACATTTCCAAGGCCATATTTTCCCACTTCAATGAATGGATAAAGGAAATTCTTCCGAGATTATTATGTTTCCATTATTTGAGTTTGTCTTGTGAACCCTCCAAAACATGATTTGTAAATTGAGGAATTTAAAACTAAAAGAAAGTTCTGAAGTCAAGTCTTTGAAAGAAGATGAGCTAATGTAGGCATACTAATCCTCGCAAAAGTGATTGTTCTTTTCAGTTAACTAAAATTTAAAAGTCCTCTTGTTTTGTTAATGGTCATCTTTTAAAATGAGAAATTACCTTCTAGCCATTTCAGGAAAATAGCAATAATAAACTTTCCATGGTTTGTAGTTCTTTTTCGCTATTAAAAGCAATTATAATGTTTAAATCTTGTAGAGTTGCCACTGGAATATAATGACTGTTCACAGCAGCTTTAGTTTCATGTTCCATAAAATTGAGCTTCCTGCCTTTACATTTTAGAAGCTAGATCATGATCCTTGCGCTTTTGCTATGTTAATGCATACAATTGCTGAGGAAAGGAAATAGTGTAACATGAGAAGACAAAGAAATTGAACCATCAAAGTAGACTTTTCCATAATAAGCAGAATCTTGGTGCTTGTTGAACTTAGCGATAGCATTTACTAAAACATATCTTTGAGCCATATGTCTGGAAATGTCTTACCACTGTAATGTGGAAGGCACAGAGGCCTCAGCAAGACACTGTTATGACGAGTTCATGAGGCAAATCTGAATTATTGGTAAAAATGGGCAATGAAACTATTCTTCTAAAACTCATTTCATGTATATTCAAGTTATCATAGGTTTGAAGAAATTGTATGATGGTATATTTTTCTCAACAGAAACTTTACTTAAGCTAATAAAAACTTTCTTCTTACAGAACTATTGTAATACCTAAAATAAGAACTTTTTCTGTTAGTCTTATTTATGAACATTAGACAATTTTAGCTTTAGCTAGGGTTTGTTCCACATAATAAATATATTGGTTACATTTGTTTCTTGGTTGTGTATACCTGTCTATATAAATACAGAGAATGTGTAGTTATTACTGCATGTAAGTTGTATTTAGTGTGGCAAATACATTTGGAGATATACACATCATATTCAGTACAGTTCCTTGAAGATAATGAGCTATTAATAAAGAGAAAACACTTATTAAAATCAATTAGTATCCTAGAAAGGAAGACCAATACAGAGTCAATAAAACATTTACTAAGCCACTAATATGGATATTAGGGCTTCTCAGGTGGCACAGCGGTAAAGAATCTGCCAATGCAGGAGACACAAGAGATGTGGGTTTGATCCCTGGGTCGGGAAGATCCCCTGGATGAGGAAATGGCAACCAACTCAGTGTTCTTGCCTGAAAAATTCCATGGACAGAGGAGCCTGGCCAGCTACAGGCCAGGGGAACTCAAAGACTCGAACATGACTGAGCAGACAGACAGACAGACAATCTGGTTGTTAATTTTAGGTCAGTGTGATTTATTTAAGTGAAAAATGCTAATGCTTTTCTCAAATTGGTGTTTAAATGTAATTATGAATTACGGAGCATTGTCTTTTCATTAGAAAAAACTTAGGTTCAATGGCAGTCCATTCTGAAGGAGATCAGCCCTGGGTGTTCTTTGGAAGGAATGATGCTAAAGCTGAAACTCCAGTACTTTGGCCACCTCATGGGAAGAGTTGACTCATTGGAAAAGACTCTGATGCTGGGAGGGATTGGGGGCAGGAGGAAAAGGGGACGACAGGATGAGATGGCGGGATGGCATCACCGACTCGATGGGCGTAAGTTTGAGTAAACTCTGGGAGTTGGTGATGGACAGGGAGGCCTGGCGTGCTGAGATTCATGGGGTTGCAAAGAGCCAGACGCGGCTGAACGACTGAACTGAACTGAACTGAACTGAGGTTCCATGGAGTATTTTCTTTTAATAAGTCATTGCTTTATAGCTTATTAAGCACACTAGGAGCTCTGTTTGTAATATAATGAGCAATTAAATTATAATCACTTCAGTACAGTATTTCTAACAGCCTAGATCTTTCATATCATGGGTTTTACTGAGTTTGACATACTTCACACTCAAGTGGAAAACTTTTCTGTGTTGCAAAGATAGTCTGTTCTTCAGTTGAGAAATAGTGTATTCCAGAGTTGACGGAAGGAAATGTATAGGTATTTGAATGAGACAATAATAGAAAACCAGTATCACTTTATTTAGTGTCTAGGGAGGAAAAAATACAATTATATTGTAAAAATATGTTTTCAAAGTGCTACAGAAATTTTTTCCCAGGTAGAACATTCTGTTTATTTATGGGGATGTTTATAAAGCACCTTCATGTATATTATCTCATGTGTTCATTTAATCTATGAAGCTGGCAGTAAGTTGAAGGATTACAGCTATTAAATAAATGAACAGTGTTTCTTTGACACCACGGAGATTTTCACATCAAATGTACTGCCATTTCCATTTCCAAAGCTGTTGCCAGAAAACTTGGTGTTTCAGTGTAGATTAATTGACATTTATTGTGTGGCTACTTACATGGAGCTTAATTATAAGCACATTCTTTTTAATGTACAGTATTTTTTGTAAAAAGCAGTCATTATGGAATGAGTATAATTTGATGTTGTAATTAAATATAAGCTTAAGAGTAGGAAAATTTTCCCTTAGTACTGCCGCAAGTACGTACCCATAAGCACACACTTAATATATGTGAAACAGAATGCACAGGACACAAAAATACACATATCTATTTCTCAGAATGCTGCAAAGCTTGTGTACTTTCCTTCTGTTTGCTATTTGTAAGCCAACTCTTTCTAGAAACTAGGTACACTGTATGGTTTACTTACATTTTCTGCTACTTAAAATAGCATGATAACCAAGAAAGCAGTTAAGAAATGTGTTTTTTTCTTTCTTTCTTGACAGTCCTGACATTTTAGGTACTCTATTGTCTTCCAAACAATTGTTTATATTTTTCTTTGTTTGAGGTCATAAGTTGCTTAAGTAATTTCAATGTGGAAATATCTTCAAGAGAAAATATCAATATCCATCTTAAAATGAAATTATTCTTGCAATGGCGGGAAATTTGGAGGTTTTTTAGTTTCCAGTACTTTTGGTTGTCTGTGCTTTTAGTTCCCATTACTCAGGTGTTGAAGGTGGTCTTTTTCTTCTTGACATCTTTCATTCTATGCTTTAGATTTGGCACAGCTATTGTTTCATTTAAACAACAAAAGACTCAGATGTGGTGGTCATTGCTGCATACCTCAATAATCTATGATTAGCAGCAGCTCACTGTATATTGCACAGGATGAAAAATGTATAGCAACTTCTAGCTCTTTCTCTGTCACAGTGACATGAGCATAGCCTTTGTGATTTACCTGTCTTGGTGAATTGCCAGATCAACATAGCCAGAAGAATTATGTTAGATTAGTCTAAGAATAGATAAGCCTAATCTTTCTTTTCTAGAAGGTTCTAACTATAGATGGTTATCCATGCTCCTATGATAGCTTCTAAATACCAGAATCTAGCTTTATGGAATAGTAAGGTGTGACAACAGTGTGCTAGAGAGCCAGTTAGTAGTAGCTCTAGAAAGGCAATGTTAAGTTTTCAAGAAGTTTGAGAGCTAGTTGATATCACCCTATGGTGAGAATATTCACGACATGAAAGTGCAAATTGGATAAAATTCATTTGCAGTCATTCAAAAAGAGGATTCAAATATTGCATAAGTAATTGAAGATTTGAAAATCTAGACGTGCTTTATATATCTGCCAAAATTTGCATATGTGGCCAATGATGACTAAATAAAACAAAATAGTTTAAATATCTAGAGTATAAATATATATGCATGCACACATACAAACATATATACACTTTTTGGGGGGCTTACTTTGAAAATATGAGGTCTTCCCTCATAGCTCAGTTGGTAAATGATTTGCCTGCAATGCAGGGGACCTGGGTTTGATTCCTGGGTGGGGAAGATCCCCTGGAGAAGGAAATGGCAATCCACTCCAGTATTCCTGCCCGGAGAATCCCATGGACAGAGGAGCTTGACAGGTCCACGGGATCACAAGAGTCAGACATGACTTAGTGACTAAACCACCACCACTTTGAAAATAAAAGACAATGGCATTTAATTACACTCAGGAAAAATGTATGCTTTAATTTTGACTACAGTTTTTAGTAGCAAAACTGTAAAAACAAAATATGAAAGAAATAAAATCATACAGACTTGCAAAACCCATTTATTTTTAAAAAGGAAACATAATTAAACCTTGTTGATTGGCCAAAGAAATTATGAGCACAGCTGAGTCATTTAAAATGTGTGCTGGTTGAAAGCGCTAGAAAATATAATTGCCTCCTTTTGAAATCAATATCATTTTTAAAAAACAAATCAAGATGTATTTAACTAAAAGTTAGGTGGGAAGTGACAGCTAAGTGATTCAAATAAAATTAAAAGACTAATAAATGTGATTTAGTAAAAATTTCAATTACTTAAATCTTACTCATGATACATTTTAAGTTTAATAATGTTATTAATAATAGGTGTATATTATTGGATCCATAATACATTCAGATATACACACTGTAAATTTGCTCATTTTCCTCTGTATAGCAATCATATGTGAATTCTGTAAATGGGGACTCTGAATTTCAAAAGACTTAAGACCACACAGGTTGTAAGTAGCTATAGTGGATTTCTAACTCAGACTGGCTGGCTTCAAAGCTCCTGCTACTTTCTCTCCGTCATTCTTCCTTTCTAAATATATAACATTTGTAAATAATATGTAAAACTGTAAAATGTATATAGCTTTAATTATAATCACAATTCTGTTTAATCAATCCAAAAGTTTTTAAAGTGTATACTATTAAGACTTTTTTCCCCTGATTGAAAATTATTGCAAGAAAGCAGAGGATACATTTTATATGTGTGTGGGTGTTGGAAGATTACATTTTAGGAGTAAATTTTATACTCCTTTTGTACAACACAGGTGTTGACCCACAAGCATTAAGTACAACAAACATGCTTATACTTCAAACCCTTTCCCTCCACATAGTAGTGAAATACTGAATGCTATTTAATAGCTAACTTTCATTTCAAAAATTATGAGCTCTGCTCTGTGACATGTGAAAAAATTATTAAATTCTGAGTTTTGACAGAATGCCTTAACTCAATGTAAAATTACAAGCCATGAATTGTCCACAGGACCCAGATGAAAGCTTTGTCACAGACAAAATATCATTTATATGCTGTCTTGGTAGACATTCAAAATAAGTGTAGAAGAGTTTGCAAATCTAATATAAAAAGTAATTATGATCATTTTTATTTTTTAGACTTCAGTGAAGTGTGAATTTCCTAGTGAAATTCCTAACTGTGTTACCTTCAAGTTGGTCTTGAAAGTATTCTGAATGCATAGACAATAATTGCATTTAAGTTCTTAAGTTTCTATATAAATGTAATTTCATTTAAGGCTTCTAAAAAGTATTTTGGGGCTTCCCCAATGGCTCAGCTGGTTAAAAAAATTCTGCCTGCAATGTAGGAGACACAGGAGACGAAAGTTTGATCCCTATGTCAGGAAGATCCCCTGGACAGGGAAATAGCAACCCACTCCAGTATTTCTTGCTGGAAAAATCCCCTGGACAGAGAATTCTGGCAGGCTACGGTCCAAAGGGTCACAAAGGATCAGATGAGACTGAGCATACACGCACATACACAGAGTAAAATTTTAGAAGCTCCTTATACAGTTAGCAATTCTTAATTGACAAAATGTTTTATGCCACATGTGGGAATAAAGGAAGGCTTCATGGTTAGATGTTTATCACAAGTTAATATGCAAGTATACATATGTATCTTTCTAAAATTGCTCCCCCCATGAAATGCACAAATAATAATATTATCCAGATATTTCTCATAAGTTTCTCTTAACAAAAGCACAGATTATGCCTTCTAAAATATCAACTTTTGACAGCAAACATCAAACTGCCATGATAGTATACCCAAAATGATTACTTTTAATTACCTGCGGATGTATCTTAAGCAGCTTTCATCCACAACTTGACTGTAATCTACCTCAGGATAAGCACTATGTCATATTGTTCTATGTCCTAGCACATTACATAATGAACTATTCATGTTTGTGTCTAACAAAGCACACTCTCAGCATATAGTATTTGGCTATGGATGCCTGATTCAGAGATGGATTATAGCATAAATTGGTATGCAAATGCCACTTTATTATTGAGCTTCAGAGTTCAACAAAATTGTTAATTTCTAATACTCCTTTCTCTACAAACCAGCAGATCCCAGACCTGACCATATTCCTGCCTTCTTTTGTCCAAAATGTGTAACTCTATAAATCAGTGTCTCTGATGTCAGTCTCTTCCTTCATCTCTCAGAATAACGTTTAAATAGTAAATGGACTGTCATCTTTTTTTCTTATTCATTGCAGCTATTCTGGTTTCACTGGTCTCTGTCAGCAACCAGCTTTGTGTACATATTCTTTATTGCATAACCTGGTAGTTCTTAACATGTTACCATCAAAAGTTCTTTTAAATTATTTCATCTTTTTGGTTAGAGCTCATGTTTCAGATTTTTTTCAAAGTAAATTTCATTTCAGGTTTTCCCAGCTCAAAATACATATTAGGTAGTGAATACTGGTAATAATTATGGGGAGAAAGATGATGATATATGACTTGTATACGTTAGGAATCATCAGCAGCACTTCTTTTGTCTTTTTAATATTATTATGCTCAAACATACTCGCGTCAGAATTTTTCATTACATTTTGGAAAATTATTAAATCACAAGTTGATTTAATCATAGAGCACTGATTTTATTGTATTTTTTATTTTTTTAGAAAGCATGTACTACTCTAGTGTAAACAGAATTCTACCTGTTAAGAGTATATAAGTAATATTCCTTAAATGTAAGTCCTAAATTCTTAGCCTTCTCCCAATTGTGAAAATTCCTTTATGAAAGCAGTCACAAATTGACTTAATACGATTGGTTACCCTGAGATGGGTTGCCTTCTTGCCAAGACAGCTGCAGTAGAGAAATAGATCACAAAGCATTGAACACTACCAGCATCAATCAGAAGGAAACCAACTGCTGCTTGGTACCTGGGCTAGAAGCCTGAGTTGATTGGGATTTTCCAATCTTTTTAATTTTATTACTGTTATCTATTACTTAATATTTTATATGTTTTTTATACTTGGAAATTAAAGCAAAATCAATTTATAAGTCATTTGCTATTAATATTCCCATATAATTATTTCTACAATTACTATTGTGGTTAAAAAATACCTATGTAATTTACTTCTCAAACTTTCTATATGAAGAAAGTTGTGAGTAGACAATATAATGGGTTCATAATGTTGTTCAGTAAACACTTATAATCTTATTTTTTAACCCATTTAAGAATGTTAAACATTTTATGTACTCAGATATCAAGGCAGAAAATGATTCGTCTTTACCTAAAACTATATACCTGGCTACTAGGATTCTTTGCAGGAGAAGAAGCACACACAGTTACACACACACACACACACACACACACACACACACTCTCTCACACACACAATTTGACTCCGGTTTTTAACCTTCAGAGGAGACAAAAATTCATACAGTGATCCAACTGGGCCTTGTGAAGTGTCACCTCGACAGTTTCACTGCAAATATCACAATTAAACCTGCAGCTTCATTTGTAGACAAGTCAAAAATAATACACAGATCCCTTTAAAGATTTGTCCATTTTTCAATGTAAAATAAAATTCTTCTAGTTACTGTGTAAAATCTAAACTTCCTGGGTTTTAGGTAGATTTTTGTTTCTAGAACTAAATTTTCATATGCTTGAAAAAAATGTCTAACTCCTAATTCTATCAAATCTATCATTTTCAGTTGCTGAGGTCCTTAGAGCCCAGTCCCCACTAATAATTGCTAGAGCTTGCAGTTAATTACTGAGTGCCCAGAGTATGCAGTTACGGTGCTAAATGATTTACTTAATTTAATCCTGTTCACTTTAATTCTGTGTTAAAGATGAGGAAAAGGCAAGTTCATGGTTGAATAAGCAGACAAATGGCAGAAACTGTGCTCTTAACATCTGCTTATTTGGCATCTTGGATCATAAATATTCTGTGTAGTTTTCACAGTCATATTTGTTCTAAGTCAATTCAGTGGTTCAGTCGCGTTTGACTCTTTGTGACTGTATAGACTGTAGGCCACCAGGCTTCTCTGTCCATGGGATCCTCCAGGCAAGAGTACTGGAGTGCCTTGTCCTTCTCCAGGGGATCTTCCCAACTCAGGGATCAAACCCGTGTCTGTTACATCTCCTACACTGGTAGGCAGAGTCTTTACCACTAGTGCCACCTGGGAAGGGGTAGCTATATTTAATATCACAATTAAATAATGATGTTTCTTGAATCCTTGTTCTTGTGAAGAGGCCATGCAATAGGTAAGGGTATTTAGGGATCTGAAAGAATGCTTTCATGTCTCTTTCTATAGCTGAATGACACTTGAGCTGTAAAAACATCACCTAATAGTATGTGATCTCTGATGAGCATGTTTAGTCATTCTGAGTCTTTTTATTTCTCCTCCTTAACTACAGCAGGTGGAACTAAAAGATTTGTGGGAATCTGTTCAAGTTTTAAAATTCATGCATTTTAAATCAAGGTTTATTAATTAAGCCAACTTCATTAATTTAATGATATGTATTTACTAAAATAATGAATTTATCATAGCTCTTATGGGCTTTAATGTATCATTGAAACATGGGATTAAGAAAAACACTTCATGAGCAGTCTAGTCATTGGCTGGGAGGAGATAAGGCTTGGCTGTGGTATAAGGGTCGTATTGTTTATACATAAGGCATTTACAGTAACTTCTGATTCAAGTTGGTCATTCCAAGAGAGAGTTGCATAACTTGCATTTATTAATATGTCATCTCAAAGATACAGAGAACATATTGGTGTTTGCCAGAGGGAAGTTATAGGCCTGGGGGCCATGGAATGGGTGAAGGAGATCAACAAGTACAAACTTCTGGTGATAAAATAAACAAGTCCTGGGGATGTAAAATATGGGAATAAAGTCAATAATATTGTATTAAAATTGTGCGATTACAGAAAATAACTAGAATCATTGTAGGAATCATTCCACAGTATATATATGTAAATGCTGAATCACTATGTTGTATATCTGAAACTGCTATAATAAGTCTATTTTCCTCAGTAAAAATATATGTAATAAAAATAAAATAGATATCTCAGCAATAACTCATTTCAGTTCCCTACTTTTGTGCCTATTAATATATGAATCCAGTTTTACCTTACAACTTCTTCTAAATGGAGTCCCTTTGTTTTTAAGTAATGAGGTGTGAACAGTTGATTTTATTTTAAATTCACTACCTTGCCTTTTTAAATTATTTATTTACTATGTAGCCCTTTCTGATAGTAAGGTGCAATCAAATGGTTCTTCCTTCATGACATAAATACAGGGTGAAATATCAAAGAACTAATAAACTTTGATGAAACTAATATGATTGATATTATACAATTCTAAATATATTTAATAAAGACACTATTTTTGCTAAAAATTTAAAAAGAATCCAAAGACACGCTAAATGGAAATATAATGCAACTTATCTTGAGTCAAATTTAACATAAATTTAGTTCTCACACCAAATTCAAGAGCTTTCCAGGTGGTGCTAGTGGTAAAGAGCCCACTTGCAAATGCAAGAGACACAGGTTAAATACCTGAGTCAGGAAGATCCCCTGGAGGAGGGCATGGCCACCCACTCCAGGATTCTTGCCTGGAGAATTCCAAGGACAGAGGAGCCTGGCGGGCTACAGTCCATGAGGTCGCAAAGAGTCAGACACAACTGAAGTGACTTAGCATGCACCAAATTCAGGTACTTAACACAAAAACAAAATCAGCACATGTCTTCAGGGTAAATTTAACTTTCTCCAGTTTTGCCATACACTTCTAGGCTTAGTTGCAGAAGCCCAGAATTAATTTTGTGCTTCTAGCTACATCCTAGAACAAGGGAATGCAACAGAATCAGGCTCATGCACCTACTTGGATTGTACTTGATAACAATGGCTTTCACAAGAATCAACATTGTACCTTCCATGGGAGCAGGAAGCCTTAGGGAAGAGTTTTTGACATACAGCTTTCCATTATATTTTCCCCTATCTTATTAGTTTAAAAGTGCACTGTTCCTCTGGGATCCCAAGAAATGATCTTATTTCTTAAATACAATGCTTACCACATTCTGCCACTATTTATTTCTTCTGAAAGGGAAAGTGAAAGTCACTCCTTTGTAGCCTGCAAGGGTCCTCTGTCCATGGAATTCTACAGGCAAGAATACTGGAGTGGGTAGCCGTTCCCTTCTCCAGGGGATCTTCCCAACCCAGGGATCAAACCCAAGCAGGCAGATTCTTTACTGTCTGAGCTAACAGGGAAACCCTTATTTCCCCTACTAGAATATAAATGTTTGATGTAAACTATTGTTTCTTTGGAAGAAATGATGCTAAAGCTGAAACTCCAGTACTTTGGCCACCTCATGCAAAGAGTTGACTCATTGGAAAAGACTCTGATGCTGGGAGGGATTGGGG
>NW_011495039.1:3904891-3924630 GCF_000754665.1 Bison bison bison | reverse complement strand
AAAGCTGAAACTCCAGTACTTTGGCCACCTCATGCAAAGAGTTGACTCATTGGAAAAGACTCTGATGCTGGGAGGGATTAGGGGCAGGAGGAGAAGGGGACCACAGAGGATGCGATGGCTGGATGGCATCACTGACTCGATGGATGTGAGTCTGAGTGAACTCCGGGAGTTGGTGATCGACAGGGAGGCCTGGCGTGCTGTGACTCATGGGGTCGCAAAGAGTCGGACACAACTGAAGTGACTTAGCAGCAGCAGCAGAAGCAGCAGCATTGTTCTCATTTATTTAGTAATTGGGGGTGAGCAATTAAAATGGCATTCACATTTATATTTTAATACACATGGAAGCAATAGTCAAGGGCATGAAGCAGATGTAAACCTCCAGATCCACTCCCCATTCACCTCCTATTCAGCTCTTATATCAGCAAATGACTTGGAGTTACATGGTGTTACTGTGTCCCTGAGAGGATGAGGAAGGAAAGAAACACTTTTCAGAAATCAGGAATCTAGGTAACTTGACAGTGGCCAGAAGAATTGTGACATCTCTAATTTACATCTGTCAATGGGGCAAAAAGCACTGAGACCCCTTTCTATATCAGACAGCACCATACAGTTTTTGCAATGAGGGCCTAGAAAATTCAGCACCAATTCTGCTAGCAGTTTGATAAATCCCTTGGATGTACAACAACAGAACTTCCATAAAGTTTATTTTATATTATAGAAGACAAGTCTGTATCTTCTAAGAGTGTAAGGGCTTGCACTTACGCTGTTGTTCCGAGCCCCTTTTTTGGCAATTCACTGTATATTTTTTGGCAAGTGACTTTAATATATTTTAATAGCAGTAACTCTTATAAATTACTGAGCTTTTTATTTATCTTCATGTCTGCTTTGCACCTCTGGATTCTAGACTCTAGGTAATTTAACAGTAAGATATTTGCCTTAATTCATCTTCATATTCCCAATGCTAAGCACCTAATTTCGAATGTCTTCTGGATTTTTGATTTTCATGCTAAAATCACAATCATGGAAATTTGAATGACCCTCAGCTTAAAAAAAAAAAAGAAAGTGCCACTAAATATTGCTTTATATTATCTAATTTTTCAAAGCACACGTCTATCACATAATCGATGGCAGATGAAGACAAGTAATATTAACTTCAATTTATTTCTATAAAAAAGTACCAGGTCAGTGTTAGGATTTTAAAATTTAAAACCCAAGAGATTAAATGTTATACCAAGTGAAGGAACAGATTGCACATAGTTCATAATTCCCACCCTCAGCACTACTGACATTTTGGATCGGATAATTCTTACTGTATTTATATGCAGAGAAATATGAACCCATTCAAGATAAATGGGTGGTGATGGCTGTCCTGGGCATTGTAAGATGTTTAGCAGCATCGTGGCTTCTACTCACTAGATGCTCTAGCAAGCCCCAGCTCCACTTTAGTGTTATCAGATATTGCACAGGACTCCCAGTTTAATTTAAAATCCAGATAAACAATGAATAGCATTTTACTTTAAGTATACCCCAAGTATTGCATGGGACCTAAAGAACTAAAAACTGTCACTATTTCAGATGACCTGATACTGTATACGGAAAATCCCCAAGAATTCTACCAAAGTACTGTTGGAACTAACAAATAAATTCAGTGAAGTTGCAGGACACAAAATTAATATACAAAACATATGTTGCATTTCTAAGTTAATTTTTGTTGGAGTATAGTTACTTAACAATGTTGTATTAGTTTCTGCTGCTGCTGCTGCTGCGTTGCTTCAGTCGTGTCCGACTCTGTGCGACTCCACAGACCGCAGCCCACCAGGCCCCCCCGTCCCTGGGACTCTCCAGGCAAGAATACTGGAGTGGGTTGCCATTTCCTTCTCCAATGCATCAAAGTGAAAAGTGAAGGTGAAGTCGCTCAGTCGTGTCCGACTCTTCGCGACCCCATGGACTGCAGCCTAGCAGGCTCCTCCATCCGTGGGATTTTCCAGGCAAGAGTACTGGAGTGGGGTGCCATTGCCTTCTCCGGTATTAGTTTCTGCTCTATGGCAAATATATCCCCTCTTTTTTAGGATTTCCTTCTTATTTAGGTTGGGCTTCCCAGGCGGCTCAGCAATAAAGAACCCACCTACAATGCGGGAGCCACAGGAGACGTGGGTTCGATCCCTGCGGCGGGAAGATTCCCCGGAGAAGGGCACAACAACCCACTCCAGTATTCTTGCCTGGAGATTCCCATGAACAGAGGGGCCTGATGGGCTACAGTCCATGGGGTCGCAAAGAATCGGACAGGACTGAAGCGACTTAGCACAGCATGGCACTCATTTAGGCTACCACAGAGCAGTGATATACACTAGTAACAAGTTATCAGAAAGAGAACTCAAGAAAACAATCTCATTTACAATCATATCAAAAAGTATAAAATATTTAAGAATAAATTTAATCAAAAAGGTGAAAGACCTGTACATGAAAAACTTAAGATATTGACGAGAGAAACTGAAGAAAACACAAATAAATGGAAAGGCATTCTGTATTTATGGATTAGAAGTAAGACTGTTCAAATGCCCATATCTGATTTAAATTGGCTAAAATTCCTTTAACTGCTGTTATCTTAAAATTATAGAGGAGGAAGGAAGCAAAGAGAAGGACTTAGTTGTAGTATCTGCCAGTTTATCCTAGGAATGCAATGCAATGCCAAGGTAAGATTATTACCTACTGTGAGAAACCGTCTACATATAAGGTATGGATGACTTTAGAGACCCAAATAACCTATTTTTAAGGAAATTCTGAGAGATTTGTTTTCATATTATTTATATCCATATTCATAGTTAGTTATTAAATAGGTAACAATTTAAGAATAATTCTGTGGTATTATCAGTCTCTCTTTCTCTCTCATTCTAAAATGTAATCTAAAAGTGTATAGATTTTAAAAAGTATCTCAGGTCTTCATATTCTTTCCCTTTATGCAATTACATCATGTAATTTTGCATGACTGTGTAATGTTGCTAATTGTAATACTTGCTTATGTGGGTAGCTATTGCTAAATATTGACATGGTCATATATACTGAATTTTGATTCTTCTCACTTTCAGAATTAGTTGTAAAAAACATGCCCAAATATTTTGTAAAAAAGTCAAATCTGTAAACTGAAATGTATTCTAATATAATAGTAACTATTCTATTTCATAAAAGTTTCAGCTATACATGGTTAATCTTTCAATTATCTCCCAGCAATAAGAGCCTAAATGCCTTTAACAGAAATAAATAGGATGTTCTTTATAAATTATCTGTTCAAAACATACAATTGGCAACACAAATGTTAGAAAAATAAATATATCTTCTGTTTCATAATGTGAGATTTATCTGACTTATTTCATTCCTGAAAGCATAACTAGACAATCGCATGAATAATCAAGGAAGCAATGAGCAGGGAGACTAGATGATGAAAGAGTGTATCCACCAGTTGATAATCACTGGTCCAGCCCATAGGATGACTTTTGCATGTTAAATACAACTATTACTATTATCAATACTAAACTGTTACTAAAAATAAAAATTTCTTTTTTTTTAATCTTTGATAATTAGCCTTGGTAAAGAATCCACTTACAATGCAGGAGACCTGGGTTCCATCCCTGGGTTGAGAAGATCCCCTGGAGAAGGGAAAGGCTACCCACTCCAGTATTTGGGCCTGGAGAATTCCTTGGACTATACAGTTCATGGGGTTATAAAGAGTTCGACACAACTACGTGACTTTCACTTTCACTTCTTTATAAGTAAAGAGAAAATGTTATAATGGCTATAGATTTTTCATATCAATGCTGTAAGAAATAGTGGATAGTTTCAATGCTAATTTCTATTCTAGATTTACCACAGCAATTTTCAACTCTCCCTCTTTTTTTTTTCACTTACACACTTCAATGTATAAGAGACACATTCATTAGTAATAGAAGCTTAGTATGGCTGTGGTTCTCAGATCTGGAGAGTGGATCAGCTAGAGGATTAAAAAACCCCTGGGGAAGATCGTTTACTCTGAAAAAAAAAACCCTGGAAAGTTTGAAATGCCCACTCATTAAAAATCTTAAGAAGCAAGTTGGAAGTGTTTCTCATAAGACAGGCGATTTCCTGTTTAAATGTGAAAATTACTAGCATCAATAGGATTATTCTATAAAGTTCCCTACCTCTATCCACAATACCTATGCCTCTGTAAATGTAATTATTAGCTTCCAATATCTGCTATTTGTGGAGCTTTGTTAATAGCAGAGCATCTCTCATTTTGAATAGCCTACAAAACATTAATACAAAAAGTTGCAAAGAACTATAGACTGTGGCTTAGCATTCATTCTTTCTTCAGAATATGAAAGAAGTATTCATTTTAGTCTGAGCTATAAGAGCATTCCTTTACATTTTGATATTTTTACAGACATTGGTAAATTATGTTCTTCATTTAAACGAGTTAATAAGTTTACTCAGGGTAGCCAAAAATATACTCAATCAGACTTTATTATTTCTCTTTTGCTAAGAGGTATTCTGTGCCACTAGTGAACAGACCAAGCCCTTACATTACTTGTCTTCCATAAAACATTATTATCTTTTGGCATCCTCTTGCACTAGGGGAAATAAAAAGTCACATGTGGAGAAGTTCTAAATGCTAGACAGAAATGATCCTTGGAGGGCAATTTTTATCCTCCACGGAAGTATTGCAGACTCCTTCCATTAGCATAGTCCCAGGGAGCAAAAGGTTAGAGAACTGGGACTGCCAGCTCTACCTGAACACATAAGTCAACATTTCCTCCAAGCGACGAGGGAGTGTGAGAGTGCACCCACATGTGCATTAAAGTATCTGAGACGAGAAATAACAATTGTGATATTTTACATTGCAATGTACTGTACAGATGGTGACATTTTGTTTGTGGTTGTAGGGAAGAAAGGAAGGCAGTTTCCAGACTCCCCTCCCTCAACACCTACCATTTGGCGTAGGATATGGGAGGCTGAAGAAAACGGAGGGAGTTTTGCCTCGGTTGAAACAGCTGGGAAACAGATGGAAGCTAATGTGCCATTTGCCAAAAGCCTCATCCAAGGCTCCCACCCATTTTCCACCAAAGAAGAGTTAGTCAGGTGAAGGTAGAAGGAGCTTAAGGGTCAGTAAATGATGGACTTTGGAAAGTGCAGGCAAGAAAAATCCAAAAAGATGTTTGAAATCCAAGATTGTAGAAGTCCAGAAATGCAGTCCCAAGGAGCATGTTTTTAATAGGAAGGAAAAAGTGTGAGCATCATGGGTAAAAACCACAACAGAATCATAGATCCAAGGGTGTAAGTGCCCACAGAATTAATTGACATTGGTGCTACTCTACTTAAATTGCACTGACAGCCTCTTTTAGGTAATGAAGTCAAGATGCACATACCCACTCTTTTGTCATGTAAATTACAATGTAATTATTCCTGGGTGATCATTATAAATGTAACTGCACAATTCACATGGTTTTAGTCATTGGATTTCACTTTGTGAGGTACTTAGGTTTGGAATTCAGGCACTTGGTTAAGTTGCTTTTGGATATAAATGTTGAATTATAGCCAGACTTTTGTTCAAATTCAGTCATTGGATGTATAAACCATCTTCTTGTATATTTCTAGTTTCAGGGGGCATGCATATAGATAGATACACTGCATGTAACCCTTCTTCCAAGGACTGGCCCAAGTTTTGTATGTTTGTGTGTGTCTGTGGTATTTTTGAAGAACTGTTGAATACTGAGGAAGTAAAAGAAATTGGTTTCAAAAATAAACACCACTTAATAGGCTTTCCTCAATGTGAGTTTGTTCATTCATGCTTATATAAGGGAATGTGTTAACCATGAATCATTCAAATTGAATTGCTCATGAGAAAAAATGCTCTGGCTTTGCTGTCAGTTTCCAGACTTACATTACTGAGGGGAGTAAAGCATTGTCCCCTCATAAAGAATAATTAACCACAGATTTCAAACTGAATGTGGCTCCAAATTGGCGAAAATACTTTTGATTCACGTGAGAACATGCATCCTTGTGAGAGGGACCTATCTGAATATTCTGGGCTGTGACTGAGTTTGCCTCTGCCAGGACAGCCCATGGAAAAGTTAAGGGGAAAAAAAAGAAAGCAATCATCGGAAAGTTTTGTTCACACGTTACCAGACTAGCAAAATGCACGGAAGATGTGGAAGTTTGCAAATCTGTAGCTAAAAGTGTGGATAATGGACAGCAGGTTCCACTTAGAGGCAGGTAAATTGGCATTGTGTAAACACATCCGACCTGAGAGCTCACACGTCACGTAATAACTGACTGATCCAGTCCCAGTGGCTTACAGTAAAATACAGTCGGCCTGTGTCTGACATATCGCAAACCACTTTTCACACCGGATGAAGCCTGCCTGCCCTGCTAAGGTAGGGAGCCAGTCAATACAGGGTTACGTGACAAGCCCGGAAATGCGATCTATGAGTCCGAAGAATTTCCGACAGCGCCACCGTACCATTCAGTGAAACACGCCCATGATCCCGCAGAGAAAAAGTAACGGCCCTGCATGCCAAAGTTTTGATGTGAACCTGTCGCCACTGCTGCTTACTTGTGTGTGTGTGTGTTAGTCGCTCAGTCATATCAGACTCTTTGCGACCCCGTGGACTGTAGCCTGCCAGGCCCCTCTGTCCATGGAATTTTCCAGGCAAGAATATTGGAGTGGGTTGCCATTTCCTTTTCCAGGGGATCTTTTCGACCCAGGGCTGCTACTTAGACCTAGAGAACTTTGCATTTGGCCAGCTTTGATTCTGGTAAGAATCAAATCGAAACTGTTTAGCTTAGGGCACCTTGTCTAGTGGATTTCCATTACGCAGGCCCCTCTTTACTTCAGTTAGACTTCCCTCAGCCAGACAGGAAAAGGGCACTAAAAAAACCCAACATCTTTGCACATAGCATATTTAAGTATCATTAGATGAAGAAGCAAATATTGTTTCAAAAGACCCTTCATAAAGCTGTTCAGATCAGTCACTCAGTCCTGTCCGACTCTTTGCGACCCCATGGACTGCAGCATGCGAGGCCTTCCTGTCCGTCACCAACTTCCGAAGTTTACTCAAATTATGTCCATTGAGTCCGTGATGCCATCCAACCACCTCATCCTCTGTTGTCTCCTTCTCTTGCTTTAATTCTTTCCCAGCATCAGGGTTTTTTCCAGTGAGTCAGTTCTTCGCATTAGGTGGCCAAAGTATTGGAGTTTCAGCTTCAGCATCAGTCCTTCCAATGAATATTCAGGACTGATTTCCTTTAGGAAATCGTAAAGCTTTACCTTACTACATTGTCAATTTAAAAAAAAATGTCCCTTTTTAGGTAATCTGATGTTAATATGATTGAGCCATTATTTTTTCTATATCATTTATCTCATTTGGCTTCATAGAAGAGTTCATTATATCCCTATGTGATTAAGGCATTACTATTTATATGTAGATGCTCAAAAATAACTAGAAAACTGAATTTTCGAGAGTATACAGACATGCTGCTTTATCTTGATTATGTTTATATTTCACTGAGGATAAACTTGACATGAATTATTAGAGCTGGTATGATTAAATATTACTTGGTTATGTAGAATTTTTTTCACTATAGATATGCATGAATATTAAGAATGTCTTCTAACTTACATCTCAGGGATATTATACGGACACGTAAGATTTGATTTTGTTGTTTAGTCACTTGGTCATGTTCAGCTCTTTTGCAACCCCATGAATTGTAGCCTTCCAGGCTTTTCTGACCTTGGGGTTTCCCAGGCAAGAATACTGGAGTGGGTTGCTGCTTCTCCAAGGGATCTTTCTGACCCAAGGATCGAACCCCCATCTTCTGCATTACAGAAAGATTCTTTACTGCTGAGCCACAGGGGAAGTCTGATAAAGAAAACAGTCTACATTAATTATGTCTTGAACTCTTAGGAAAAAAAATGCCATGATATACTGTAAGTTATTTTTATAGGACATTATAAGATGTTGTGTTTGGCTAGCTATGTTAGATGTTATGCATCCTATGTTTATCTCATATATAGTGAAAAATCATTTAAAATTATGTTCATATTTTGAGTTAAATGAGCAAAATTTTATTTATAGATTCCACGTTGCCCTAAGAATTATGCAAGAATAGAGTATGGTTATTGCCTTTAAGGAGACTGCACTTCAATAAAAATTTAAAAGGCAATAAATTCACACAGACACACTCATACACACACACACACTTAAATATACACACTTATGTATGCTTAGTCCGAGCTTGAACTGACTTTTGTGGTCTAGTCACTAAATTTGAATTTCTCAAATAATCACATACTGAGTCACCACTATTTTTAGGATCCCTCTGTTCAATTAAACTTAGAACTCAAGAATTTATGTTGAAAAACTTATTAGAAGAAATCTTGTATCTGAATAGTTTTAGATAAAAACTTGTTTAATAGAGAGGCTTTGTTTTTTCTTGTTACTAATATTATAATAGCATATTAAGTGAAAGTGTTAGTCACTTAGTCATGTCTGACTCTTTGTAACTCCATTGACTGGGGCCTGCCAGGCTCCTCTGTCCTTGGAATTCTCTAGGCAAGTATTGGAGTGGGTTGCCATTCCCTTCTCCAGTGGATCTTCCCAACCTAGGGACTGAACCAGTGTTTTCTGCACTGAAGGCAGATTCTTTACCATCTGTGCCACCAGGGAAGCATATTAAGAACAGTTAAGTTTTTTTGTTTATATTGATATTCCAAAAGAAGAAAACTAGACACAGCCCCAATTTGGCTGTAAGTCACCTCAGGGCACATTGGAAAAAAAATGCAATTTATCTCACCCTGTCAAGATAAATCTTACTGTCTTTGGTTTCTCTCTATTTTTACTGTGTTTAATAGAGTACCTGGAAAAGTAGTTATCAGTAAATGTTTCTGTTATAAATGAAATGATTGAATGTGTTTGAGTGAATGAACTAAATCTAACTCTTTTACTTTTTTTTCCCCAGACTCCCAGGAAGGAAATTACAAGTCAGAAGTCAACAGCAAACCCAGAAAGGAAAGGACAGCTTTTACCAAAGAGCAAATCAGAGAACTTGAAGCAGAATTTGCCCATCATAATTATCTGACCAGACTGAGGCGATATGAGATAGCAGTGAATCTGGATCTCACTGAAAGACAGGTAATGTTGGACATTGTCATTGTATATTTTTAACTGCTTTGGATCAACAATCTTCTCTCACCATTTAAAAAATATCTAGATCAGTTCAGTTCAGTCGCTGAGTAGTATAAGACTCTTTGTGACTCCATGGACTGCAGCATGCCAGGCCTCCCTGTCCATCACCAACTCCTGGAGTTCACTCAAACTCATGTCCCCCCAGTCGGTGATGCCATTCAACCATCCCATCCTCTCTTGTCCCTTTTTCCTCCTGCCTTCAGTCTTTCCCAACTTCAGGGTCTTTTCAAATGAGTCAGTTCTTCCATCAGGTGGCCAAAGTATTAGAATTTCAGCTTCAGCCTCAGTCCTTCCAATGAATATTCAGGACTGATTTCTTTTAGGATTGACTAGTTTGATCTCCTCGCAGTCCAAGGGACTCTCAAGAGTCTTCTCCAACTGCTGCTGCTGCTAAGTCGCTTCAGTCGTGTCCGACTCTGTGCGACCCCATAGACGGCAGCCCACCAGGCTCCCCTGTCCCTGGGATTCTCCATGCAAGAACACTGGAGTGGGTTGCCATTTCCTTCTCCAATGCATGAAAGTGAAAATGAAATCACTCAGTCATGTCTGACTCTTAGCTACCCCATGGACTGCAGCCCACCAGGCTCTTCCATCCATGGGATTTTCCAGGCAAGAGTACTGGAGTGGGGTGCCATTGCCTTCTCTGGTCTTCTCCAACACCACAGTTCAAAAGCATCAGTTCTTCATTGCTCAGCTTTGTTTATGATATAACTCTAACATCCATACAGGAGTACTGGAAAAACCATAGCTTTGACTATGCGGACCTTTGTTGGCAAAGTAATGTCTCTGCTTCTTTAATATGCTGTCTAGGTTGATCATAGCTTTTCTTCCAAGGAGCCAGCGTCTTTTAATTCCATAGCTGCAGTCACCATCTGCAGTGATTTTGGAGCCCAAGAAGATAAAGTCTCTCACTGTTTGCATTGTTTCCCCATCCATTTGCCATAAAGTGATGGGACTGGGTACTATGATCTTTGATTTTTGAATGTTTGAGTTTTAAGTCAGCTTTTTCACTCTCCTCTTTCACTTTCATCAAGAGGTTCTTTAGTTACTTCTCACTTTCTGCTATAAGGGTGGTGTCATCTGCATATCTGGGGTTTTGATATTTCTCCTGACCATCTTGATTCCAGCTTGTGCTTCATACAGCCCAGAATTTATGATGTACTCTCTGCATAGAAGTTAAATAAGCAAGGTGATAATATACAGTCTTGACATACTCCTTTCCCAATTTGGAACCAGTCTGTTGTTCCATGCCCGGTGCTTACTGTTGTTTCTTGACCTGCATACAGATTTCTCAGGAAGCAGGGTCTGGTAGTCCTATCTCTTGAAGAATTTTCCAGTTTTTTGTGATCCACACAAAGGCTTTGGTCAGGGTGGTATTTTTCAGGTATTTATATATATATATATTCAGGTATTTTTAGTCAATATACTAGAAATGGATGTTTTTCTGGAATTTGATCTAATGGGTGTTGGCAATTTGATCTCTGGTTCCTCTGCCTTTTTAAAATCCATCTTGAACATCTGGAAGTTCTTGGTTCATGTACTGTTGAAGCCTAGCTTGGAGAATTTTGAGCATAGGTTTGCTAAGGTGTGAGATGAATGCAATTGTGCAGTACTTTGAACATTCTTTGGCATTGCCTTTCTTTGGGATTTGAATGAAAACTGACCTTTCCCAGTCCTGTAGTCACTGCTGAGTTACTTACCAGACTTGCTGGCATATTGAGTATAGCACTTTAAGAGCATTATCTTTTAGGATTTGAGATAGCTCAGCTGAAATTCCATCACCTCGCCTAGCTTTGTTCATAGTGATGCTTCCTAAGGCCCACTTCACTTCCATTCTAGGATGTCTGGCTCTAGGTGAGTGATCACACCATGGCATGGTTATTATGATCTGTAATTCTAGATATCTAGATCTGTGATTCTCAAATATCACTGGGTAGACCAATTTTCTCTTTCATGATGAAGCTTTTGCCCAGCATAATGATATAATTAAGGAAGAATAAAATAAAGTGAAGTGAAGTCGCTCAGTCGTGTCTGACTCTTTGTGATCTCATGTCCATGGGATTCTCCAGGCAAGAACATTGGAGTGGGTTGCCACTTCCTTCTCCAGAGGATCTTCCCAACACAAGGATCATACCCGGGTCTCCCGTACTGCAGGCAGACTTTTTACTGTCTGAGCCACCAAGGACTCCCTGAAGAATAAAATAGTCATATTTATTTATATATTTTTTACTTTACAATATTGTATTGGTTTTGCCGTATGTTGACATGAATCTGCCACGGGGGTACATGTGTTCCCCATCCTGAACCCCCCTCCCACCTCCCTCCCCATCCCATCCCTCTGGGTTTATTCAGTTTATGGAATCATTGTTTGTTCTGTGAATGTATCTTTCTTATATTTTTTGTTTTTAAAATATTATTTCTTTTATATAATGATGGCATATGGAGAGGACTTTTATTTTTTATATTCTTGTATTTTTAATTGATTGATGATTGCTTTACAAAATTGGTTTGATTTCTGTCATACATCAACATATATTAACCATAGGTGTACATATGTCCCCTCCCTTTTTAACCTCCCTTCGACCTCCCACCCCATCCCACTCTCTAGGTTGTGATAGAGTCCCAGTTTGTGTTCCCTGAGTCCTACAGCAAATTCCCATTGGCTGTTTATTTACATATGTCAGTGTATATGCTTCCATGTTACTCTCTCCATTCATCTTGTTTATTTTTTAAATCTCCTTATTTTACATAACAGAAATTTGGGAACCCCCATGTTAGTATCCTTTATTGCTCAGGATAGGGTTTATGTTGCAGTAATACATTAACCCTCAAATCTGAATGACATAAGAATAAAGTTTATTGTTTGTTCACTCTCCATACTAACTTTTCAAGTCCAGCATTCCAAATAATCACTCAGGACCCAGTCTGACCTTCTGGCATCCTGACATGTGGTGTCCTTGGTAACTGCAAGAGGTAAGAAAGAGCTGGAGGTTCATGCATTGACCTCTAAATGTTTTCACCTGGAAATGACCCATGTCACTTCCATTTACACTCTAATGTCTGGAAATAGTCAATGGTACCACTTAAATTTAAGGGAGCTGAGGCATGGTAGGCACAAGGGCACATAGATCATTGGTAAATATCTACCCCACTGCCCAAAATATTTTTGAAATTGTATTTGTCTCAGAAATTACAAATTCTGGTACCCACTCATTTAGAGAAACTTTGAAATGATTAGCAATCTGTGAACACCAGTTAATAAGACATAAATAATATTTTAATTAATTACGTTTTAGATCCTTTCTTGGATTTTATCTGAATGGCAAATGATTTGCTCGAATAGTTTCCCTGAGCACTCTTTTATATGAGTTCTGATTTTCCCTAGAAGAATCTAGCCTACTGATGGTTAATAGTTGCTAATCTTTAGAAAAACATTCCTGAAAGGCAAACGCAAACATCTTTATGGACAGTGCAGTTATGATTGGCACTCTTAGGAGCAGAGTCTCATTTCCTCTTTCACTGTGTGTACCTCCTCCAGGGATCCCATTGGAACCAAAGAAATATCAACAGGGTGTGGACAAATGAATACTATCTTAGGAGAGCGAGTTATTTTATCCAACTTCTTAAATCATTTGCTTTCCTTCTGTTAATTTCTATATTTCAGCTTTTAGTAGGATCATTCTGGGTAGTGAAAATATACAGAGGAACACTTTTATGTGGTTCTATTTATTGGCAGTTTATATTTTATTAAATATTATGACTAGTACCTAAGTTATGGAGCACAACATTTTCCTTCCCTTGAACTTCACATACAAAGTTCTCTCCATAAGTGTACAACATTTGGCACGATGGAAAGCAGGATCCAAAATCTACATCATCAGACATCTGCTTTTTTGCTCTATTTTTTTTTTAACTGGGAACAGGAAAAATATGATGGAGGGATGGAATTACACATTAATGTTTTTGTAAAGAGAATGTGAATTCTAGGAAATGTAACTGTATTTAAAGTGATACATAAAGGAAATAAGAAACTAGAGTTAGCTTGTAATCTACAGAAATGTGGGATGTATAACTATACTCTTAATTAAGAGAAAAGTAAAAATCTGTGCTTTCTTTGCTGGAGGTGTCCTGTGGTTCCCTGTCATTATCTGATCAGAGAGTAGAGGTTTCACTTTTGGCCAAGAATAATTTCTTTTTAGGAGGAATTCTGTAAATCTTGTTTGGAAATTTTGAAGGCATTTTGAGTATTTATTCTTTCTTCCTGACTTGCCATTCTTGGAAAAGAATTATAAGCAATTACATGAAAAATTATATCATATGTATATGTACACACACACTATATACACAGGAGTTCCGTGATGACTCAGATGGTAAAGAATCTGCCTGCAATGCAGGAAACCCAGGTTGGATCCCTGGGTGGGAATATCCCCTGGATATAGGAATGGCTGTCCATTCCAGGATTCTTGCCTGGAGAATTCTATGAACAGAGGAGCCTGGTGGGCTACATTCCATGGGGTGTCAAAGAGTCAAACACGACTGAGTGACTAAAACTTTCACTTCACTTTTCATACTATACACACACACATGCCCAATTTTAATCTTTGTCTTTTTTAAGAGTCTCTTTAAAATTCTGTATCACTTAGACTTTGCTGTGTAACAAACCTCTTAAAAGTCTTAATGGCTTTAAATAATAATCAGCACTTAATTTCCTCAAAGTTTTGAGGATCAAAAATTTTTATCTGAGCTCAATTGGACAGTTCTACTTCTGGCCTTACCTAGAGCCCTTGTGCAACTCTATTCAGCTGGTGGGTGACTGAGAACTGGTTCTAGGCAGCCTCACCTGGAACAGCTTGCCTCTGTCTCTGTTGCATGTGTGATTTCATCTTCTAAAAGGCTCCCTGGCGTTCTTCAAATAGTGGTAGAAGTATTCAGTGTGCGTGGGTGTTCAAAGCCTCTGCTCAGATCATGTTTCCTAAAGTCCCATTGTCTAAAGTGAATCATATGACCAAGCTCGGTAAGAGATCACCACCTACGGGAGTGGATACATGGAAGGAAGGCAAAAATTTTTGGAGGTCATTAGGGAAACAATCCAACTATAGTCTCATAAAGGGAAAAATTACAACAACAAAAGTAAATCCTGAGATAATTAGGTTTTCAAATAATTGCAAATTTGGTATTGTTCAGAAGTTTTTTATCCTATAAATCTCTATTAATTAGTTTGTCAAGTTAATAAAAGATATAATGGGTATATGTGGAATCTAAATTCCAAATCAAAATTATGTCTTTAGTTTTTGCTACTAAGAAAAATTCAATTGTTATGAGAAAAAATCGGAACAAAAACCCTGTATTTGCCAGATGGAATTGTGTATTCTTAGGCAAGTAACAATCTCCCCAAGGCATAAAATGGAAATTAAAACTACCTTCTCTTTCTTTTACTCAGGTTTATATGTCACAATGTATGTGAAAGAACTTTTAGCATAAGCTATAAAACAAATCTATTACTCAGAGGGGGAAAGCTTCTTTGCTATGAAAGGCATAGTGGGTTAATCCTTTTGTAATAAAAATACCTCTCAATCAGGGAGATATTTTCAGTTAATTTTCTCATGGTTGGGCTTTTAAAATTATAAACATAGAGTTATCAATCGAAGCCTTTTCATTCATCTTCTTTTAATTGAGATACAGCTATTCCATTTCTTTGATTTTGCATTAATGCCATTCATACATATCTATGTAATCTATGTCTTGATTTAAAATATTAAATAGCATCCCTTTCATAGGGTTTCCACCTGTAAAATATTCTAATTCTAGATTTGCAATTTTTCAATTTCATTTTACTGAAAGATTTATTTTTTCCATACTTTAAAATAACATAGGATTTATTAAAGTAACTTAAATGTATACACCAAAGAATATTATATCTACTCCCATATTGTTTAGTGTTTTCCTAAACTTTAATAGGATGTTTAATCTCTTAAAATATTTTTTCTCTATTTTTTAAAAGCCTTCCAAGATTCAAATACAGAGAAAGAATAGATATGTTCTATATAATATAAAGGGAAAAAGCAACAAATATTGAATCATTTCCACTAGTAGCAAAATTATTTCACAGAAATAACTTTCTCCTAAATGAAAATTTATAAACAGAAGCAGTTTTAAATGTACTTTTATTTAGAAAACTTACATAGTTGCCTATAAAATATGTATATGTATAACTGATATTTTATTTGTAGATACTGCTCCTTTGTTTATATCACCCAATCAATATCAGTTCAGTCATTCAGTGGTGTCTGACTCTTTGCAACCCCATGGACTACAGCATGCCAGGCTTCCCTGTCCATCACCAACTCCTGGAGCTTGCTCAAACTCATGTCCCCATCAGTATACCTGCCACATATTCTACAATGGGCTATACATGTGATTGTAAATATTTGAAATAATGATTAGATTTCCTTTTAGAAAAAAAATAATATATGCGAAACCCTTAACTATTACTCAGGACTCAAATTTTCAAATCTGGAGGAACAGCTCTGAAATCTCCAAAGAAATTGGACTTTTATGTTTGTGTCTCCCACATGGCAATGCCGGTACAGGTAGGGGACATCTGTTATCCCCTTTGAATTCCATCTGGCCAAAGAGGAAGAAGAAGGGTAAAGAGAAAAGAGGCTTATCCTGCACAGTAATTCCATATTAGCACTTAGGTATTAAAGAAAATTGTTTTATGTTCAATAAAAGTGGAGACACTGGGACGAAGTTAAGCTTTAAATATTTTAATTATGCGCTTAGTCACTTAGTCGTGTCTGACTCTTTTTGACCCCATGGATTTAGCCTGCCAGACTCCACTGTCTATGGGGATTCTCCAGGCAACAATACTGGAGTGGGTTTCCATGCCCTCCTCCAGGGGATCTTCCCAATCCAGGGACTGAACCCAGGTCTCCTGCATTGCAGGTGGATTCTTTTAATGTCTGAGCCACCAGGAAAGCCCAACGCTGTTTTGTATAACAGTTACACTGTAGTAACCATCCAGCTTCTAATTTACACCTTCACGTGTACAACATATTCTTCTATACTGTTCTCAATCAACAGCTAATAATCCTTAATTGGCAGAGTCACTTGGAATACTTAGAAGAGCCAGTCAGTCTAAAGACCCTTCTGTCCCAAGGTATTTTTAAGTTTGACAAGCTTATTCTGGCTTTTGCATCCATCCAGACGCACTTGGAAAAAACTCATGCCAAAGTTTTAATATTTCACAGTGGGATGAAGAGGGAAGGCAGTTGCATAAAACTATAGGAGTGTCAAAAATGGACATATTTATAGAGTCAAGACTGCCAGATATAGAAAGAATGAGAGCTCCTTCCATGTCACAAAATCATTTTACAAAGCTAATCAAAGGTGCGATATTGCAGATTTGTAAGCTAACTGACCAGAATAAACAGACTGAATTAATGATTCTGCTGCCAAGATAAATGGAAAAATCCTACCTAGTTGGATCACATTCCGTTAGTGGAAAGGAGAGGAATTATGTTTTGTTTGTTACTCATAAATCATTAAATGGCTCATTGCCAAGTGTTTTCCAAATAGACAAAAATTTTTTGGATGACCATGAAGGAGAATTTTTCCTGGGCCAAGTAAATAGTGGTTTTGTCTTTTACTGAGCATTTTACACAACCCTTCTCCTTTGCAGGTTAATTTCTATACATTTATATGAGTGCTTTTAGTTATTTAGCTAATAAGTTATATCTGCAAGATCAGACATATTGTCTATTCAAGGTAACCGTGTGTAGTCCATGGTTTTAGATATTTCCTCATATCTTTAGAGTAGTTTTTAACAGTCATCGGAGAAGGCAATGGCACCCCACTCCAGTACTCTTGCCTGGAAAATCCCATGGATGGAGGGCCTGGTGGGCTGCAGTCCATGGGGTCGCACAGAGTTGGACACGACTGAAGTGACTTAGCAGCAGCAGCAGCAGCAGCAGCAGAGTAACAGTTAGATGTTTCTTTTGCTTGCACATGGTATGACTTTGGGATTGGAATGAAAACTGACCTTTTCCAGTCCTGTGGCCACTGCTGAGTTCTCCAAATTTGCTGGCATATTGAGTGCAGCACTTTCACAGCATCATCTTTCAGGATTTGGAATAGCTGATCTGATCTGATCTGATGGTATGACTGCTATCTTGAGAGATTAAATATGATTGGGTCTGACCAGAAAAGTGGGAGTAGAGAATAGGGTGAATGAGTTGATGGTGGAATATAAAATAAGCTTTAATTTTGGGAATTTCCTCAATAAGGAAACAATTAGTTTATATTTAATCAGCAAATCAACAGTAACATTTTGAAACATATCATGTGTTGCAACACAGATCATCATTTACAGTGTAATGTTAAAGAAAAACATCTTCTTCTGTGAAAGATTACTCCTTTTTCACATTATCCTTGCAGTCACATAATTTTTTTTTTCATATAATGTAAAGTATTACTAAGAAGCTCCTGAAAATTTTGAGGCGCCGATTCAACTTTTGTGTTGGTATGTTCAACTTTAAAGATATATTCTGTTATCTAAATATGTATATACAGCATTGCATATGTTCCATGACATCTATAAAAGAATAAACACAAGTCTAATAAAGGACAGTTTCTAGAGAATTTGGGTATAGGACACTTTCTACAAGTCAATCTCCCTATGTCTACGACTCGTCATGAAAACCTCAGAAACATAGTCAATTTAGGATTGATTTTAACTTCATTTCTCTTTAGCACTTATAATTTTTATGCAAGACAGTTTTTTTCAATTTAAAAATTTTTTCCAGTTATTTGAAATTACTGAATACTTTAGTGTCAATATATATTCTTATGACAGTAGCAATTGCCATTACAAGTTCTTAGAATAATTTTGGAGACAGCTCCTAAATCTGATAAAAGTGAAGTGAGGGCTTACATATATTCTGATATATGAAACGAGATGCCAGTCCAGGTTCGATGCAGGATACTGGATGCTTGGGGCTAGTGCACTGGGACGACCCAGAGGGATGGTATGGGGAGGGAGGAGGGAGGAGGGTTCAGGATGGGGAACACATGTATACCTGTGGTGGATTCATTTTGATATTTGGCAAAACTAATACAATTATGTAAAGTTTAAAAATAAAATTAAAAAAAAGAAATAATCAGAATATTTAATTAGATTGAATCTTAAGAATTTCTAGTATTCTACTATTCTTATAAGAATGATGAGTTTATGTGTTTCAATAAAATATTTATATTTCACAAATTTCACAAAATTAGACAGTGGCTAGGGAAGAGGTCATTTCTTAAAATAGTATGCACTGGTTGTGATGTGTTGCTACTGTTAAACCTTAAGCCAGAGATTAGACAAGATGTTGAGAACAAAGGCCGTCATTCTAGCTGATCTTAGTAGTTTAAACAAGGTAAGTACCAGCAGTGGATCAGAATATATAAATTCCATGTATTCAAGACTGCTGTTTAGGAAATTTTTAACACAGTAATGGAGAAAAGTGCCTAATTTAGTTTTGATATTTCCACTCAGATTTGCTGAAGTCTTTTGTTCATGATCTACTGAGGTGACAGGATTTCACTTAAAATAAGTAAAACTCATATCCATATTTTTAATCTTGTGTAGAAATACAATTAGGAGTAGTAAAATTTCACTGTAAATTTTTACTCATAAATAGGTCATTTGAGTTGAATTCCATCATGTTTGACAGAAAGAGGTATAATTGTTAGCATTTAGTACTCCAGGACATTTCTAAAGGGTCAAAATAAAAGTAATCAGTCTCTAAGAATTTTGCTCATCATGTGAATTATTACTCTGGCTGCATTTTGGGAAAGGAGAATGTAATATGTACAATCAGCTTGTAATAGTACTGATTGCATTAACCTTAACCCTAACCCTAATTTCGTTTCATGGAGAATTTCATTTGTTTCCTAAAAAAGAGTTTATTTCTTGTTCAACATGTTATTTGCTCATGACTGCCAATGGCTAATGTGTATTCAGTTTGTCCAAAAACATGTGAAATAGTAAATGTTTTATGACTACATTAGTGAGCCTGGTTCTCAGGCATTCTAAGGACAAAAAAAAAGAGGCTTTGAAACCGAAAATTATAGAGGCCAGGAAGTGATTTCCTGGTCATAAACATTGTTTTAAAATAGAGGAGAAAGGTGAGAGGCAGTCCTCTATGCAGGAATTCAGTCTTTAGTCATGGAATATGTCCTAACTCCCTTTACCCTCCAATCCAACCCCCCCCCCCCCCCCCCCCCCACCCACACACACACACACATGCATGCACACTACCTCCCAACCCCATGTTGCACTGCTGTAGAAACAACAGAGTCAACTGGCAGCTCCCATGAACTTGTTGGAAACAGCCAAGGGATTCCTTCTCTTAATCAGATATAAATCTATTCAGGCAGGACAAGTAAGGAAGCTTTCTTTTCCCCCATTTTTCATCCCTACCTTAGAGAGCAATCTGGGCTCTAATTTGTCAGTTCATCTATTGACTTTGCCACTGAATT
>NW_011495039.1:3903563-3904791 GCF_000754665.1 Bison bison bison | reverse complement strand
TACTAGAGTCTGTTTACATTAGGTTTACTGGATCAGCTGCCATGATCAATTTAATCACACAGGTGTGATTAAATTTCCAAATTGTATTTATACAATTACTCCTTTGCATGCTTTCACATGTTAAAGATGTGAATAAATATTTGTTAGACAGTGTCTACAGTATTTCAAGTGTTCATATACAAATAGAAACAGTTGGAATATTAAATCTACAAATTCCAGATGTTTAGAGACATCTAGATATGTCACTGAAATATTTATTTTCATCCAGATGTTATGTGTTATGATTGTTTCTTCAAAAGACAGACATTTATGGTATTCTATAAATATGGGTAATAGCATCATGTAGATTCTACTTTCTATCAACATTTCGCCTCAGGCCATTTTAGGAAATTGTATGACAATCCAGATACATATTTCATTTGTGTTCTCCTGATGTATTGTGAACCCTTAGATGAACTTATACATAGAAGGCCATATGTGAATGACTGAATAAATTAAAGAGATAAAATGAATGTTTAACAAATACCAAGAATGATTCTCACAATATTTTTATTACAGAGAAATATTAGATTCCTAGATTCTGAAATACATCATTTAAGCAAATTAGTGACAATAAGATTCTCTGAGCTGTTTTCTTTACTAATATGTGAATAAATATTTTTATATTTATTTATATATTAGTTTGATCATGCAGGCAATGTGAATACAAAATACTTTAAGGGATCAAAAGTGAGATTTCATAATAATCAGATATTCTGAACAGTAAGGTTTATAACTGAGCACCTTAAATGTTTATAACTAATACTATAGGTTATTATTTCATTTGTTATTTTTTATTATGAAGATTTTATTCAAAAATATTATCTTCATGTAGTCATCAATAGTCTACAAGTCTAGTTTATATTGCTTTGATTTCATGAAAAATAGTATTTTTTCTTTACTCAGATTCTTATGGGAGAAATTTTTATCTGAGTTGTTCATCATACTACGAAACAAAATATACTTTATATGGAATCTTGCCTTAGAGCCAAACTTTAAAAAAGGAAATAATAAAAAATTAATTAACCAGCATTTCCAGAGAAATTGCAGATATGAGATAAATTGATTTTCAGTTCAGTTCAGTTGCTCAGTCATGTCCGACTCTTTGTGACCCCATGAATCACAGCACGCCAGGCCTCCCTGTCCATCACCAACTTCCATAGTTCACTCAAACTCATGTCCATCGAGT
>NW_011495039.1:3879336-3903392 GCF_000754665.1 Bison bison bison | reverse complement strand
CATCAATTCTTTGGCACTCAGCTTTCTTCACAGTCCAACTCTCACATCCATACATGACCACTGGAAAAACCATAGCCTTGACTAGACAAACCTTTGTTGGCAAAGTAATGTCTCTGCTTTTCAATATACTATCTAGGTTGGTCATCACTTTCCTTTCAAGGAGTAAACGTCTTTTAATTTCATGGCTGCAATCACCATCCGCAGTGATTTTGGAGCCCCCAAAAATAAAGTCTGACACTGTTTCCACTGTCTCCCCATCTATTTCCCATGAAGTGATGGGACCAGATGTTTTAAGCCCAAATAAAGCAATAAAAGTTTGCAAAATTTATATATCATACTCCAAGATGGGCAGATTTGTTTTAGTTGTACGCAAAATATTTGATGATACAGTGTCCCAGCTCCTAAGGTACTACTCTAGGTTACTAGGACGAAAAAAGCAGAGGCACAGAGGATGCCAGTAGCAATAACATCATGAGATTCCCAGAGGAGGGAAATGGTTTTCTATAATAATTGTGTGGCAACAAAGCAGTGTGTGACATTGATGTAGGGGTGGGTTCATGCCATCTTATGGACCATTCGGGGAATCTCTTATTAGGGGATTAGCAATGACACCAACTACAACTGCAAGCAATTTAAGGATATTCTGTAAAAGATGAAGCTAATCTTTATGCATCTCAGTATATGCCAAAGGCCTCACATACAGCCCGTAAACTGCCCTTGCGGGCCGGAATTATTTCTTATTTACTTGTATACGTTCCTTGGTCTAACCCCTCTTACCTATTACTAAGCATGCAGTAATACTGAGTGTATGAATGAGTGAATAAATAGAGATTCCAAGTCACCAAGAAAGCATGAGATTAGTTTAACTGTACTTAGTTTATAAATACAGATTTTTATATGAAACAAACTTGTAAACTTTAATCAAAATAATTTCCTTATTTTAAAAATTGTCAAGCATTTGAATGATTATTCTTTCGCTGTCTTACAAAAGTATTTTTTCAATCTAGCCAACAAAGCTGGATTATTAAGTGATAATAAATTAAACTATAAAGCTTCTTTATTTATAAAACCGTGGTGTTATTATTCTAATGGCAATATTGACATAATTTGAAATTGCTTTTATGGACTTGTTTTTAATACTGTGATGGTTGTGGAAAAATATATGCACCCCCAGATCTTCCTCTCCTTATTTTAGTTCGTCCCAATATTTCATAGTATGTTTGAAAATACATCTGGACACACTGAATTTCTGTACTCTTTCTTCACAATTTATAAGGTGTACTCATCACTGCATGTATTGCTGTTTTGTTCCATTACTAAATTCATGGAGTTCCCATATGAAATATGTAGCCTGATCCCTTGAGAAAATACATAAAGGTGTTAGAATTATTAGATTTATTATATAATCATCAAATGCTTTCACCTACATGCACACATCCATAAACCACGTATATATATGATGTGTGTGTGTGTGTGCTCAGTTAGGCTTGTTCCACTCTTTTGTGACCCCATGGATTGTAGCCCACCAGGCTCCTATATACACCGGACTCTGAAGGCAAAAATACTGGAGTGGATAGCCATTTCCTCCTCCAGGGGATCTTCCCAACCCAGAGACTGAACCCATGATTCTTGCATCTCTCACACTGGCAGAATTCTTTACCACTGAGCCACTTGGGAAGCCCTTTAATGAAGTCTTTATTAGTCTGTTTAAGAAAATGAAATGGCAAAATTTCACATGGTAGACACAGGAAAAAACACAAAATAGCCTATACTGTTTCTAAAATCCATACCATCTTCTTACATTTTCCTCATGTCGAATTGCACATAACAGGTTTTATACTGGTATTGCAGAATTACTGCACCCCTTCTCCTAAAAAAGGAAATAAGTGTAGATTTAACAAAATCTATTCTTCCCATTTTCTGCCAAGATTATTTTGGCTGGATATTTCACTCTTCAGTGACAATGATGATGATGTGTTTCTTCCATCTGGATTTGTCCATGGAGAAAATGTCTCTATGGAGAATCTTGGAAGGCTCATTATTCCAACAGTACAAATATGAAAATTGAGGCAGAGAGAAGTATAATTTTCTCAAATTCACGCAGAAGTGAAGCCAGAAGTAGAGCCCAATTCATGTGGAAAAGATCTAATGAAACATGCAATGTCAAGCTTACAGTGGTAATTAAATTGAGTAGTATAATTACCTAAATTACAGTACAGGAAGATAGTGTCATATTTACAAACCTAATTATATTGAGTAGGAGAATTACCTGAATGATACTAGTCATATGGATGGCATTCACATACTTTATATGCTTTACTTTTCTAACCTGAAGGCTTAAAATGTATAAGCTTGAAATATAACAGGAACAAAACAAAATAAAATCAATTTGAAGCCAAACCAACCCCAGGTTTAAATTCTGGCACCACATTTACGTATTTTTGTGTTCTTCGGCAAGTCGTTTAAGCTTTAAGTGTCAACTTCCTCATCTATAAATATTCGTGTTTGGAAAGTGCATATGTAGCACCTATCGGTATAGTTGCTTAGCCCTGAGTAGATATGTGATTAAAAATCACATCTTATCATTTGGTTATTAAGTAACAATAACAAGAATATCAATCCACTTGTTTTTAATCAATCTATTTTAGTAAAAATTCTGAGTTTCTACATTTTCTTATTTTTTTTTAATTAAGTGGATAATATATATATGGGTAATGTATAATACAAGATTTCAATTATAGTCTGATAGAACAATGAAAATGCAGAGTTGAGAAATGACATGGTTTAAAGATTTTTTTCGTGCCAGCAGCTGAGAAAACTGTACTCATTTTGATGGAGTATGGTGATTTATTGTGATTTGAAGACCACTGAAATAAATACAGGAGAAGGCAATGGCACCCCACTCCAGTACTGTTGCCCGGAAAACCCCACGGATGGAGGAGCCTGGTAGGCTGCAGTCCATGGGGTCGCTAATAGTCAGACATGACTGAGTGACTTCACTTTCACTTTCCACTTCCATGCATTGGAGAAGGAAATGGCAACCCACTCCAGTGTTCTTGCCTGGAGAATCCCACGGACGGAGAAACCTGGTAGGCTGCAGTCCATGGGGTCGCACAGAGTCGGACACGACTGAAGCGACTTGGCAGAAATAAATACATCTTTAGAAATATAGTATCTTTCTCTTTAGCTTCTCTTAGTACTTTGAATTTACAGCAATTGAGATTGTTTATAAAATGAAAATGGAGAATATTCAAAATATTCCTGGAGTAGAATATAACAGAACTATCTGTGTCAAATATGAAGACTTCCTATGAAATTATAATAATTAAGATGATTTTTTATGTCAAAAGGAGAGAATAACTGAGTGCATCAATAAAGCTATGCATGCATGGAAACTCGACATACGACAGTTGAAAACAATGATTTCTGGGAAAAGAGTGGACTATTTGTTAAATGGTCTTGGAACAACTTATACAACCGGAATAAAATAAATTTAGAAATTTTCTTTGCAGTATATACTAAAATCAATAGTCAGAGTTAAGCACTTAACTTCGATTTGAAAAGCAAACCTTAAAACTTTTTAAAAGAAGACATAGAAGAGTACCTTAATGGTCTCAGAAGAAAGATTTTTAATGAAGACATGAAAAAGATAGTCATGACAGAAACATCTGATAAATTTGAATATAATAAATTTTAGAGTTTCTGATCATCAAAAGATACCCAAAAGGTCAAAAGATACCCAAGGAAAGGAAAAGGACACATTATAAACTAATATATTGTAATAACAGCCATATAACCCCAAAGCATTAAATTAGCGTCTGGAACATATTTTATGAGTCCATAAGGAATGCAACTGAACAACAAAATAAGGAATGAAATTAAATCAAAAAACATTCACTGCAACCCAAAGATGTGGAGGCATTTCACAAAAGAAGAGATACAAATGGATCATAAACACTTAAAGATGCTTTACCTTATTAGTAATCAGGAAATGGAAAATTAGAACATGGTGAGATAACATTTATGGTCATTATATTGGAAAAAACTTTACTTACAAATCCAAATAGTGACACTAAGATGTGGATCGATAAGAACTCTTACACTCTGGACTGTGAAAATTGATGAAACTTTAGAAAATAATTTTTCTATATTATCACATTAAATTCAACGTTCATATACCCTGTGACCCACTCATGGAAAATCCTGGATGTATACTCAGAGAAGTTCTATCACACGTTTATCACAGCATAACTGCAAGAATATTTATAACAATCAATTATAAAAGAAAAAATAGTTCAGGTGTCTATGAACAGGGGAATGGGTGGGTACACAGTGATATATTCACAGAGTGGAATCGCACACAATCATAAGAAGAGAATGCCATGCCTTGAATCAACATGGATTAGGCAAGAAACCTAGAGTTAATGGTATGTATAGTATAGATAAACAACGAGGTCCTACTTTATAGCACAAGGAACTATATTCAATATCATGTGATAAACTATAATGGAAAAGAATATGAAAAAGAATGTGTAACCGAGTCACAGTAAAAACACAACAGTGTACAACAGCCATCAGTCAGTCAGTTCAGTCGCTCAGTCGTGTCTGACTCTTTGCCCGACTCTTTGCGACCCCATGAACCGCAGCACACCAGGCCTCCCTGTCCATCACCAACGCCAGGAGTCCACCCAAACCCATGTCCATCCACTCGATGGTGCCACCCAACCGTCTCATCCTCTGTCGTCCCCTTCTCCTGCCATCAATCTTTCCCAGAATCAGGGTCTATACTTCAATAAAAAGAAAGAAACCAAATGGGACAATATTAAAAAAAAGAAAAAACATGTCTTATAGTTAAAAGCATTCCATTTTGATAAACCTAAAAGACAAGAAGAATTAAACAGTACTTTTTAGGGTCCATGTGTGGTGAGAAAAGCTGTTGTCTCTGTTTATTTGTTTCAAATAAATGCTTGGGCTCCGTGTGCTCAGTCGCATCAGACTGTTTGCAGCCCTTTTCACTGTAGCCCGCCAGGCTCCTCTGTCCATGGGATTTCCCAGTCAGGAATACTGGAGTGGGTTGCCATTTCCTCCTCCAGGGGATCTTGCTGACCCAGGGATCAAACCTACGTTCCTGTGTCTCCTGCATTGCAGGCAGATTCTATACTCACTGAGCCATCGAGGAAGCCCAAATAAAGGCTTAGGGATGATAAACACAAAATTCAGGCTTGTGGTAACTTTAAGTGGAGTAGGCAGAGAATGTAAAAGGAACACTTAGCTTACTTAGCTTAATAATATACAAAGATGAAAAGTGCAATAGGAAAGGAACTAATTTCTTCCTAAACAAGAAAATGAAATGATGCCATTATTATGATTGTGGCCGTGGATGGTCATTTAATGCATATGTACAATTTTTGTTTTATTATGTGCATGCATGCTAAATCACTTCTATCATATATTAGGTAACTTCAGTTAAGATTTTAGAAGGAAAATATATCTCTACAAAGCTGATGTGATTAACATAATACACAAACTCAGTATTAGCATTTAACAAGTATTAGTGAAAATTTTGGACAGCAAGGAGATCAAACCTGTCAGTCCTAAAGGAAATCAATATTCATTGGAAGGACTGATGCTGAAGCTGAAACGCCAATATTTTGGCCACCTGATGCGAAGAACTGACTCACTGGAAAAAAACCCTGATGCTGGACAAGATTGAGGGCAGGAGGAGAAGGGGACGACAGAGGAGATGGTTGGGTGGAATCATTGACTCAATGGACATGAGTTTGAGCAAGCTCTGGGAGATGTTGAAGGACAGGAAAGCCTGGTGTGCTGCAGTTCGAGTGGTCACAGAGTCAAACACGACTGAGCAACTAAACAGCAGTACCAGGGACAATTTCTGATCTCGTTTTGAGGAAATCAGAATCACATATTTGTAATGTAAAATCAAAGTATTAAGGGAAGAGAAAAAGCATAGTTCAGAAGAAGATGGACTCACTCTGAGGTGAAATGGCCAAATAAAGCTCTGTGAGCGCAGCAGTGGACTGCAGGGGCACAGAATGACGTTCCAGACGGAGCTTCATCAGTAGCTCCCTGAGTATACTTTACATCGGTCCAGGAATTGACAGCAGGGGGAGGGGGCAAAGTGGGTGTTGTTTGACCAAAACAATTACTGAATGGTAGTTCTAATGCACAGAAACTCTTCATAAACTAAACACCTTTGAACAACCTAAAATGATACAGTACGTTCCCATCTATTCTTTTACATGCTGTGTCATAAAATGGGCTTCCCAGGCGGGCTAGTGGTAAAGAACCTGCCTGCTAGTACAGGAGATGTAGATGATGGGGTTTTGATCACACACTTCAGTATTCTTGCCTGGAGGATCCCATGGACAGAGGAGCTTGCAGGGCTGCGGTCCTTTGGGTCACACAGAGTTGGACACGAGTGAAGCAGCTTTGTTGTTCAGTCACTCGGTCGTGTCCGACTCTTTGCGACCCCATAGACTGCAGCTCGCCAGGCTTCCTTGTCCTTCACCATCTCCCGGAGCTTGCTCAAACTCATGTCCATTGAATCAGTGATGCCGTCCAACCATCTCATCCTCTGTTGTCCCCTTCTCCTGCCTTCAATCTTTCCAAGCATCAGGGTCTTTTGAAGCGACTTAGCGCATGTCATAAAATACAAAATACAGGACTTGGGACCTTCTGAATGTTTTAAAATTACTATGAACATGGGCCCTGATTAAATTCAATGGTGACTTATTTTCATATTCATTACTTCACAGTGTATTTGTAAAAGCTTTTGAAAAGCCATTTTTTTCCATTGATGACCAAAATGGAAGAAAAAAATTTGTCCATTTCACTTTCTTTCTTTCTTTCACTTGTTCCCTTTCTTTGTTAAAGGTGAAAGTGTGGTTCCAGAACAGGCGAATGAAGTGGAAGAGGGTTAAAGGAGGACAGCAAGGTGCTGCCGCTCGAGAAAAGGAACTGGTGAATGTGAAAAAGGGAACACTCCTCCCTTCAGAGCTCTCGGGAATCGGTGCAGCCACCCTCCAGCAAACAGGGGACTCGCTAGCAAATGAAGACAGCCACGACAGTGACCACAGCTCTGAGCATGCACACTTATGATACAGACAGAGGGGATCAGCTCCATTCTCAGGAAAGAAATGTTATGATGGCAAGCCTTACTCGAACATCGTTTACACAGAGAGAGGACTATGACCTTGATTTTTAATATTATTAAGTTCAGGCATCCCGAGTCTGTTTTTCATGATTTATAGAGGGTTTACACTAAGTGCCACTTACGAAAGATGCTTCCACAGAGAAGATGGAGGTGAACTTGCTTTGAATATTCCAGAGGTGTTGGTCGTGTGTATGACAGTGAGCAGCCTTTGTGTTTGCTTTTGCTTGCACTGAAAATTAAATTGCTATCAAGAGCAAACTATGAAGCATTTGTATTGAAGGTGCCTCCAGAGTGAAGATACAGAAGATGAATTGGCTTTGAACATTGCAGATGTCCGAGGTCATGTGTGTGACAGTGGGCAGGTATTTGCTCTCGCTTGCACTGACAATTACATTACTATTCAAGAATAAACCATGAACCATTTTTATCCCAAACAGCCACAGTGCCTGAAATCATTCTTAAGTGGGTTAAAAAAAATGTATTTTAACTCTGTATATATTACCCTTAAGTCATTTTCCTGTCTTCACTACGTTTAGCAACGCATTCATATTAGCTGATGAAAATAGCCACTCACGATGACAAACAGAACCAGCTTCTTGTATTTTTATACATTTTGTCATCCCAGAAACAATCAGCATGTGCTTACTTGTGTTCAAGTAGAGAAAAATACATTAGAGTCTGATAGGGAATATTCTTGTACCACAGACAAAACAAATCTTATGTTGCATTTTCTATCAACTGCTGCTAATACATTATTATACAACTTACCTAGCTCCTCAATTCTTCCTATCTATAGCTTGGAAAAAAAAATTTAGGATCATAGGCAAATCAGTTACTTGCAGAAAGAGCTTTTGTATGACAGACATTGTCTGATTTTATTTCTATAAAATGTTAGCTGTTGTGAATATGATTTAATTAACAAGAAAAAGGGTTTCCCCCCGATTGGCGATGGTAATAGACAACTTGCAAAAGAAAATTGATTCCTCAAGTCGGTAGAAGGTAAAATTCTGAATGTCTTCAAATTAAGTTAAGTGAAAACACATTTTTTTCATATATGATGTATTCATGCAGAACAACAATTTTTGTATTTTGTAAAAAAAATATGTTAAATAAATGATCCTTTGTAAATAATTTTGGTCTTCCTACTGTGATTTCCTATGTTTACAAGCTTTACTGTAAATACTTCAGAAACTCCCCAATTCATGTGCACTTGTGTAAAAGCAGGTGATCATAATTAGTGAATCATCTACATTTTTATTTCTGAAAATTTTTATTATGAAAAAATCCTTGTGTAATAAAAAAGCATCTGAGAATAGGCATATGGTAAGCCATTTCCCTGAACTGAAGAATATGCCAAATAGATTTCATTGTGTGTTTTATGAAATAAAAGGAGAATAATATTATTCACTACAATGAGAGAAACCAGTCATATATTTTTAAGCTTATGTATAATAGACATGAATTCATCCAAGAATTGTTTTTACACAAAAATATCCAGAGTTTTTCATGTGAAAATAAGCTCCATAAGCTAATCTGAATTCTCAGCCCTAGAGGAAATTACCAATATAAGACGTCCAGGGCTATACTGACTTAATGTGCTTGGTATCAAGCAGATTGTGCATACGTTGGATACCTACATCCTACTTAATAACTTTATGGCACTGTTCTTCATGTGTCTAATATTTTAACCACAAATATTTGGAAATATCCAGCAGTTCCTCCTACCCTCTGATTAATTAGGAATAAAAATAAAGAACACTAATCTGTAGAAATTTCCCAAAACCTTATTATTTGATTTCATTTGCTTTAGAAATGTGAGACTGATAAAAAAATACATTTGGTTGATTTTAATTTGCTTGCTGCTGCTAAGTCGCTTCAGTCGTGTCCAACTCTGTGCAACCCCATAGATGGCAGCTCACCAGGCTCCCCCGTCCCTGGGATTCTCCAGGCAAGAACAATGGAGTGGGTTGCCATTTCCTTCTCCGGTGCATGAAAGTGAAAAGTGAAAGCGAAGTCGCTCAGTCGTGTCCGACCCTCAGCGACCCCATGGACTGCAGCCTTCCAGGCTCCTCCATCCATGGGATTTTCCAGGCAGGAGTACTGGAGTGGGGTGCCATTGCCTTCTCTGCTTAGTCTAGTATGATATATACAAAGCATTCAAGAAATAAAATGATTTGATTGTTTATATCACATTTTCCCCTTTGCATAATAAATTTTATCATAGCAGTTAACAATATTTCTAAATTAACTGGAGAGGGCAGGGCTCAGATTAACATCTTCCAGGCAGAAAACAGACACTCTTCTATCAATTACTTGAATGAATACACATTACATTTGTACTGATGACATCTACTTGGGGGGATTGACTTTCTTATTGTAGAATTTAAATTCAAAGCATCTCGACAAATTGAAGAAGTGGAAAGATAAAAATTAAATTGAGTTCTATAGGTACAAAGTGGAGAATAATTCATTTTAGCAGGAAAATAATTTCCAGAAATAGGAGGAAAGTACAGCTTCAGTTCAGTTCAGTCGCTCAGTCGTGTCCGACTCTTTGCGACCCCATGAATCGCAGCACACCAGGCCTCCTTAGGAGTAGCTAAAAGGAAAGTTAAGGACCATGGCCAAATAGAAATTATAATTTAGCATGATAAATGAAATAGGAAAAAGTAATTCTGAATTGGTATGACATTTAGGAAATGTGAAGCATTTGTATTGTGGACATGCCTTTATTAGGGAGTTGTGAGCTGTTCTAAAATGATGTAATGAAATTTGACTACAGAGAACATTAAGAATCACCAGACACGATAGGCTGCTGGCTGACCAAAAGGGGGCATCATTTTTATTCACAGCGTATTAAAATGATACACCACATAAGATACTTGAACACTTGAGCAAAATAATGACACACTGATAGGTAACCAAACAAGCTAGATTAATTTTCATTGGAAAAACTGTCTTTTTAGAATATTTTTGTATTATCTTAAAAGAGGCACCTGTTTGCTAGATAATAACTCAGTATCCTTGCTGTAAGGGAACTTAAGACATTCTCACATAGTATCAGGTTTAATTTATTCCAGAAATGACAGCATTTTAAAGAACTTTACTTGTTTTGATTTTCCACTAGGATCCTGGCTTCCATGGTATCTTTTCACATAATGCCCTTTCCATACAATTCTGTGTCAGACTTTGTAACTCCGTAGGAATTTATAATGACATGAAAGTACTTTTCTCTGAAAATAGTATGGAGTCATGGTTAGAGTGATTTTTCACCACAGGATTTAAAGGGACGAACACTACAAAGCTTTTCCAAAAACTGATACACATATTTTACCTCATTATTAATATGATCCCAATTACTTCCTACTTCCCATACTCACCTATGGTTGTTAGCCTATATGTTCCTCTTCAGAGGCTTGAGAACCAAGCTTGCCATTTTTTTTTTTAAACAAACTAAACTCACTTAAAATAACCCCAACCACAGTTTTAATATATTCCTGAAGGACATTACATAAAATAAGTGTGGAAATGACTTGTGAAATGTTCAGTTTGACGACAGACCACCACAGGTCAGATTGATTAAATGAAATGGTGCTTAATTGTGACCACACTCTTATCTGGTAGCCTCACGAAGACTCTAGCAGAATCCTTACTGTTACCCTGATTACTAAAATGTATTAGTGACATGAAATTGTGCAGGCCTCTTTAACTGGATTTAGGCTTACTTAGCAATGTTTAAATCATGTGTAGATGTTTCCTGAGGAGAAATGCTGTGCATGTGTTCTCAGAATATACATAGGTAACAGAAAGTTTTTATTACACAAATTTTAGAAAGTATTTATCAGTAAAAATGTATATTTTGAGTAGTAGTTGAAAGAGCATACACGCTGCTCTGTAAACTGTTTGGTTTAGTTTTAATAATATAAGCTTATTTAATACCTAAATAGTATTTCTTTAAGTGGATGCAGTATGCAATATTTAATAAATCCCTTATAGTGAATATTTACTGCCTCCCCCAAGTATTCCCTACATAGTATTGAAATGAACTACTTTTTACATTCCTCTTTGCAAAATCTGATTTTTCTCATGAAGTGATTTTATAAGAAGTAGGTTATTTGGGACAAGGAAGTGTGCTTGTTGTTAGGAATTTTTATACAGATTGCTGATTTCCCACCTAAAAATATCCACTTACATACCTACACTTATTTCACTATATTTATGGCAATAATAACCATCATAGTTCTTATTACTTCTAAGCTGAAGGAAAGCATGTTTTAATTTGCTTTTAATTTCTAATAATGTTGAACATCTTATTGTGCTTATTGACAATTATATTTTTAAAATCATTGCTCGGATTCTTAGTACTTTTTAATTGGTCTGTTTGTTTTACTCATTAATTGATAAGGTTTTACATATTAAATGTATTAATTTTCTGTCATATATTAGATGCCTATAAAATTATGAAATGAAAAATTCTCAATTTTACTATTTCAGTTGCAAAAACAGTAATTACTATAAGAAAAAAAGCCTCATTTCTTACAAAAAACCATAGACCAAATGAATGTATATTTTATTTTATTCACAGTCAATGAAAGTGAAAGTGAAGTCACTCAGTCATGTCTGACTCTTTGCAATCCCATGGACTGTAGCCTACCAGGCTCCTCCGTCCATGGGATTTTCCAGGCAAGAGTACTGAAATGGGCTGCCATTTTCTTTTGCAGAGGATCTTCCCTACCCAGGGATTGAACCCAGGTGTCCCGCATTGTAGGCAGACACTTTACTGTCTGAGCCACCAGGGAAGTCAAAATTTTCACCTTTATTAAAAATTAAACATTTTAAATTAAAATTAAACATTTTAATTAAAAATTAAACATTAATATTTTAATTAAAATTTTAAATTAAAAATCAGTCAATATTTTTGCCTTTATTAAAGCATCATTTTAAATATAAAATAGTTACACTGTTCCATGTAATAAGAGACTGTGCATATGATATCTTGGTATTAACAAATATAATAATTATTCAAAAATTTTGGACTTCTGGCTTAAGGAAAATAGCAATAACAAAAACAAATCTCAACATTTCCATTAAAACATTTTCTCCCTCTACTGGCAGTAGTAAGCTTACGAAAATATACAATAAACACCATTTTTCTCTCTTAAAAAATAGGAAAACTTAAACTCTACATAATGACAAGTATTTCTAATGAGAAATACTTTACAAATAAAAGTTCTTCTAGAAGTTACCAGTCATGTCTTCTAAGCAAGTCACATAGCCATTGATAAAACACTGGATGATACAATTGCAAAGATTAAAAAAAAATACCTTTAAGAAGTATGAATGCAGTAAACTTTGCTTGATTGCAATGAAAACAGACAGGGAGGAGAGGGGAATGTGAACTGAGCCCTTAAAAAGAAGAAACAGTTATTTTAAGAAAAACTTTTTCTTGATCTTTAATTATTTTTTTAAAATAGCAATCAAAACTGACTTCCAGATATATTAAAGAGCCTGTGTGATTGCCAACATTATTTATGAAATTACTGGTGATAATTAATTGTAATTTTTAATAAATAAAATTATTTATTAAAATTTTCCTAGTGCTTGCAAGGCATTACAGAAGTTGCTATGACAGCCAAATAGAAATCATTTCTCATTCCTCATTAAGTTTTTTTTTAAAGCATATTAAACCTAATGACAAAATTTAAATTATTAAAGAATAGCCTTATGGAGAAACCTATGTACCATTCTGATACTGTAGAATTGGTAAATCAAAGAACTTATTCAAAATTATTTTGCCTTAAATTTTCTTTATTTTTTCCCAAGGTTTCTTAGTCAATATTTGGTTATTAGTCAATTCAATTCACTCAATCAATAAATATGTGTATACTAATTACATGTAGTGCTCTGTGCCATCATCATTTTATATATTGTGTTATTGATTTCTGTTCATATATTCCTTCATCTTAAAGCGCATTTGAAATGACTGTGTACTTAACACTTCTATATATTTACTCGGTTCCACACTTCTATATACTTAACTGCATTTGGTTAATGCAGAAACCCATTTACATCCCTTGAGTGCCGGGTAAGGACAGTCAAGGTGTCTTTAAGAGAGGAAGCACTTAATGAGGGCTGGCTCACATCTATTATTCATCATTTCTACGTATTTTACTATCATTATGGGTTTCCTAGGTGCCCCAGTGGTAAAGAATCCACTTACCAATGCAAGAGATGCTGGTTTGATCCCTGGGTCGAGAAAATCCCCTGGAGAAGGAAATGGCAACCCACTCCAGTATTCTTGCCTGGACAGAGGAGCCTGGCGGGCTACAGTCCATGGAATCAGGAAGAGCTGGACATGACTAAGCACATGCGCAATTATCATTAGATTTCTGCCAACAGATTTTTCAAGTACTGTAGCAAAACCAATGATGAACATGACCATTAATGCTCCATATTTTGAAATTTACTTTAATCATTTATTTTATTCCTGCTTCTTACTCAGAAAATATAATTTTTTTTAAGCTTGTTAGACCATTACATGGAACTTTATTAGAGCACCCAAAAAATTTGTTCCTTGTACTTTTTTTAGATATTTGAGGGTAGCTACAGTTTCCTTTGTCATTCTTTCCAATGATAACCAAATTATAAAAAATAATTTAAAAGTGACTTTTAAAGATTCAAAGTAATTTTGATGAACATATTTAAAGTTAAAGAAAGTTTACTCACAATTAAAAAAAATGATTTCATTAATAAATTTCTATGAAATTTGAAGTTACAGGTGTTTCTCTGGGCAGAAAGACAGAAGAATGCAGTGGTCCTACGCTGAAGTCAATTACAAATTATTTAGGGAAATTAAACACATGAAAATAGTTGTCCTTCTCATTTGTATTCTTTTGCTATATTCAATTCTCCACACTGCAGTCCTTTTAAAATGCAAATAAGATTAATAAGTGGCTCATGGTGACTCTTGCAAATATAAAATTTCAAGTAAAAGCTGCAGTCCATAATGAAACCTTTGCAGATATTTTTAAAAGGCAAATCAGATCATGTCCTCCTTTTGCATACAATACCAAAACCTCTACCTGGGCTCCAGACAGTCAAATCTGACTACAAACTGGTGACTTGTCTGCCAATACTTTTTTGCACGGTCTCAGCTTCAAGCACTCTTGGCTACCTGCCTACCCTTGACCACGCTGAGTTCATGCTTCTCCCATTCAGGCCTGCATTCCCTAATCCCTCTGCCTGGAATGCTCTGACCACATATGTCTTGGACTTACTCCCTCACTTCCTTTAGACCTCCACTTCCTTATATAGGCAATCCCTGATCTTAAATAAAATGGCACCACCCCTCACATTCTACCCCTTTAAATAGTATTATTTTTTCTTTATTTTAAAAATATTTATTTATTTATCTGTGATGGATCGCAGTTGCATCACATGGGATCTTCCTTGCAACAGGCCAGTTCTTTAGTTCTGGCAATGTGAACTCTTAGTTGCAGCATGTGGGAGCTAGCTCCCTGACTAGGGATCGAATCCGGGCCCTCTGCATTGGGAGTGCAGAGTTGTAGCCATTGGACCGCCAGGAAGTCCCCAGGTTTGGTTCAGTTGGTTTGTTTTTCAGCTGTTAGGTAAGTATCTACTGATTTTTTACCCTTATTGATTACAGGCTTCCTGAGAGCAAGGACTGTGTCTTGGATTCATTACTCTGCCTCTCGCACCTTCAACTGTCCTTGGAAGCCACACTACCAGCCCATACCCTGAATCCACGTGAATTAGAAAGAAAGGACACTCCTGCCTCAAATTACTAGAACGTCACCACCTGTGACCAGAGTGTTCCTTGTAAAACTGCTTGGTAATTGTGAAGTAAGTGACATCCTCGGGTGGCAGGCAACCTGGGAGCATGATTTGCTCCATTATATAAACATCGCCCCTGAGCTGACAAGGTTGTTACTAGTTTCCTTTGCTCTACACGCAACAAGCCAAATGCTGAGAAACCAAGGTTTACAACCGAGAAAGAGTTTATGCACAAGGCCGTTAAACAAGGAAACGGAAAACAAGACTTAGCTCTGCTTCCCTGAAGCCAAGAGGGTTGCAATGTTTATGGAATGAGCAGGGATGAGGAGGGTGGTCCTCAGTTCAGTTCAGTCGCTCAGTCGTGCCCGACTCTTCGCGAACCCATGAATCGCAGCATGCCAGGCCTCCCTGTCCATCACCAACTCCCGGAGTCTACTCAAACTCACGTCAACTGAGTTCGTGATGCCATCCAGCCATCTCATCCTCTGATGTCTCCTTCTCCTCCTGCCCCCAGTCCCTTCCAGCATCAGGGTATTTTCCAATGAGTCAACTCTTCGCATGAGGTGGCCAAAGTATTGGGGAAAGGTGATTCGTGCAGAAAGAGGTGAGGTCATCTGCGCAGGCGCATTGGGTTGCTCACCTCTGCATATTTTAAATGGAGGTGCCCAGAAGGATCTGAGGGTGGAATTTTCTAGTCCTCTGCCTTCCAAAGGCCATTCATGAGACACCACTCAGGTCAGTTTTAGGATCAGCGGTCCCAATTGGTCTTATCCAGCTCGCAGTGGAGAAGAGCTGACTCCGAGTTCCTATAGAACAGCTGGGCTATGTGAAGCTGAGCAGGTAGGCAATTAGAGGAAAAGAGAAAGGAAAAATAGCTAACACCTGCTCCTTAAAAGCACAGGGGTTTTTACGGGCGGTTACTATATCTGTTATTCTGCAGGACAAGCTCAAGAATTCCTGTTAGCCATCAGCTTCTGTTAAATCTGTGGGGCAGGGTTCAGTTGTAGCAAGAATATTGGTTGAATTAATTCATGAGTGAAATGACATGACGTCCATTCAAAGATATACCTGTAGATCTAAATTTGTTTAAAATGTCGCTCAGGAACACTTTCTTACTGGGTAGTCTGTGGGTGTCATAATTCAAAACAAAAATGTAGTTATAGTCTTTGAAATTGTACTAAAAATATATGAAGTCGGATGAGAAAAAAACTAGAAAGAAAAGTTAAGGAGAATAGGCTTTAGCAGATGTTCATTTGGACAGAAAAGGGAAAATTTTCCTTTTGCTCAGATGCCTGTCTTGAAATTCTCACAATTTTTTTGCAGACATTTTGGCTGGTTTCCAAACATACATCATTGCTTGTCTGGTATGAGGAATGCCATCTGTGCTCTATGGAAATCCTTTTTTAAAAATGGACTGCTAATTATACTCCAGGCAGGTGCTGTTAAAGTGAAATCAGGTGTCAAGCTTACAATTGTCTAAAATGACTATGCTATATTGAAAAAGAATGGCAAAGCATATTGTAAAATGGAATTTAAGCATAACATGTAAGTGTTCCATTTTTGGGGTGTTGCAAAGGTCAGATTGCAGAGCAAAGCTGTAAAACTTTCAAATTACTTCCACCATCAACAATGGCATAAAGCTTTAATTTAAATAAATGATATAGACTACATCAAAGTTACATATTTCCTCACTGAAATACCTCCCAATTATTTTTTTTTATGAAAAATATATGAAGGAGGAACAGTGAGCTGAAGAGTATGACTACCAATTCCAAAGTAAACACATTTTGGAAAATTAGACGAAATTAAAATTTTATGGTAATTAAATGGAACCCATTATATTATCAGAATAAATAGACTCAGTGGCATGTTTTAGGCCCCTGCAGGGCAAAATAACCAATTTATTTTTCTTAAATATATTAATTAAGTAGAATTATTATAGGCTTTCACAGTTAGACTACAGATTTACAATGACATACTCATTTGATAGAGTGCTAAGCAAGATAGAAAAACATCTCAAATTTTGAAGTTTGGGTATGCTGCTGCTGCTGCTAAGTCGCTTCAGTTGTGTCCGACTCTGTGCGACCCTGTAGACGGAAGCCCACCAGGCTTCCCTGTCCCTGGGATTCTCCAGGCAAGAACACTGGAGTGGGCCGCCATTTCCTTCTCCAATGCGTGAAAGGGAAAAGTGAAAGTGAAGTCACTCAGTCGTGTCTGACTCTTAGCGACCCCATGGACTGCAGCCTACCAGGCTCTGCCATCCATGGGATTTTCCAGGCAAGAGTACTGGAGTGGGGTGCCATTGCCTTCTCCAAGTTTGGGTATAAATGTATCTAATACAAAAGAAAATGTCATCATCATTATAAGAATCTAACTTTGTCATTGCTTATGATGTGTGATCTATTTCCCTTTTGCAATATGGTTAATATTGAACTGTACTAATACATTATATCATTTAATCCTGATAGCAACCCTATTAGAGTCTAGTATTATCTTAGGCTACAGATAAGATCATTGAAGCTTAGCCAGTTAAAGCATCTTGCCTAAACCCACATGCCACCAAGTGGGTTTTATAGTCAAATCTGTTGAACCCCAAAGCTTGTGCTTTGACCACTCCAAAAATAGCCTCTTCCTACGGACATAGCAACTTAACAACAACAACAAAACAGATATATTAAGTAGAAGGATTTCCCAAATCAGCTCAACTAATTGCAGAGGAAATGTCACCTGTATAGCAAAATATTGAAATTTACATACCAATAGATCTCAGCTAGAATTCCAGCCACAGTCACTATAGCCAAATCAAATAGAGATATAAACAGGAAGTTTAAAAGGCCTTTCCTTTACCATGAATCTAGTGGGTCTCTTAAGAGTCTAGAGACTTAAAGCAGGAAGCTTCTTCTTATATCCAATTCCAGTTAGCTTAGTTATCTTGTTTTGTTACCGAGTCCAGGCTCCAAGGGCTTTCCTGGTGGCTCAGAGATAAAGAATCAGCCTGTAATGCAGGAGTTGCAGGAGATGCAGATTCGACCCCTGGGTTGGGAAGATCCCCTGGAGGAGGCATGGCCACTCGCTCCAGTATTCTTGCCTAGAGAATCCCACGGACAGAGGGAGCCTGGCAGGCTACAGTCCATGGGGTCCCAAAGTCCGACAGGACGAAGTGACTTGGCGTGCATGCATCAAGCTCAAATTGCTCACCACAGGACAGGCCACTAAATACAGAGACAAGTTGTTTGGATGAAGAATAGCAACTTGAGGACTTCCCAGGTGGTGCCAGTGATAAAAGAACCCACCTGCCAATGCAGGAGACGTAAGAGATGTGGGTTCTGTCTCTGGGATGGGAAGATACCCTGGAGTAGGAAATGGCAACCTACTCCAGTATTCTTGCCTGGAAAATCCCATGGATAGTGGAGCTTGGTGGATTACAGTCCATGAGGCTGCAAAGAGTTGGACACAACTGAAGCAACTTAGCATGTGGTGTTGGAGAAGACTCTTGAGAGTTCCTTGGACTCCAAGGAGATCCAACCAATTCATCCTAAGAGAAATCAGTTGGGAATATTCATTGGAAGGACTGATGTTGAAGCTGAAACTCCAATACTTTGGCCACTTGATGTGAAGAACTGACTCATTTGAAAAGACCCTGATGCTGGGAAAGATTGAAGGCAGGAGGAGAAGGGGGCGACAGAGGATGAGATGGTTGGATGGCATCACTGACTCAATGGGCATGAGTTTGAGTAAACTCCAGGAGTTGGTGAAGGACACGGAAGCTTGGCGTGCTACCCTCCATGAGGTCACAAAGAGTTGGACATGACCGAGCAACAACTGAACTGATAGAAGCTTTATTCAGAAAGTCAGCAGACAAGGTGGTAGATTAGTCCCAAAGAACCATTTTACCTGAGTTACAGTTCCGGCTTCTTTTATACTGAATGGACAGAGGAGTGGCTGGTCTTTGCAGGCTTCTTGGTGTAGGAATCATTTGTTATGGTGGCTGTCCATGAGGGTCTGGTCACAACAACAATGTTCCTATAAACCTGAAATGAGACAAGTATTATTTTCTGTTCTGGGGATTCTCATAAAGACAATGCCTTGAGAATAAGCTATCATGTATATTTTAGGCAGCAGTCTTCTGGAGACACAGAGCCACCATAACTAAGCACAGGCCACAGAGCACAAGAGTTAGAGCTGAAGGAATAGATCCAATATGGAGTAGTATTTGTTTTTCTCTGTTACAGTTTCTCAGATGGTGCTAGTGGTAAAGAGGCCTGCCAGTGCAAGAGACTTAAGAGATGTGTGTTTGAACTCTAGGTCGGGAAGATCCCCTGGAGGAGGGTAGGGCAGCCCACTTTAGTATTCTTGCCTGGAGAAGACAGAGGAGCCTGGCAGGTTACGGTCCACTGAAGCAACTCAGCATCCTACAGTGGATTATAATTATCAAATAAAACTTTGAAAGTTGTTACTGCCAGATGCTTGGCTGTGCATAGAGTTAGAAGCTTACATATCATAGGAGAATCCAGAAAAACAATAAAAAGTAATTTGGAGCTGCTTAAAGATAAATCAAGGTGCATTAAAACTTTTAAGGAGTTTATTTGAGCAAAATGTGATTCAGTTGGGCAGTGTCAAATCAGAAGTGATTAGGAACACTCTGCTGACAGGAGCTTGCTGCTGCTGCTTCTAAGTCGCTTCAGTCATGTCCGACTCTGTGCGACCCCATAGACGGCAGCCCATCAGGCTCCCCCGTCCCTGAGATTCTCCAGGTGAGAACACTGGAATGGGTTGCCATTTCCTTCTCCAATGCATGAAAGTGAAAAATGAAAGTGAAGTCGCTCAGTTGTGTCTGACTCTTCGAGACCCTATGGACTGCAGCCTACCAGGCTCCTCCGTCCATGGGATTTTCCAGGCAAGAGTACTGGAGTGGGTTGCCATTACCTTCTCCAGACAGGAGCTTGGGGAGAGACTTACATAGGAAAAGTTTGGAAGTAAAGTAAGAAAATTATTGAAAATTATAGCTTACAGCCTAATTGGCTGTTTGGGATTGGTTGTCCTTACTATTTTAATTCCATTCCCTTGAGGCATATATAGGCTTAGATTTTGGTGTGCCTGCATCACTTGCCATTGCATTATAGCCACCTCAGTGCTAATTACTTTTACATACTAAATCTCTGTATTATAGCAGGATTAAGTTCATTAATATGTGTCAAAAACAGGAGAATAGGCCCTAAATTGAGCTTTGTATATGCTAAATCCCATGTCAACACAAGACTTTAAATTTATTTTTAATTGGAGGATAATTGCTTTAGGGTATTGTGTTGGTTTCTCCTATACATCAACATGAATCAGCCATAGGTACACATATGTCCCCTCCCTCTTGAACTTCCCTCCCACCTCCCACCCCATCCTGCCCCTCTAGATGGTCAAAGAGCACTGGGCTGAGCTCCCTGTTCATACAGCAAATTCCCTCTGGCTATCTGTCTTAAATATGGTAATGTATATTTTTCAGTGCTACTCTCTCAAATCATCCCACCTTCTCCCACCCCGAATGTGTCCACAAGTCTGTTCTCTTTGTCTATATCTCTGTTCCTGCCCTGTAGATAGGTTCATCAGCACGATCTTTCTAGATTCCATATATATGCATTAATATAGGATATTTGTTTTTTCTTTCTCACTTACTTCACTCTGTATAATAGGCTCTAGATTGATCTGCCTCATTAGAAATGACTCAGATGTGTTCCTTTTTATATCTGAGTAATATTCCATTGTATATATGTACCACAGCTTCTTTATCCATTATTCTGTTGATGGACATCTAGGTTACTTCCTTGTTCTAGCTATTGTAAATAGTGCTGTGATTAACACAGGGGCACATGTGTCTTTTTCAATTATGGTTTCCTCAGGGTATATTCAGATTCCTTTGTAGTTCAGTGGGTAAAGAATCTGCCTGCAATGCAGGAGACCCAGGTTCAATTCCTGGGTGGGAAAGACCCCTGGAGAAGGAAATGGAAACCCACCCCAATATTCTTGCCTGGAGAATGCCATGGACAGAGGAGCCTGGCAGGCTACAGTACATGGGGTCACAGGAGTTGGACACAACTTAGTGACTAAGCCAACCAGGATATATGTCCAGTAGTGGGAATGCTGAGTCATACGGTAGTTTTATTCCTAGTTTTTTACGGACTCTCCATACTGTTTTCCATAGTGGCTGTATCAACTTGCATTCCCATCAACAGTGCAAAAAGGTTCCCTTTTCTCCACACCCTCTCCAGCATTTATTGTTTGTAGATTTTTTGATGATGGCCATTCTCATAAGTGTAATACAGTAAGATATCAGGGGTGATACCTTACTGTAGTTTGGATTTGCAGTTTTATAATGATGAGTGATGTTGAGCCTGTCTTCGTGTGTTTATTAGTCATCTGTCTGTCTTCTTTGGAGAAATATATGTTTAGGTCTTCTGCCCGCTTTTTGATTGGGTTGTTTGTTTTTCTGATATTGAGCTGCATGAACTGCTTGTATATTTTGGAGATTAACTTTTTTGGTCAGTTGTTTCATTTGCTATTATTTTCTCCCATTCTGAGGGTTATCTTTTCAGTTTGTTTATAGTTTCCTTTGCTATGCAAAAGCTTTTAAGTTTAATTAGGTCCCATTTGTTTATTTTTGTTTTTATTTCCTTTACCCTAGGAGGTGGGTCATAGAGGATCTTGCTGTGATTCATTTCAAAGAATGTTGTGCCATGTTCAAACCAAGACTTAACTATAATTTTTGCTGTCCCAGAGATGGAATTGTCAGTCAATCAGGAAGCACCTGATCTGCATTTCTTAGGTAAACAGTTAATTCATAATATGTCTTTGCCATCCCCTTATAGAAAGTAACTTTGCAATAATCGACCCACTTCTTTGTCAATATAACTCCTTTGTTCCTGCTCCTTTCTGCCTATAGAAGTCTTTCATTTGGCACAAGTCCTCAGAACTCAGATTGGAATTCATTTTTTGCTAAAATAAATGCTTAAGTTTAATATGCCTCAGTTTATCTTTTAAGAGTCCTTGTGTCAGAAGAGGGAACTGAAAGAGACCGCCAATGGCCCCAGGAGCAATGAAGAGCAGGTGACGGTACCTGTCAAGTCCCTTGGGTTTACTATTTTCTCACTGCCTCTGGAGGTGGGGGACAAGCCCCTCTCTGAACGTAACAGTGCAGCTTTTACATCATGAGCTTTCAGACTTTATCTGAGCATTTCTGAGTCTGGGGTAGGACTGCGTCTGATGGAGCCAGTGTGAGGTCTCATTTAGGTAAAATTTTGCTTTAAAGCTGAACGAGTAGGTTAACTTTACCAAAGACCATCTTGAATTAGAGCAGCCACAGCAGAAAACTTTTAACCTAGATTGTTTATCTATTTACCAGGTGCTCCAGAGAAAAAGGCGTGTGTGTGCATGGATGTGTTCAGTCACTAGGTCCTGCCTGACTCTGCAACCCTGTGGATTGTAGCCTGCCAGGATCCTCTGTCCATGGGACTTTTCAGGCAAGAATACTGGGATGGGTTACCATTTCTTACTCCAGAGAATCTTCCCAACTCAGGATGGCACCCACATCTCCTGCATTGGCAGGTGGATTCTTTACAGCTAAGCCATCTGGAAGCCCAGAGAGAAAGGGGTTGTGGCCAAACATTCACCATAAAGGATAGAGGGACATGATGTTTTCCTCTTCAACAGTTTCTAGTGAACAGGAAGAGGCTTTCTGGGACACCCTACTTGTTCCAGAGCCTGTAGACAAGATAATGGGAAAACTGACAGAAGATGGCAAAGGATGAGAATTACTATCAAAGCTCTCCCAGATCTCTACTCCTCTTGCCTGGCTGAGAAAGGAAGGCAAAATTTTACATTGCCCCTTTCTTTCATGTTGGCCAGAAAAAACATTTGTAAAATTGGGTCTCTGAATTGTGACTTGTCAGTTGCTCTCAAGTACTCTTCAGTTTTTGATCGTTCCAGGGACAGCTATTGTCTCCTGTTTGGCTTCGTGGTCTGTGTCCTAAGAATTTGACTTTTTGCCTGACTGGGGCATGCATGTTTTTGCATCTTCGGGCAGCTTAACTGTCAGGTTGAATGCCCCCCCAAAATGGCTGAACAGAAATTTGGATTTTACTCCATTTGTGGCTAGGGTCCTACCAACTGTTGGCAACTTCCAAAGAAATTGTCTAAGTCTTCCTTTTTTTTTTTGTGGGGAGTAGCTCTGGATCTCAGGGGGCTCCCCAGTGGCTCAGATGGTAAAGAATCTGCCTACAGTGCAGGAGACCTGGGTTTGATCCCTGGGTTGGGAAGATTCCCTGGAAAAGGGAATGGATACCCACTCCAGTATTTTTGCCTGGAGAATCGCATGGACAGAGGAGCCTGGTGGGCTACAGTCCATGGGGTTGCAAAGTGTTGGACATGACTGAGTGACTAATACTTTTCCCTTCATTGAATCTTAGGAAAGTAGTATGTTCTTCACTTTCTTTGAAGGTGCTTCTTACATCCGTGGGATTGTTCAGTGCTGCCAGGAATATTTACCATTCTCAGCTGAAACTCGATAAGTTTTTCTAAAAGATTTTTTTTTTAGCAGCTCTATAGTCAGAAGTTGGTGAGATTGAAAGCTGATATTCAGAGCCCAATAGGAATTTTTTTTTTTAGGTTTTCCCTAAGCTAAGATTCTGAGACTTTTGTGGAAGGATGTACTTAAACATTCCAAAGATACATAGTTCTAAATCTAGAACATAGAAAGTTTTTATTTCTATCTTAGTTGAAGGTCTTCTCCCTGATACAAAGAAGCAATAGAAGATAATGTAGTTGGATGGCTGGGTCAGTCTCTTGATGTCATTCAGGTTGCAACCCAATTCTTTGAGGGATTAGAAACAAATGAGAAAAGAGTGGAAATGCAGCTCCATAAACAATTCAAAGCCCACCCATCCTTTCGACCAATCCCTAAACTTCCTTCTGGTATGGAGCTAACAGAAGCAGAAGATATTAAGAAGAGGTGGCAAGAATACACAGAAGAACTGTACAAAAAATATCTTCATGACCCAGATAATCACAATGGTGTGATCACTCACCTAGAGCTAGACATCTTGGA
>NW_011495039.1:3878083-3879236 GCF_000754665.1 Bison bison bison | reverse complement strand
ACATCTTGGAATGTGAAGTCAAGTGGGTCTTAGAAAGCATCACTACAAACAAAGCTAGTGGAGGTGATGGAATTCCAGTTGAGCTATTTCAAATCTAAAAGATGATGCTGTGAAAGTGCTGCACTCAATATGCCAGCAAATTTGGAAAACTCAGCAGTGGCCAAATGCCTGGAAAAGGTCAATTTTCATTCCAATCCCAAAGAAAGGCAATGCCAAAAAATGCTCAATTGCACTCATCTCACACGCTAGTAAAGTAATGCTCAAAATTCTCCAAGCCAGGCTTCAATAGTACGTGAACTATGAACTTCCAGATAGTCAAGCTGGTTTTAGAAAAAGCATAGGAACCAGAGATCAAATTGCCAACATCCACTGGATCATTGAAAAAGCAAGAGAGTTCCAGAAAAACATCTGCTTTACTGACTATGCTAAAGCCTTTGACTGTGTGGATCACAACAAACTGGAAAATTCTTCAAGAGATGGGAATACCAGACCACCTGACCTACCTCCTGAAAAATCTGTATACAGGTCAAGAAGCAACAGTTAGAACTGGACATGGAACAGCAGAATGTTTTCAAATTGGGAAAGGAGTACATCAAGGCTGTATATTGTCACACTGCTTATTGAACTACTATGCAGAGTACATAATGTGAAATGCCGGGCTGTATGAAGCACAAGCTGGAATCAAGATTGCTGGAAGAAATATCTATAACCTCAGATATGTAGATGGATGACACCATCCTTATGGAAGAAAGTGAGGGAGAACTAAAGAGCCTCTTGATGAAAGTAAAAGAGTAGAGTGAAAAAGTTGGCTTAAAACTCAACATTCAGAAAACTAAGATCATGACATCTGGTCCCATCACTTCATGGCAAATAGATATGGAAACAGTGGAAACAGTGACAGACTTTACTTTCTTGGGTTCCAAAATCACTGCAGAGGGTGACTGCAGCCATGAAATTGAAAGAGGCTTGCTCCTTGGAAGAAAAGCTATGACCAATCTAGACAGCATATTAAAAAGCAGAGACATTATTTTGCCAACAAAGGTCCATCTAGTCAAAGCTATGGTATTTCCAGTAGTCATGTATGGATGTGAGAGTTGGACTATAAAGAAAGCTGAGCGGAGAAGAATTGATGCTTTTGAACTGTGGTGCTGTC
>NW_011495039.1:3877585-3877983 GCF_000754665.1 Bison bison bison | reverse complement strand
AGTCATGTCTGACTCTTAGCGACCCCATGGACTGCAGCCTTCCAGGCTCCTCCATCCATGGGATTTTCCAGGCAAGAGTACTGGAGTGGGGTGCCATTGAATCTTGGAAAACCACAAATAAGTAAGGTTTGGGGAGTACTATATTAATGGGACAAAGACCAATTGGTTATATAGCAACTCAAAAGTAATGATAATAAGATATTTTGCTCGCTTCCTACCCTCCCCTCAGCATTTATTCGGCTTACTGTATATCATGCTGCTGCTGCTGCTAAGTCACTTCAGTCGTGTCCGACTCTGTGTGACCCCATAGATGGCAGCCCACCAGGCCCGCCCGTCCCTGGGATTCTCCAGGCAAGAACACTGGAGTGGGTTGCCATTTCCTTCTCCAATGTATGAAA
>NW_011495039.1:3838839-3877485 GCF_000754665.1 Bison bison bison | reverse complement strand
CAGAGGGTGACTGCAGCCATGAAATTGAAAGAGGCTTGCTCCTTGGAAGAAAAGCTATGACCAATCTAGACAGCATATTAAAAAGCAGAGACATTATTTTGCCAACAAAGGTCCATCTAGTCAAAGCTATGGTATTTCCAGTAGTCATGTATGGATGTGAGAGTTGGACTATAAAGAAAGCTGAGCGGAGAAGAATTGATGCTTTTGAACTGTGGTGTTGGAGAAGACTCTTGAGAGTCCCTTGGACTGCAAGGAGATCCAACCAGTCCATCCTAAAGGAAATCAGTCCTGAATATTCATTAGAAGAATGCTGGGAAAGATTGAGGGCAGGAAGAGAAGGGGACAACAGAGGATGAGATGGTTGGGTGGCATCATTGACTCAGTGGACATGAGTTTGAGCAAGCTTGAGGAGTTGGTGATGAACAGGGAAGCCTGGAGTGCTGCAGTCCATGGAGTTGCAAAGAGTGGGACACAACTGAGCGACTGAACTGAACTGAACTTAAACTGACTGGCCAAAGGATTGGAGTTTCAGCTTCAGCATCAGTCCTTCCAGTGAATATTCGGGACTGATTTCCTTTAGGATGAACTGGTTGGATCTCCTTGCAGTCCAAGGGACTCTCAAGAGTCTTCTCCAATACTGCAGTTCAGAAGCATCAATTCTTCTGCACTCAGCTTTCTTTATAGTCCAACTCTCACATCCATACATGACTATTGGAATACCATAGCTTTGACTAGATGGACCTTTGTTGGCAAAATAATGTCTCTGCTTTTTAATATGCTGTCTAGGTTGGTCATAGCTTTTCTTCCAAGGAGCAAGCCTCTTTGAATTTCATGGCTGCAGTCACCCTCTGCAGTGATTTTGGAGCCCAAGAAAATAAAGTCTGTCACTGTTTCCACTGTTTTCCTATCTGTTTGGATTTTGCTTTTAATTCATATTATCTATCTTTGCTCATTGATAAACAAAAGTTTGTAAAAAAATTTTTTTTCTAGAGGTTTAGATCAGATAGATAGAATACCCCACGTCCTTCTTTTATTGGCCCCAGTCCTTTTCATTGCCAATGGATTAAGCCAGGCTTCCATCTGAGTGGATGACTCAGGAGCATCCCTGCCTATGACATTACAGCAAGCAGTTTCAGGGAGTACTTTGAGTAATCAGAGACATTTAATGTCTTGGAGTACCTTTATATGAGCTCTGCCGTAAGGAGCTCTCTGAGAGCAGGGCATGAGTGTGAGCTGAAATCTAAGCAGATGAACTGATACCCTGGATCAATTATTATTGGTTGGCTCTTATCTTTTTTTGCCACTTTTCTGAAAATTGATATAATTCAAATTTTAAAAATTACCCAAATCAATGATTTGATTTTTTCTTTCTTTTTTTTTGCAATCAATCACAAAAGTCATTTATTTCAGAGAATTCAATAGGGAAATGTTTTCTGAAATGTGGCACATGAGATGGTTTTAGGGAATATCCCAAATGAACATTTTTATAACAGTTATTCTTTTTACTAGGAGAATATTGGTTTCCTATTTATAGAAATGGTTTACTTACATTTAAGTTTAAAAGTCAAGGTGATTTCTCTATGTTGTCCATCTGAAGCGTATATAATATCTCACACCAACTATACCTCAAAAAAAGGCAAATGGAGATAAAGAAAATAGTAAGTAATAGCATGGATGGTATATGAATCTTGCTATTGCTAAGGCACTTCAGTCGTGTCCGACTCTGTGTGACCCCATAGATGGCAGCCCACCAGGCTCCCCCGTCCCTGGGATTCTCCAGGCAAGAACACTGGAGTGGGTTGCCATTTCCTTCTCCAATGTATGAAAGTGAAAAGTGAAAGTGAAGTCACTCAGTCATGTCTCACTCTTCGAGACCTCATGGACTGCAGCCCACCAGGCTCCTCCGTCCATGGGACTTTCCAGGCGAGAGTACTGGAGTGGGTGCCATCGCCTTCTCCAGTGTATATCATGCACTGTGCCAAACACTGTATTAGCTGATTTTATCTTACAACAATTTTCTCTATCAAAACAAAGGGATAAAATTTTACCTCTCATGAAATGCTTTGTAACCCCTCTTATTCATTCTTCATGTGTATCCAATATAGACATTCTTTTTAGATCTCTGTTATTCTTTCTTTACTGAAATAAAACATTTATATGTTTATATTAAATGCAATAATTTCATATTTTACTTTTAATAATGTTTCTAAATGGATTAATCAAGACTCATTGGTTGTTTCCTTATAAGGCCCAGAACTGATTTACAAACCACTTTTCTCAATGGAAAGAAGTAAAAGTCCTTGGAAAGGAAGTTTTATGTGAAGTATGCTGACAGGGAAAGAGAGAAAGAAACTAACAGAATTTAGTGTGTTCAAATAAATATAAATTAGATGAAAATTTGCAAACAACTGAAAATGTAAATCATCTTTTAGTTATACAGTTTTATACTATAATTAAAATTTTGCGTATAACCCAGAATTGAGACAAGAATGTCTTTTGTAAAGTTGCAGACTAAAGAGGAGAATATATTTCCAGCATGCACTGATGTTTCAGTAGCATCAGGTTCTCAGCTGATGGAAAAAAAAAACACATTGAGATAAAAGTTTTTAAAATTGACTCAGTTTATCAATTCTATTTCAAATGTGTGAAGTAATACTTTCATTTCATTTTCATAAATTGACTTTTATTTTGTGCTCTTAGCAGTTCATTAGCAACATGACAATCTGTACTTCTTAGATTTTCACCACAATGCTATTTCAGTTGAACTTTGACAGGTGGCATTCACATCATGTATATTCAGGCTGCCCACTGACGGGAAATGCAAGGAGTTAGGTCCAGATGCATAAAAAATATTGTTTTCCTAGACACTTTTCCTATAACAGGACACATCTCCACCTGGAACAAATCCACAGATATTTCAAAGCATAGTAAATCGCCATCCAAACTTATTAGCTCTTTAATTTTCTAAACCTACTCCTATCTTATGCCCTACTCAGTTGATACCACTATCATCCTCCTAGATGGTCAAATTGTAATTCTGAATCAAAACTGCCTCTTCCTTCTGATTCCTTCTCTGCCCTCAAACTCAGTGTGATGGTCGATAGTTCAGTTAACTTCATGTTACAGCCAGCCCTGTCACTCCATCTTTGCTCTCATCACCTTGACCAAGACACTCATTAGAGACCCAGATGATTTTACCTTCCTCCAAAAGGGATTCATTCAGGTTTGCTTCGGGCATTCTTTTGGGTAGGAGCACGTAACTTTACTCAATTATGAATGAAGTATTTTTTAGCTGAATTTGTTTGTTTGAGCTGGTCTGTTTCTCTTTTTTGAAATTAATTATTTTTATATGAATATAGTTGCTTTACAATGTTGTGTTATCTTCTGCTGTACAGCAAATGAAATCAGTTACATGCCTGTGTATATGTGTGTGTGTGTGTATATATATATATATATATATATATATATATATCTGTTCTATTTTGGATTTCCTTCCCATTTAGGTCACCACAGAACATTGAGTAGAGCTCTCTGTGCTATACAGTAGGTTCTCATTAGTTATACTCTGGGAGTTGGTGATGGACAGGGAGGCCTGGCGTGCTGCGATTCATGGGGTCGCAAAGAGTCGGCACGACTGAGCGACTGAACTGACCTGAACTGATACATAGTATGACTAGTGTATATCCATCAATCCCAATCTCCTACTTCTTCCTATCTTCCCCTTTCCACCCTTGTTATCCATATTTTATTCTGTATGTCTTCTCCATTTCTCCTTTGTTTTTTTTAATTTTATTTTATTTTTAAACTTTACATAATTGTATTAGTTTTGCCAAAAAATAAGCTCATCTATACCATTTTTCTAGATTCCATACATATGCATTCATATATGACACTTGTTTTTCTCTTTTTGACTTACTTGACTCTGTCTGATCGTCTCTAGGTCCATCCACATCTCTGCAAATGGAGGCTGGTTTGTTCCTAATTCATCCTTATCCTAGGTTGTTTGAGCCTGTCTTCATTTTTGGAAACTGAACTATAACTTTTGTCCCACATGCTACAGCCATTCTTAGTCCCATAAAATTATTGTAAATTCTGCTGAGATTCTATGTCAGTCATTTCTTTAAACTATTTAGCCGCTGGGCTGATGCTTAGAGTCAGCAAAATGGTTTAATGCAGAAACAGTGCTAAATGTCAGAATCACTAAAGTTCACCTCCTTTCTTCCCAGGACAAGGCCTTTTCAAGTCCTGCCTGGATCATTCCCTAATGTCTTTAAACAGTGATGCTCAAAAAAAAATGTTTGAGGTGAAGTTCACATAACATAAAATTAACCCTTTCAAAGATGACCAATCCAGCGGCATTTAATACATTCACAGTGTTGTGCAGCCACTATTTCTGTCCACTTCCAAAACATTTTATCACCCTAAAAAAAAAAACCCCATAGCCATTAAGCACTTACTTCCCGTTAATCCCCTCATGTGGCCTTCCCTGGTGGCTCAGAAGGTAGAGAGTCTGCCTGCAATGCAGGAGACCTGGGTTCAATCTGACAACTTGATATCCACGTACAATTTTTAAAAATTAATCTAGGTATAGATAGACCTATACCTTTCACAAAGATTAACTCAAAATAAGTCATAGGCCTAAATACAAAATACAAAACTGTAAATTTTATAGAAGATAAGCTCAGAGAACATCTGTTTAATGTTGGGTTTGGCAATAACTTTTTAAATGGAACACCAAAAATGTACTCCATTAAAGAGAAATGTGATATGTCGGTATTTTTAAAATTATAAATTTTGCTCTGTGAAAGATACCTTTAAAACAGAAAATACAAGTCAAAGCCTGGGAGAAAATATTTGCAAAACACATAGTTGATACAGACTTTTTTTCTGTTAATGATTGTTATCCAAAACATACAAAGAAATCATAAACTTTAACAGTAAGAAAGCAAGCATCTGAATTTTTTAAAAATGGGTAAAATATATTGCAAGACCCTTGACAAGATATACAGATGACAAATAAGAATATAAAAAGATGTTCAACATCATAAATCATTGTTGTTGTTGTTCCGTTTCTAAGTCCTGTCTGATTCTTTGCAACCCCATGGACTGTAACACACCTGACTTCCTTGTCCTTCACGCCTCCTGGAGTTTCCTCAAATTCATGTCCATTGAATCAGTGATGCCATTCAACTATTTCCTCCTCTGTCAGCCCCTTCTCCTCCTGCTCTCAGTCTCTCCCAGCATCAGGGTCTTTTCCAGTGAGTCAGCTCTTGGCATCAGGTGGCCAAAGTATTGGAGCTTCAACTCCAACATTAGTCCTTCTAATGAATATTCAGGGTTGATTTCCTTTAGGATCGACTGGTTTGATCTCTTTGCTATCCAAGGGACTTTCAAGAGTCTTCTCCAGCACCATAAGTTATTAGGAAATTTAAAATCAAAATAATGAGATAGTGTCAATATTATCTACCATTAGACTTAGAATATACATATTAGATTTTTAAAAAGAGAATACCAAATTTTGGCAAGAGCGCAGGACAATAGGAGTTGTTATTTATTGCTGGTGAGAATGCAAAAGTATAACCATTTTGAAAGAGAGTTTGGTAATTTCTTATGAAGACAATGTTACCATATGATCCAAATACAAACTCCTCAGTATGTACCCAACTGACATGAAATTTTAAGTGTACATAAAAACCTGCACATAAATGTTTATGGCAGCTTTATTCACAGGTACCAAAACTTAGAAGTTAAAGAGGTTACTTTGGTAGGTTAATGGATAAATCAACTGTTGTGTATACATACAATAAAATGTTATTCAATTATAAGAATAAATGAACTGTGAAGTCCTAAAAAGATATAAAGGAAGTTTAAATTCATATTGGTGAGTTGATCTGAAAGGCTATGTAATGTATGATTACAAATGTATGACATTCTGAAAAAAGCAAAACAATAGTAAAGTGATCAGTGGTTGTCAAAAGGAGTGTGTCTCCAGACACATATTCCCAATTATCATATTTTATTCCCTTTGTATTCTCACCAAAATATCAATCTTCTATTGCCAATATCTGTTTGATCATTGAAAAACCAAGAGAATACCAGAAAAACGTCTACTTCTGCTTTATTGAGTATGCCAAAGCCTTTGACTTTATTGTGTGGATCACAGCAAACTGTGGAAAATTCTTAAAGATATGGGAATACCAGACCACCTGACCTGCCTCCTGAGAAATCTGTATGCAGGTCAAGAAGCAACAGTTAGAACTGGACATGGAACAACAGACTGGTTCCAAATCGGGGAAGGAGTACATCAAGGCTGTATACTGTCACCCTGCTTATTTAACTTATGTGCAGAGTACATCATGAGAAATGCTGGGCTGGATGAAGCACAAGCTGGAATCAAGATTGCTGGAAGAAATATCAATAACCTCAGATATGCAGATGACACCAGGCTTATGGCAAAAAGTGAAGAAGAACTAAAGAGCCTCTTGATGAAAGTAAAAGAGGAGAGTGAAAAAGTTGGCTTAAAACTCAACATTCAGGAAACTTAGATCATGGTATCTGGTCCCATCACTTTGTAGCAAATATATGGGGAACAGTGAGAAACTTTATTTTGAGGGGCTCCAAAGTCACTGCAGTTGGTGACTGCAGTCATAGAATTGAAAGATGCTTGCTCCTTGGAAGAAAAGCTATGAGCAACCTAGACAGCATATTAAATAGCAGAGACATTACTTTGCCAACAAAGGTCCATCTAGTCAAACCTATGGTTTTTCCAGTAGTTATGTATGGATGTGAGAGTTGGACTGTGAAGAAAGCTGAGCGCCGAAGAATTGATGCTTTTGAACTGTTGTGTTGGAGAAGACTCTTGAGAGTCCCTTGGACTGCAAGGAGATCCAACCAGTCCATCCTAAAGGAAGTCAGTCCTGAATATTCATTGGAAGAACTGATGCTGAAGCTCAAACTCCAATATTTGGCCACCTGATGCAAAGAACTGACTCACTGGAAAAGACCCAGATGCTGGGAATGATTGAAGGCAGGAGGAGAAGCTGATGGCAGAGGATGAGATGGTTGGATGGCATCACAGAGTCTATGGACATGAGTTTGAGCAAGTTCCTCGTGTTGGTGATGAACAGGGAAACCTGGCACGCTGTAGTCCATGGGGTCACAAAGAGTCGGACACGACTGAGCGACTGAACTGAACTGATTCATCTCCCACCTTCTCCCTCTTTTCAATTCCTGTAGCTCTTAATGACTTTACTATTACATTTTCCCCTAAGTCATCTTTTTATATCCTGTTTCCACAACATCATTGCAATTTCTTGTCGGTATGAAGGGAATTTACTGTCTCCAGCTCAGATAATGGCCATAGTTTATGCATTGAGGTGTGATGTGTCCTGCACTGAATAGTAACCTTGCAGTCAGAGAAAGTCCGGGAGACAAAATAGTACAGAAGAGTTTTCTCTTCTGAAGGCAAGGAGGCATGTTTTGACTTTTATTTATTTAAGAATACTTACTGAAAATCTTATTTTTTGAAAGAACCTGGATTAGGCTCTAGGTACTAACAATGAGGAAAACACTTCAGCATTTTTATTAATTATTTTTCTAGGCATTTGAATTTGCCTTTGAAACCTTCTAGGGCCTATTCCTTTTAAAGAAAAATTATCCATCTTATTCTAAATAAGTATTTGCAAAGTTACAGAGAAAAATTCTAGTACTCAAAGTAGCAAGGAAACTCTTTGAGGGAAAAGAACTGTTTAAACTAGAGCCATATGCATCCTTTTCTATGTGACCATATTATGCCAAGGAGACAGGCCTTTAACTCTGCTTTATACATTAGCACAATGGAGTTTTTCCAGGCAGGCCAGGATTTATGCCAAATTTGCCTCAGTGAAATCTATGGAGCAGGCCTTCCTATTTTAAGAACTCATAAGCCTTGAAAACAGAAATCATCCAAGTATCTCCATTTTCAGAGTTCATAATGTCAGTATTTCTTTCAGCTTCCTCTAACTTGCTTTGAAATAGGTTTGCACTTCGTGGTGATTCTTAAAAATTGGTCAGTTCTGTAAAAGTCAGAAAGTCATACTCTGTTGGATCTCAGTTCATCCAAAGTTTCTTGGGATATTTATATTTTTATATCAACAAGAAACCTGTTATGTAATACTTGTTTGCAGCAAGAGTTATTAAAAGCATGCTCTTTAGATTTTTGTTGGAAATTAGAAATGAGTTCACTTGAAATTTTTTTCACATCAGTATCTGTACTCTGGCAATTTAATAAGGATTGCAAAGAATTTAGAATGAATTCACTGGCACCCTTATTAATTATATGGGATGATTAAATGTCTTCACAAAGATGGTAATAGCAACCTCTGCTAATAATTACTAGAACCATAATTATGTCAAAAGTTTTACTTCCTTTTGAAGCTGTATTTATGTTAAGAATTCTCCACCAATACATGATTAGGGAGAAAAAGAAGAAAAATAACCCGAACTCGAGTCTACTCACCCATGTACAGTAAAGCCAATCTACGAACACTGGATTAGAGTGAAGGAAAGTACATAATTAATCATAGAGTATCAAGCAAGGAAAATGCTCAGCGCATGCTCAGAAGACCCAAATTCTTTGATGGCTTTAGGGAAGTAGTTTTAAAGACAGTATGAGGGAGGAGGCTTCAGGGTATGTGATCAGCTTGGGCTCAACTCTTGGACTGGCATCATGGTGAAGTTTCAAGCATCATCAACTTTGTAGTTACAGCCGGCATAGGATATAGTGTGCCTCTGGGCTAGACACTGCTGTTTGTCAAGGGGAGTAAAATTCAAGCTCTGTTCTCACCCAGAGACTCCAAGGACAAATCTAGTGGCAAACACTGGGCTCTGCTAAAGCAAAGAGATAAGGTGCCCACTCCTGAGGTCAAGGAATTCTTCCCTGTCTACACATGTGCAGGAAGGCTTCTTGGGGGTTGAAAAGGGAAGTGTGTATGTGCACCCATTGGCCTCTGCAGTGGGATCCATCTTAGAAAAAAATTGTGCATGCATCTTGGAGAGGGTCCATGGACTAGTCAGGTGTGAGGAAAGAAACAACTGGCTAAAGGTCAAGACCCGGAAGGACTACCCTATGTAAGTGATTTACGTTCCTTTTTTGCTGCGCTCCTCCTCACTTAGGACACCCACATTCCTCTCCAGATGTGTGTCTCTGCCTAGCTTCTGACTTAACTGCACTTCTCCTCATTAGAGAGGAGGCCCACACCCTTTCTCTCTCTGGAGGTGTTTATCTGCCTTGCATCTGTCTTAAATAAACAACCTCTTTTGCTGTGTGCTCTCCCATACATCTCTAATAATAATCTTTGTACCTATTTTACAGTTTTTGCTTCCTTGAAACATTCTTGCTTTCAAATGAGGGAAAGAACTAGGGCCGCTTTGCTTCTTGACTCTAGCCCCTCGTGGTCTGGTGGCTAGGATTCCTGAGTTTTCATCCAGGCTACCCATGTTCAATCCCTGGGCAGGGAACTAAGATATCTCTTCAGGCCTGCTCACTGCTCTCCCTCCGAGATCGTAAACACAATAAGGTCTGTGTTCTTGTGGTCGGTAGTTTTCATCTGGTGGGGATCTGATCCCTGTAAGAGCTACTTAGGAATGTTTGCCAGGTCTTTATCTATATCTTCCAGGGAACCAGGAGTTGGGTGATTCTACTGTGTGATGGATTGATAGTCTAAATTGTTACCAGTTTCCTAGCCCAACTATTCTTTGATTCTACATCTTCACCTTTCTTAAGCATTAACTCTTGAGTTATGTCATTAACTCATTAACTCTTGAGACAGCCAGTCAGAATGTTTAAGGAGAGGCCTGAGAGACTAAAGCAAAAGCCTCTTACGTTAAAGGATAGGGCCACAGGGGCTTGTACATGGTTTCAATACCCCCTTTTCTTCGATATTCCTCAATCTTGAGGGGATTGGGTTTAGGGAAAGAAAAGAAGTGAAGTTTTGGATAGAGAGTTAATCATAAACTCAGCAGAGGTACTCAGATTTAGCGGCATGCATTTTCAATATCATAAGCATGGGAAAAGACCAAACTTCAAAATTGGAAGTAGCATTCCTATTGATGCATATCTTTTTTGAATCATTATAAAGTTGAAAAATCATGAGTTGAATCCTTGTTAAGTTGGGGACCATCTGTATGCATTATTACAAGGGCTGTGAGGAAATTTCGATTGTGACACATATGTTCATCATCTTGATTATGGTGATGGTTCCATGGATGTATACATACATATGTGAATAATGGACTTTAAATATGTACAGTTTGTTGTATGTTAATTATAACCTTGAAAAAGTTGTTTGAAAATACTTTGATCCAGGTTGCACTTGGAATGAATCTTTTATCCTTGTATGATTTTGGAAGAATATACAGTGGTAATTTGGAAAGTAACTGTCACTGAATTATGCTGTTAAGCTAATGATGACCTATACAAATTTTCCAAGATGATAGTTTTCATTCCAAAGCTAGATGTTTTGTCGAATTGGCAGACTTACTTCAGTTTTTTGAAAATATCTCTAAGTACTAAAGTCAGAGCAGCCATAGTTGGTTGTTCTTTTATGTCAAAATGGCTTCCATGAAAAAAGTGGACAGTGGACACAACTCAATCATGAAACTGCTTTTTCTTAAGATTTCCCTTGTTCTTTGTAATTCAAAGGTGAGGCTTGAAGAGCACTCCCATCCTGTCACACAGAATATTAAAAAGATGTGCACTCAGGGTTGAGGTTTAATGAAATTAACAAGTTTAATTGCATCAGCAAGGACATGTTTATTATTATTTTTTTAATTTATTGATTTATTTTTCGCTGTACTGGATCTTCGTTACTTTGCACAGGCTTTCTCTAGTTGCAGCGGGCGGGGGCTACTCTGCAGTGCGGTGTATGGGCTGCTCACTGAGGTGGCTTCTCTGGTTGCAGAGCACAGGCCCTAGGCTTCGGCTCCTGTAGTTGCAGCAAGCGGGCTCTGTGGTTATAATTCCGGATCCTAGAGAGCGCTGGCTTCAGTAATCGTGGCACACTGGCTTAGTTGCTCCTGGGCACGTGGAATCTTTCCAGACCAGAATCCAGTGTCACCCGCATCGGCAGGTGGATTCTTATACGCCGTGCCACCAGGGAAGCCCAAGGACATGTGTAACTGTCACTGTCTCTTTGTCTGTGTTTTGCCCGGCCAGTGTGCAGGGGTGCAGAGTACACTGATTCCTAGTGTAGTTCGGTGTCAGGGGTTTCACCCACCTGTTGCTTTTGCACACAGTGAAAAAGGCCAATACTGTCTTAGTGGCATTATAAAAACAGTGTGACTTGCAAGCCCCTAAAAGAGTCTTGAGGAATCACAGGGTGTTGCAGACCACACTTTGAGAACCATTGGAAATGATGACATAATCGCAAGATAGAAAAAATGCTGAAATATCATAAAGGCAAGTCGTAGGAAACAAAGCAATTAAAAACACCTGGGAAAAAGACTAAACAAACAAATTCTGTTCCAAATAGAAAGCAAACTAACATGTGGTGTGATTTTTAGACAGTTCAGAGAGTGTCTTAAACATGATTGCTGCTAATATTTTCATTGCATCGTTCATGGTTCGTGACATTGGAACATACGAAAAAGAAATACAGTCCTTGTCTATTCTTTGGCCAGTAGTGAACAATATTTACATAGTCATATAATTCAAATCTTGTTTATTTATTTTCAACCTTCAAAGGATGGGGTGTGGATGTGGAAGGGAGGAAAGGTGGAAGAAAGAGCAAGGCTAAACTTGCTGCTAAAAAAAAAAATAAGGGAAGCAAAAGATACCACTGGACATTGGATTGAACATGGCACTCAGATTTAAATAAAACATTTAAAGTTACAATTGTAACAAAAGTATAAATAATCCTACAAAGAGTGACATTTGAAGAAGAAGATGGAGAGAAGTGTGATGTCATGAATTTTAGCAAAATCTTCAGTTTCCAAGACAAGGTGGCCACTGACCACCTTGTGGAAACTGAATAATCAACACTAGAGTAAGAGTGTCATGGAAATAGCTTCTGGCAGAATTTAAAGGATAAATAAGAGAATTCTGTTTCTAGGGAATAGGACTGATGTAAGGAGGGAGAATGATGCTTTTCAACATTGCATCTTCTGTAGTTTTTTAAAAATAAAATTAGGTTTTGAAATATATATTGTATTGAATATATTGCATATACATATTAATTATAAAATCATTTTAATTTAAATCTTTATGTAGTTTATTCTATAAATTACAGAAAAATATTATCTTACATGAGTTGTGGTTTAACTCATATGCACTGCTCTCATGGTAATGAGTCTTTAAATTTGATCCCCTTGAGTTTGTATGCGCTGATTATTCTTTACAGTCTAATGTTTAGTACAAGACCTGGCATATGCTAGGTTCTTAATAACTCCTAAGTAAATGCATGGCTGCCATGCTATTGTTGTGGGTCCAGGAATACTGTGATATCCTTTAAATGATTTTATCTGATACAACTTCACTTTTCTCTACCTATTCTAGTGTAAATAAAATTACAGTCTGGTGGTAAGTGCCCTTTTTCAAGAAAGGGAAGGAAGGAAATTAATACTTGTTGAGTGCCTACTCTTTGCCTCATGCACCATTGATTTAATCTTTATACTAGTCGTATGTATGAATTATGATAATAAGACCATTGTATTCATCCTGCATGTCCTGCTTATAGGTGCAGTGTGCTCAGTCATGTCTGACTCCACGACCCCATGGACTGTAACCCGCCAGGCTCCTCTGTCCATGGGATTTCCCAAGCAAGAATACTGGAGTGGATTGTCATTTCCTCCTCTAGGGGATCTTCCTAACCCAGGGATGGAAACTGCATCTCCTGTCTCCTGCATTGGCAGGCAATTCTTTGTCCCTGAGCCACTTGAGGGCGCCTCCTTATAGACTGCCAGGCAAGTAGAAGAGCCTCGGTGAAGAGTCACTGAAGAAATAAATACCATTGAAATAAAATGATTTTAGTTGAGAAATAGAGGAAGCAAAGCATCAGAAACTCTAAGCAGCTTTTTCAGAGTTGCATTAGAATCGCTAAATGGTTTGAAATGTACCAAAGGCTCCGGCCAAGCCCAGAGCCTGGGAATTCATGTCATGCCCAGGTGTGGTACCTGTCAACTCTGTGTGACAGCTCAGCATTATGACTTTTGTTTTCTAAATTAGTCTGCTCCTATTTGCTTTCAAGGAAAGGTCTTTATGTCTGATCCTTGAACAGTCTTCCAGAATAATAATGGCAATGTCTGTTTCATCTCTGATTAACTACTGGCCGATTCTCCACGGCTCTTTCCTGAAGGATGCTACAGCTCTGCAAAAGGCATGCTATGGACTTCGAGGGCCCAAGTAAAAGTGAAAGTTGTTCAGTTGTGTCTGACTCTTTGTGACCCCATGGACTATACAGTTCATGGAATTCTCCAAGCCAGAATACTGAAGTGGGTAGCCGTTCCCTTCTCCAGGGTATCTTCCCAATCCAGGGACTGAACCCAGGTCTCCCACATTGTATGCAGATCCTTTACCAGCTGAGCTACCAGGGAAGCCCAATACCGGAGTGGGTAGCCTATCCCTTCTCCAGCAGATCTTCCCCACCCAGGAGTGGAACCAGGGTCTCCTGCATTGCAGGCAGATGCTTTACCAGCTGAGCTACATGGAAAGCCCATCTCAGGGCCCAAATTTCCCCTAAAAAAGCTTGCAGGAAATTGATACCAGGGATAGTAGCTGTTATATTTCACATTCTTACAACCTCCCGGAATCTGGCTGCCTGAATTTTATCATGTAGCCTGTTAGGGAGTAAGATTCAAACAGGCCTTGATTTAGCATCGCCTTTGAAGCTTCCCCAGGCAACCTGGCTTAGTCATGAAGGTCTAAACCGCACATATTCCATTTTCTGGTAAATATGTCAGTGCCACATACATAAAATTTTAAGTATAATGCACGTACCCCTAACCTATAGATGCTGGCTAAAAATGAAGCTTTTGATTTAGCGTTCTCTGTACTGAGTCCATACTACCCTTAGTAGCCAGACTAATAGTAAATGTCCTATAAATCTCTAAAAATAGACCACTGCCAATTTTGATAGTCTGCAAATAGTTGGAAAAACAGTATGAGTCACTTTTTCAAGGATGTTCTCTTTTTTTGTTAGCTTAATATTCCATGATAAGGTTACATGACAAAAGTAAATTGCATAGGCTCAGTTCTGAATAGGATTGCAAATCTAATAAGTGGCTGCTTATTTCACGTTGTTCTGTCTGTAGCTTCTCTCCAACTTGCACTTCACGAGTTGTGTTTAGTTGAGGTCCAGGATTCAGAAACTCAAGCCGGAAGCATCTGGGAATTCTCTGCTTTGAAGTGTGCATTGGTTAGAAATAACCTGGAGAAGTGAGAACACCACTTGCTTTCCAGGTGGGCTACATTTCTGATCCCACTCAAGTTTGATGGATTTCATTACATCTTCTAGATATTTCCATAACTAAATGGTTTTAATGTGAGGCATTCTGAAGTTAGTAGGTGGAGAAATTCCAAGGTTTTTTTTTTTTTAACTTTTTAATTTATACTGCTTTTTAAATTATGGTTGTTGTTGGAATCAGGCATCAATATTTCTGTTTTCACCACCCAGGAGGGTCAATGTGACTATTTTCTGCCTCCTTTTTGTTGCCCCCTTTCCAGTTCTTCCTGCTAAGGCACTGAGAACATTGTATCCTCAGGGTGGGCTCCAGTGGTTGTCAATAACAAAACTGCAAGCTCTTCAAAGTTAGGCTCTTTATCTTTGCACCTTTCATTCCTGGAGGTTGTAGGAATGTGAAACATAAAAGCTAAGCATAAAATTAATTTTTAATTTTTATTAATAAACAAAATTAATATCACTGGTGTTAATTTTCTGATGGTCAAAAAAGTGTTGTATTTACCTTCATCATAGTTCTCTTCTACTTTGGTTGCTTTTGAAATTATAAATATGACCTTGAATAATTTAAGTACTCTTTTGGAACCCCAGTTTTCTCATTTGTAAAATGGAATAAAAATATAGACATCAGAAGTTAAGGATTAAACAGTGTAATACAATATTAGTTCAACCTTAGTCATGTGAGTGTCAAATGTGAAAATTCTCCCAGCCCAGTCATTTATTAAATGCTTCTTTTTTGATCCTTATTTTTCAAATTTCTTTATTTTTAATTGGAGGATAATTGCTTTACAATATTGTGTTGGTTTCTGTCCATATATCATTATGAATCAGTCATAAGTATACATACGTCCCCTCCCTGTTGAACCTCCCTCCCACCTCCCACCCCATTCCACCCCTCTAGGTTGTCACAGAGCACCAGTTTGAGCTCCCTGTGTTGTACAGCATATCAGATGTTTTTAAATTAATTGCACTTAAAAATGATACAACTAGGGCTTCCCTGGTGGCTCAGTGGTGAAGACTTGCCTCCTAATATAGGTGACATGGGTTTGATCCCTGGTCTGGGAAGATTCCACATGCTTCAGAGCAACTAAGCTTGTACCCCACAACTCTTGCGCCTGAGTTCTAGAGCTCGGGCTGCAATTACTGAGCCCATATGCCAGAACTGCTGAAGCTCACATGCCCTGTGCTCTGCAACAGTAGAAGCCTCTGCAATGAGAAGCCCACGCACCACAATGAGGAGTAGCCCCTACCTGCTGCAACTAGAGAAAAGCCCAGGCAGGAACAAAGACTGAGCACAGCCAAAAATAAATAAATAAATAAAATGAAATTATTTTTAAAAATACAACTATTTAAAGAAGAAACATGACTGCATACTCAGGAATACTTTCTATAGATGGCAGTCTTAGAAAAACAACAAAATTAAACATCATTAAATATTTAACATATACAAATGAATATAAATAATAAAATTTTAATTTATAAAATGCTTTATAACTGAAGAAAGTTCTTGAATGAATAAAGAGAACTCTTAAAAAATATTTGGTGATGAACTCAGCATTGAACTCCATAATGCTGTTTAAGATGAAGATGAGATTCTTTATCTTTAAGACATTTCAGTGTTCGTTCTTTTGATATCAGTTAGCATAGGAATTGGAGAAGGCGATGGCAACCCACTCCAGTACTCTTGCTTGGAAAACCCCATGGATGGAGGAGCCTGTTAGGCTGCAGTCCATGAGGTTGCTAAGAGTCGGACACAACTGAGCGACTTCACTTTCACTTTTCACTTTCATGCATTGGAGAAGGAAATGGCAACCCATTCCAGTGTTCTTGCCTGGAGAATCCCAGGGACAGGGGAGCCTGGTGGGCTGCTGTCTATGGGGGTCGCACAGAGTCAGACACGACTGAAGCAACTTAGCAGCAGCAGCAGCAGCAGCAGCAGCAGCATAGGAATACCAAATGATATGTGTGCAACAGGAATAAATATTGTATCACTACTTGGGTTGTCATTTAAAATTTTAATAGAGGTGAGCAACCTTACTGTCTGTACAGAAGAGGTGCAGATGTTTGTCAGTTTATCTCAAGATATGTTGAATTATCAAAGAGACACTACACATCTGAAGATTCTTTGAGGAATATTCAGTGTATCATAGGTGAAATGTTAAGTATGTAAACTAGCAAATATACTTTCTTATGAAACTTCTAAAAAAAGTTGATAATTTTTTTCTAGGAATGTTACAAGTAAATTTAACAAAAAATATATTTAACCTGGCAGAGGGTTTAGACAAAACTGTCGAACGTTTATCTTGAAAGAATATTGAAAGAGATAATGATAACACAAGAAAAAAAGACTAGCCCAGATAATGTATTAAAGGACTTTTAAAAAGGAAAAGCCCTTATTGCTGCCTAGTTGGAGGAGACTCTGCTGCAGGTTGGAGCTAGCATGGAGCTGGAAGTTGCCAGGTGTGCCCCGTTTGCTGTTGGGCTTAGAGGCCTCTACCTAAAGCAGGCATGATCTAGGTTCTTAACCTACTACCCAAGCCATGGGTACACAGCATAGGGCATTGTACAGTCCTAGAGATAGGCATGGCTTTTTGCAAACCAGGTCATAGTATAATATAATACCTATCAAGTTGGAAAATCCTGGGAAGTTGTGTGCCTCAAACATTGTCTTTCTGTCTCTCTCTGTATCTCCCTCTTTCTGTCTCTCTGTGCCTGCCTCCCAGTCTCTCTATTGCTGTCCCTGTTTTGGTTATGCATGAAAAGCTGACATATTGAGCTCTGTGGTTGAGAACAGACATCTACCTGGCCAATGCCAGGAGAAGCAGAATTGACACAACCTGGAGGTAAGATGGTTGTGAGATTGGGAGGACTCAGAATGGATCTGTACAGAAACATCTACACTTAAAATGTGGCAACATTCACAGACATAGCATACAGGAAAGATAAGCAGCCTTGACAATAGTGATATACGGGGAGAGTGGGGCAAAACAATCATGAGCTCAATATTAACATCTCAAGTTCTAAATATGTCTATATATCAAAGTAGGGATATCCAGGAGTCAGTGTATACTCAAAGAAGACTAGTTGAAGAAGGGCATATTTACACTATTTGTGAAGGATGAGAAGGATCCAGTGATTTTAGGAGGCTGGGCAAAGTATTCCAGGTTGAGGCAAAAATAAGCTCAGGAAGGCTGAGGTGTGTTTGAAATACTGACATAAGGACCTCAAGGAGTAAAGCAAAAGGGATGAGACACAGGGAGGTTATTGCTGGGATCTGTTCACGTTCTCCACTCAAATCTAGGGAAGGTGGGCATGGGGATGTGTGCTCATTATGATCGAAAAGCAAGGAAATGGGATATAAAATTTTAAGGTGGAAAAAGAATTGCTACGATTAGCATGCTAGGAAGATTCTTCTACTTGCTGTGCGAGCAGTGGATGCAAAGCTTGCTGGGGAGAAATGGAAAGAGTCAGAACTGGAGCAGTGGTCTTCAATTTTTTATTGCAATTTATACTTAAATAGAGGGCTTCCACGGTAGCTCAGCTGGTAAGGAATCTGCCTGCAATGCAGGAGACCCCAGTTCGATTCCTGGGTTGGGAAGACCCAGGATAGGCTACTTAAATAGAAATCAATGTTCAACTTGTGAGATGTGTGTGTCTGTGAGTGGTGTGTATGTGACTGAAACAAAATGTTATGAAATGATGCTTGATTTTATCACTGGTCAGGAATGCTGACATTTGGAAATAGTTTTATTATCATTTTTTGGTTCAGTTTTATTATTTTTTTTAATTCTACTCACATCCCACCATATTGATTTCACAGCCCACTGGTTGGTTGTGATCCTACACTGATTTGCTGGTCAAACTTGATAGCAAGTAAACTAGACATGGGAAGTAAGAAAAATGGAAGCATCAAGGTAAATCCCCAGATATATGCTGTGTAGTGAAATTTGACAAAATAACTGAATAATCCCCAGAAAGCCACTGTGGAAATGGGAACATCCTGTGGGCTATATAATGAGCCTATGGATTAATGTGTTTTTTGTGTTATAAATACCAACATTCATAAGCTATGACTGCATGTACAAATATGCATGGATATATGGTTTCCTTTTTTTCCCATTACATTTTTAAGAGTTAATTGGGTAGATCATAAGGTAAATCTATGTTGAATTTTTAAAGAATCTACCAAGCAGCCTTCCATAGTTATTTGTTCCATGTTCTATACACACCAGTAGTATATGAAAGCATCAATTCTTCTATATGCTCACAAACGCTTGCTGTCACCAGTCTTACAGATTTCACTGATATTAATTGGTGTTAATGGTTTTAATTTTCATTTCTCTGATGACTAATGATATTGACCATTATTTAAGTACTGATTTGCCATTTGAAAGATGTCTGGGGAAGTGACTCTTCAAATCTCTCGCCCATTTTTTTTTTTTTTTTTTTTAGTTAGCTTGCTTTTGAGTTTTGACTTTTCGAGTTACTTGGTTATTTGTTTATTCTGGATCCAGGCCTCACATTAAATATAGGATTTTTAAACATTTTTCCCAGACTGGGGTTATGCTGTTATTTTTCTTAACGGAGTCTTTTGAAGAGGGAGAGTTTTAAGTTTTGATGTAGTTCTGAGGGAGTGGGAAAGGTGGAGAAGGTATGTGGCTTCAGATACATTTGTGTGAAGTATCTTCTTTTACTTAAATAGGCCCTATAACTCCAGAGTTTCTTTCACTAGTGAATAAAGAAAGGAGCAAGCAGATCATGAGGCATAAAATGTATTCCTTTGAGCAGGGCAGGTAACAGTGATGTGCAGGAGTGTTCCAGAGGGGGCAGCAAAAATGAAGAGAAATTATCTTTGAGAAATCTCTGATTTCAGCTGGCACAGAAGAATTCTTGACCAGCTGATGGCAACAACACAGCACAGTGATTAATTATGAAGCAAACAAGTTCCGGTAGTATTGGGGTGTCATGCAGCCTTAAGGGCAGAGTTTTACATGCAGGGTACATGAGCAACAGGGACCTGTCCTTTTCCAACTAGGAACCCTGACCCCAAGTAAGATTTCTGAACTTCCTGGAGAAGGAGGGCATGGAGAAGTAGCGCAGAGGCAGGTGTGACTGAGAATTGTGTTTTCTGATGCTCGTGTAAATCTTTATTTGCTCTACTCTCAAATGAAGTTACAGACATCACAGTTAGATATTTGAAGTTTAGAGAAGCACAGTTCTTTATACAAAATATTGACTAGGTTTAATCCCTTTCTCCCAAGAAAAAGTCTGAAGTCAAAGTCAACTATGATTCAAAGAGTAGTGATCTCTTTATTTTGGGAGATGCTGCTTGAAGTAAAAATTAAAAGTAAATGAAAAATATATCCGTTTGCTTGGATCGTAAATTGGTGTCCTAAGATGTCAGTTTTTTCCATTGGCATCATCAGCATCCCATTCGATTCTGGGTCTTCTTAATTGTAATCTGTGCGTTTGTGTGGACAATAATAATTTACAGTTGCCTCCCGAGAATGCCTGTCAAAATGGCGGCACCATCTAATGAGAGAATATCTGTTTCACTCATTAAATAATCTATTATCATTAAACAATTATTTACTTCATGACAAGAATGAATGAAAACATCTTACACCAGTACACTCAATAAAGCTTAATAAAACACAAGTGAAACAGGTCATAAAAACGAAGCAAGAAAAATGTAGGCAGAATCAGTGTGGATCCAGGGGTGAGTTTTGTATGCCCCCACTTGGATTCTACACACTTGCTGGATTTCTATTGTGAATTTGGCACTAAGCTACATATTAAACCATCTGAAGTGGGAAACATGGTTAGGTAGGTGATGGATAACATCCATAAAGTTAAATAATGCAAATGCTGTTCAGGAGAAATACATTATTTCGTGGTGCTGAAACTAGAGAGAAATTCTTAACCGTATGTCATAGAGAATGATAAGAACTGGATTTATGTTTGTGATGAATTGCTTCAACTCTGTTTCATAAAAGAAGGTTCATAGCTCCTCTCATCAGCATGCAGCAATTCCTGTGATGGATATTTAGGTAAAGGACTCTGTCTGATCTCTGTTATGAGAAACACACTTTTGTAGGTAGTGTAGAACACTAAAGTCGCCTTTTTACTTATTTTCAGAAATATACATCTTTTATCATGATTTTTGCCTCAAATCAGGGAGCATTAATTACTATTACCAAAGATGGGTGGCCATTCTTACCCTGCAAGAGTAACAGCCCCAAAGACACCCTAAGGAAGACAGCAGTTCCCAAACCATGCACTGTCATACACATTCCCAGATGTGTTTGAAAGTGTTAGATTAACAGTCATTCTCTAGGGAATTACAATTGAGAAACTGCAAGTTGAACAAATTAAAATAAATTTCTTTGTTGCTGGTTTTGTTGGAAGTTTTAAAATATTTACTACATACAAAATTAACCTTTAAGTAGTACATATATATAATACTTTGTTTCCCAAACTTAATCCCCACCCCCCCAAAAAAAAGCCTTCTCTTTGTAGAGACTCTCCTGAGCTATTTCAAGAAATACTCTTGAGATCTTCCGCATTCTTTTATTCTGTATTGTGCATTTGGATTAATTCCAACATTGACTGAAAATCAATCCTATAAAGAACGAGTTACATGCATTCAGACACTGATATGAGTGCAGAATTTGAGTTGCTCTTTTGGCACTGACTACTGTTAAAATAACAATGAGATGTATTAGCTTGATGGGATTTTAAAGAAATAACTCCTGAAATACTATTTGTTTTTTATGCTCTGAACTCAAGTGCATGCCGTAAATTTCTTTAAAGATCATGTTCTACCTGATCTTTGCCTTCTAAGTCGTGGAAAGGACTTTGGCCAAAAGTAATAAAATCTGATCTAAGAAAATAAAGAGGTTGATCTAAGTTTCATACGGTGCCATTTTAATACAAAAGGATTCAAAGACTCTTGTGCATGCATGCTAAGTCGCTTCAGTTGTGTTCCAATCTTTGTGACCCCATGGACCATAGCCTGCCAGACTTCTCTGTCCATGAAATTCTCCAAGCAGGAATACTGGGGTGGGTTGCCATTCCCTGCTCCAGGGGATATTCCTGACCCAGGGATTGACCCACGTCTCTTATGTCTACCTGCATTGTCAGGCAGGTTCTTTACCATCTAAGCCACCAGAGATGCCCTCAAAGACTCTTAGAAACAATATTGAAAATTGGGCAACATATAGCTATAGTCTAAAAAAATATTTTCCAAATATATAGGAATAAAATATGAATGAAGATAATAAACTTTGTATTAGGACAACTTACATAGTCTATACAAATTATGCAGCCATACAGATCCAAGAAAGAGAATGAAAAATAAAAATAATCCTGGATATACCAAGCACTATAAAGCATGCAGAGCGACTGGAACTCTCATACTGGTGAGAATGCTAAACACTTGGGAAAACAGTTTGGCAGTTTCTTACTATTAAAAGTATATGATTACTAATAATATAGGAATAAGTTATAGCTTTTTGATTACTTCCATAATGAGATTATTCATAATAATATGCCAATTATAATATTTTAAGTTTTCTGTATTGGAAATAAAATAAATGTATTATACAAAAGAAATCTACTAGGCATGATTTTCAAATAAAAATGAACATTGTTCATGCATATGAACATGGTTGTAGAATCTGTATATGGAAATCATTCTTACGTTTGGTTTGTAACTATTCTGCTCTTGCTGGTGTTTTTTCTTTCTATTCATAACTAATTCCCCTATTTTGAGCTTTGAACTGCAGATATATATATCCAGCTGCTACAACTTTCTCCACTGAGATATCTATAGCGATCATATCATATGTAAAGCCAAATCCCCCAGTTTGTCTATCATAGTCAGTAGCCACTCCATTCTTGCTGTTGTTCAGTCACTGTCATGTTGGACTTTTTGACACTCTACGGACAGAAGCACACCAGGCTTCACTGTCTTTCATTATCTCCTGGAGTTTGCTCAGACTCATGTCCATTGAGTCAATGATGCCATCCAATCATCTCATCGTCTGTTGTCCCCTTCTCCTCTTGCCCTCAATCTTTCTCAGCATCAGGGTCTTTTCCAATGAGTCTGTTCTTTATATCAGATAGCTAAAGTATTGGAGTTTCAGCTTCAGCATCAGTCCTTCCAGTGAATATTCAGGGTTGATTTCCTTTGGGATTGACTGGTTTGATCTTGCAGTCCAAGGAATGCTCAAGAGCCTTCTTCAGCATCGCAATTTGAAAGCCTCAGTTCTTCGGCACTCAGCCTTCTTTCATCTGCTTAAACCAAATTTTTGAAACTATGCCTCTTCCTTTATCCTTTCTGTTAGTAAACCTTGTTAGCTTTATCATCAAAATGTATCCAGAATCTTTCCAGTCCTCACTACTTCCACTGAAGCCTTCCTAGTGGAAGTCACCCACGTGTAGTGCCTCTACAGGATCACTGACTTCTGAACACTCCCTTGCTTTCATTCTCCTCTTCTAAAGTCCATCCTTCACATAGAAACCAGATTGATGGTTTTAAAATACCTATTATAGATTATGTGATTCTTCTGATCAAAACCCTCCAATGCCTTTGCTATATTAGGCCACCATTAGCCTCAAATATTGGAGAAGGCAATGGCACCCCATTCCAGTACTCTTGCCTGGAAAACCCCATGGATGGGGAGGAGCTTGGTAGGCTGCAATCCATGGGGTCGCTAAGAGTCGGACACAACTGAGCGACTTCACTTTCACTTTTCCCTTTCGGGCATTGGAGAAGGAAATGGCAACCCACTCCAGTGTTCTTGCCTGAAGAATCCCAGGGATGGTGGAGCCTAGTGGGCTGCCGTCTTTGGGGTCACACAGAGTCGGACACGACTGAAGTGACTTAGCAGCAGCAGCAGCCTCAAATATGGAGAAGGCAATGGCACCCCACTCCAGTACTCTTGCCTGGAGAATCCCATGCACGGAGGAGCCTGGTAGGCTACAGACCATGGGGTCGCGGAGAGTCGGACACAACTGAGCAACTTCACTTTCACTTTTCCCTTTCATGCATTGGAGAGGGAAATGGCAACCCACTCCAGTGTTCTTGCCTGGAGAGTCCCAGGGAAGGGGAGCCTGGTGGGCCACCGTCTATGGGGTCGCACAGAGTCGGACACAACTGAAGCGACTTAGCAGCAGCCTCAAATAATAACAAAGCTTTTTAAAGCACATTGTAAGTATAAATTTTCCTTACATAATGCTCTGATTGATGAATAGTTCTCCTCTCAGTAGTGATTCGAAAAGCAAGACATCTTCCATTTAGAGACTTTGTAATTCATCATGTAACTTCTAAAGATGGACCTAAATTTATACATCGTGTGAACTCATCTATGTAAAATGATGTCCCTGAAAAATACCTTAAACGTAAAATGTATGTTAAAATATTGACAAGGCTCTAAACTGATTGGTGGGATTATACTGGTTTACTTTTTTTTCTCATGTTCTGCCATTTTCTATATTTTCACAGCAAACATACATTGTTTTTATCATCTTAGAAAAATGAACTTTTAAAGATGGTGATATTAGAGCAGGTTTCCAGTCTAATCCCCAGAAATTTCACTCAAATGAGTAAAAAGGATGTATGAAGAGGTGTTATGAGTGATGACTCCACCAAATTCATATGTTGAAATCTTCCCTCCTCCCCAGTATGACTGTATTTAGAGATAGGGTCTTTACATCAGTAATTATGATTAAATGATATCCTATGGGTGGAGCCCTAATCTGATAGGCCTGGTGGCTTTACAAAAATAGGAGAGGCAACAAGTATATATGTACACAAAGGAAAGGTCATATGAGGACAGGGTGAAAAGACAGCAGTCAAAGGCCAAAGAGAGAGGCATGGGAAGATACCACACCTGCCAGCACTTGGATCTTGGACTTCTAGCCTCCAGAACTGTGAGAAAATAGAGTTTTAAGTCAGCATGTCTATGACATTTTGTTAAGACAGTTTTAGCAAGTTAATATAAGAGAGAAAGGACTTCATGAGTTTTAGAGTAAATGGCAAGCTAAATATCCCCTTATTCAGAGGGATAAAATTGTGGTAGCACCAAGAAAAAAGAAAAAAAATGAGGGTCACCTTTCTTGCAGCCACCTTTAAGCTCAACTGTATGTGTGATTCTTAATGCTTAATAGAAAGAAGACTACACAATGAGCTACTTCTCCAAGCCAGGTTTGCAAAAGCAGAGTTTGATCCCTCCACAGCAGTGGGGGGGATTACCACATGTAATCTACATGTGGTTAGGACTGGTGGTAAGAACTATGGCTAAGATTGACTTGGTTGAGTTGGAGTCATTTTGGCTTTTGTTGCCAAAGACAGCAGAGGAGGACGCTATCACCCAGGTTGGAGGGGAGTACAGAATTTCTCTCCGAAGAGAAAGCCCAAAGGCTGAGAACCTGTTCCATAAACAAATTCTCATTTTCCCTAGTTGTCCTAAAACCAAAGGACAAGGTTAGTTGACTGGAAACGAAGCCCTCCGTGATGGGCCATGGACACTCCAGTCTCAAGAAAGAGAAATTATAAGAAGGATATCTTAAATGGTCTTTTTGTATGAGTAAAATAGGTCAAAGAGAAGATTCAAGAAAGCTGGCTAACACTACAACAGTTCCAACTGGCTGAAAAACCAGGAAGAGACTGGTACAGACTGGCCATGTTCAGAGCTCCTCCTCCACCCACTCAGGTTGAATTGATAAGATAAAACTAAACTCCAAAGTGACAGTAGACCTGAAGATATAGTCCTTCACGTGTGTGTGTGTGTGTGTGTGTGTTTTGCGGGGGATGGGAGAAGGGGGAAGCCCCAAAAGACCTATATGGATTCAAGGATAAATAAATTGAGGTTGAGGCCAGGGAATGAGATTGACAAAAGTAGATGGAGGGCATCTGTTTAAGTATCCTGAGTATTACCAGCCCCAGGAAATAAAGAAGAATTTTAGACAGGACTGTTTTATGCAATTGAAGAAATTAAATAGGAAATCAATTTGAAGAAAAAAGAGATTATATGAAAAGAAATTGGAGAAGGCGATGGCACCCCACTCCAGTACTCTCGCTTGGAAAATCCCATGGACGGAGGAGCCTAGTAGATTGCGGTCCATGGGGTAGCTAAGAGTCGGACACGACTGAGTGACTTCACTTTCACTTTTCACTTTCACGCATTGGAGAAGGGAATGGCAACCCACTCCAGTGTTCTTGCCTGGAGAATCCCAGGGACGGGGGAGCCTGGTGTGCTGCCGTCTGTGGGGTCACACAGAGTCGGACATGACTGAAGCGACTTAGCATGATAAGAAATAGTAATACTAAGAGAGTTCAGGAAAGGATTTAAGAAAACAAATAATGTTATTGTAGAATTTAAAGTAGAACCAGAAGGAAAAAAGAAACAGTGAAGAAAAATAAACCTAAAGCATAAGCTTGAGCAAATCAGAGAGCATCAGAAAACAGATGAAAATGGTCAGGTACAATATGTGAATGTGAAAGACAAATGGGATCTGCAAAGCAGGTGAATCACATTTGTGAAGAAGTGTAAAAAGAGAAGTGGAGCATAAATAATAGACAACAATATAATAACAAAGTTTCCTTAAAGGAAAGGAAGATTAGAATCTAAGGTTTAGGGAGGCTTGCCACTTTAAAATATTCCAACCAAAGAAACAACACACCAAAATGATTTGATTTCGAGGGCATATAAATATTCTATGAGCATCCAAGAACCAGAAATTACTAGGGGGGAAAAAGTTGTACTCAAACTTCACATTAATCTGACATGTTCCATACTAAAAGAAAATACAGAACTACACATAGAAACTCTCCAATCTTCTCATTCAGTGAGCACCTAGGAAATTATTTTTACATGATTTATAATTTCAAGAACATTGAGACTAAGTACAACATGCATAAGAGGTTATGATGAAGAAAACATTTTATAATTACTAAAAAGTGTTAGGTTATAAATTTATTATGTTAGTTATAAATGTATTGCTTCTTGTCTTTCAAAATTGATACCACACTGTCTGATCTGTGAAAATGAATCTGAGCCCTGTACTATCCAACATGATGTTAGGCTTTGCTGGGGGGTAGGCCCTGGACCATTATTTTGAAGGAAAGTGCCCTGTATTCAGTTGGCAGTGCCCCACAGCACTGGGTGGGGAGAGGAGGATTCTCCAGTGCCCAATTCCTGCAATGCTTGGCAAACAACAGCTTTACTCACTCAGGAGGTTTTGTAGGGAAGTGCCTTGGTGAAGTACTCCTGGTAAAGAGCTTTCTTCATCATCCAAGAGGGCAGATGTGTGGTTTGAAACCTTGGAAGCTTCCTGAATGAAATCTGAAACTGTTCCCTATACATGAAGGGCAAGAGGAGACCAAAGAGAGAGACCATTCCAGATTGGGAGGTGGCAGGTTCAACAGGCAAGAAAACTTTCATACAAGGCTTGTTTTCAGCAGCCACAGAGCAAGTAGATCTCTGCACCCATATGCCAGAGTCTTTTAAAGTTTTTATGAGGTCTTTAATTGGTTCAGTCATTAGTCAGTCCAGATGTACCAACAACACATTGCTCTCTCAAGACTGTGTCCTTGAAAATGACTCTGGCTTTGGGAAGGGTGGGCAGAAGTTATATATATCCCAAGGACAGGGGAGGGGATGAGGAGATTCTTATTGCCTCCAACTGGGTCCAAGCTAGTGAATCACGCTGCAATTCCCATCTTTATACACAATTTCCAGCAAGTCCCTTAGTCCAGTCCTAGAGGTAGTGGCTGCTCCTTTCATCTGCTCTTCCTATAATCTTTAGAGTTCCTTCCAATTTTAATGGTCACTCCATCATTACTTCAGTTCCCCATCATAGCTGACAATTATTTATATTATACTTTCCCTGCACAAGTTACTGTAATTTCTGTATGCATGGTCAGGAAGCAACAGTTAGAACTGGACATGGAACAACAAACTGGTTCCAAATAGGAAAAGGAGTACGTCAAGGCTGTATATTGTCATCCTGCTTATTTAACTTATATGCAGAGTAAATCAGGAGAAATGCTGGGCTGGAGGAAGCACAAGCTGGAATCAAGATTGCCAGGAAAAATATTAATAACCTCAGATATGCAGATGACACCACCCTTATGGCAGAAAGTGAAGAGGAACTCAAAAGCCTCTTGATGAAAGTGAAAGTGGAGAGTGAAAAAGTTGGCTTAAAGCTCAACATTCAGAAAACTAAGATCATGGCATCTGGTCCCATCACTTCGTGGGAAATAGATGAGGAAACAGTGTCAGACTTTATTTTTCTGGGCTCCAAAATCACTGCAGATGGTGATTGCAGCCATGAAATTAAAAGACACTTATTCCTTGGAAGGAAGGTTATGACCAACCTAGATAGCATATTCAAAAGCAGAGATATTACTTTGCCAACAAAGGTCCATCTAGTCAAACCTATGGTTTTTCCAGTGGTCGTGTACGGATGTGATAGTTGGACTGAGAAGAAAGCTGAGTGCCAAAGAATTGATACATTTGAAGTGTGGTGTTGGAGAAGACTCTTGAGAGTACCTTGGATTGCAAGGAGATCCAACCAGTCCATCCTAAAGGAGATCAGTCCTGGGTGTTCATTGGAAGGACTGATGCTGAAGCTGAAACTCCAATACTTTGGCCACCTGATGCAAAGAACTGACTCACTGGAAAAGACCCTGATGCTGGGAAAGATTGAGGGCAGGAGGAGAAGGGGACGACAGAGGATGAGATGGTTGGATGGCATCACCGACTTGATGGACATGGGTTTAGGTGGACTCTGGGAGTTGGTGATGGACAGGGAGGCATGGCGTGCTGCGGTTCATGGGATTGCAAAGAGTTGGACACGACTGAGAGACTGAACTGAACTGAACTGAATGGGCATTATCAATGGACAATATCATGAGAGGTTCCTAATCAGTTTTAAAAATGACTTTTGATTCATTTATTTATTTTGGCTGTACAAAGTCGTAGTTGCGGCATGCAGAATCTTTAGTTGTGGCATGAGAACTCTTAGTTACAGCATGTGTGATCTAGTTTTCTGATGAGTGATTGAACCTCTGCAGTGAGATTACAGAGTCTTAGCCACTGGACCACAAGAGAAGTCCTTTAAATGACTTTTTTTTTTTTCTTGACAGAAAGTTTCTGATGTCTTTTTGTACTGAGTTATTTGCAAGTGGCAAATGTGGGCACAAAAGAGCAGCATGTTTTCATGCCTTGCATTCTCATGAGACATTTGTTACTAATATCAGGCACTCTCCAACCATTTTCACTTTAATTGGATTAAAGAAGGGACTGTCAGCAGGGCCCCATTGACTAGGAAGTTCTGACCAAGATATTTGGACAGAAAGGCACCTGGAGATATCTTGCACTTCCTCTTTTTGGTTCAGGTAAAGTGTTAACATCCTTTGTTCTACATGCCTTTGCTCTACCTAACAGATTTGCAGTGAAAGTTCCTACCTCTGTTGAATTTTGAGAGGGGACCAAAATTTTGAATTAGAGATTTATATTTAGCTGTGTTATTCCTCACATATATAGGTAAGAAAATATATTTAGTAAAACATACAATCATATGTGTAAACTTCGGCAAAAAAAGAAAGATAACTTTTGAATCTAAGCCAGTACAAAAAAATAAGAATGGAGAAATAAGGAATACAAAGATTGGCAGTGAGCATTGGCATCATTTAAATAGTGAGCTAAGTTCAAATGATTGTAGTAGATAGGTTCACTTGTTCCAGGCAAGCTGACTGAGTTCCTGTGATGTAAGTCCTTCTAAATCAATTGGGTGCAATGAGGTTCCAGTTAAAATACTGATAGAATTCTGTCAAGTTTTGTCTTAATAGGGTCACAAGAGCAAATGTGAAAAAAGTCATTTTAAGTTTCTGAAAAACAAAATTCAAAAATGAGCAATTGTTCTACCGGTTACCAGAATTTATTATGATAATGCAATAATTAAGAGAGCTGGGTACCGGTGTGAGAATAGATAGATCAGTGGAACTGAGTAGAGAGCCTGAAAAGAGTCCTGCTAAGCAGACAAATATATGAAAAATATTGACTCTAATTCTTGGTATGGGAAGAACTGGGATCCACCAAAGGCAGTTAGGGAGGATAAAACATGAAATAACAAAAACTTCATGACATATACAAAACCAAATTCCAGTTAACTAAAAAAATAGCACCTGAAATGTAAATGATCATTTTTATAGAATTCTAGTTAAAAAAAAAATATGAGCAAGACCCAAAAGCAGAGGTAATAAAAGATAAGATAATAGCACAGAGAAAGTCGCAATTGCTATTTGACAGCATAGTTATAGCAAAGTTAAAAAAACATAAAAACTTAAAGAACATTTGCCACATATATGAGAGACATATACACATATATAGAATAGACATAGCCTATAAATCAATACAGAAAGACAATATAATAAAATCATGTGCAACATATATTAAAAAATAAAGCACACACAAAGGAAAACAAATGGCTAATGTATTGAAAAGATTTTCCACGTTCCTGGGGAAATGCAAATTAAAACAAGATGTCATTTTTCACCAATCAATTGGCTGAAAACTGTAAAAGATTGATAGTAGCCAGTGTTAAGCAAGAGGGAAATGCAGTTTTGGCAGTGAATTTGGCAGTGGCTAGCAAGATATAAATTTTATAAAGCCTTCAACAACATAATTCCACTGCTAGAAATCTACTTAATTCAAAAATGTGCACAAATGTTCAAGGTATTTATACTGTGATGTTCGTTGCTGCATTAAATTTATTGGCCTAACCGCAAGACTACACATAACTTCACGACGATGGAGAAATAGTTAAGTTGCAATGGTATGCTAATCCTTGGTTGACTTTTTCCTTAGATCCAGTCCTCCCCTTCTCCTTCTCTGCTGTGCTCTCCAGGGCCACTCCTGCAGACTTCTTTTCCTAGGATCCTTCCTCACCTGGCTTTGGGCTCCTTTAGGCTAACGGGAAGTACTGCTGAAATGTTGGTTTGCAGGAAGAACTGAGAAGCCACAGAACCTATTTTTGTTCCCTCTCTGCTCTTACCTGACAGGCCCATCATGGTGCTTTTCCCCTGGGTGACCACAGTCCTCAAGCTCTATTCACCTGACCTCCTCTTTTTGTGCCTAGTAGTTTGAGTGCTAGTGGTTTCTTGAGCTTCCCTGGTGGTTCAGTCAGTAAAGAATCTACCTGCAATGTGGGAAACCTGGATTCAATCCCTGGGTTGGGAAGATCCCCTGGAGAAGGGCTTGGAGGAGTGGTTTCCTATTGGTATTAATCTTTAGATTCTCTTTATTCCCATTTGGCTTTTTTTACTTCTTTCATTATCTCTGTAATTAATTATTTGCATTAAAATTCTCTACTTTAAATGCATTAAATTATTTTGATTGCCTGCTTGGAATGTGCATACAACTGTGCAGCTAGTTAAAAAAAAAAAAGCTATATTAACATATACCGAGTGGAAGAATGTTACTGATAAGTTGCTGACTCCAAGAAGGAAAGTTACTGTATCATTTTTTTTTATTTAAAAATACTTTACCTACACCTTTGTTTAGTATGAACAGTTTTTTTTAAACAAAACAATGTGTATATTTAAATATTAAATGATAATAATGGTGATAATATTTAACCTTTGTAGGGAAAAACAAGTATGACAAAATGCCTATCAGGATAGGTTATTAGTGTGAAGTAGAAGGGAGGCATGTATGTGAATCTTTTGAGGGGAAGGGCTGCACCTACTTTTGACTTTATTCATTTATTTTTAAAAGTCTTTTCACTTTATATACCTAAATGCTTGGATTTTTCCCATGATGCATAACATTTGTAATTTCAAAACATTCTTAAAGCAGGTAATAAAGCATTGTGTCTAATATGATCACTTTTATTAAACATATATTTCTGTACGTGTTCATTTGTAATGGGAATCCCCCTGAAAGTACAGTCAGTTCTGCAATATTTTGAAAGTGCAAATTTGCTCCAAAAGGATTAATATATTATGGAATACTTTGAACATGCCTTCTATGTGTGTGTCTGTGATTTTGTCCGGGAGAGTTCCAGGTGAATGCTAAAGGTAGTACCTAACTGAACCAAAAGGCTTGTTATTATTGTTGTTGAATTGCTAAGTTGTGTCCGACTCTTTGTGACCCCATGGACTGGAACAGACTTCCCTGCCCTTCACTATCTTCTGGAGCTGGCTCAAACTCATATCCTTTGAATTGGTGATGCCATCCAAAGATTTCATCTTCTGTCATCTCCTTCTCCTCCTGGCCTCAATATTTCCCAACATCAGGGCCTTTTCCAATGAGTTGGCTCTTTGCATCATGTGCCAAAGTACTGGAGTTTCCGCTTCAGCATCAGTCCTTCCAGTGCCTTCTGATGAATATTTAGGGCTGGTTCCTTTAGCATCGACTGGATTGATCTCCTTGCTGTCCAAGGGACTCGCAAGAGTTTTCTCCAGCACCATCATTCAAAAGCATCAGTTCATCAGCACTGGTCCTCTTTACAGTCTAAATACCACATCCATACATGAGTACTGAAAAAAAATCATAGCTTTGACTATATGGACCTTTGTCATCAAAGTGATGTCTTTGGTTTTTAATATGCTGTCTACATTTGTCATAGCTTTCCTTCCAAAGAGCAAGTGTCCTTTCATTTCATGACCATAGTCATGGCCTACAGTGATTTTGGGGCCTGAGAAAATAAAATCTGTCACTCTTTCCAACTTTTTCCCTACCTATTTGCCATGAAGTGATGGGACTGGACGCCATGATCTTAGGTTTTTGAATGTTGAGTTTTAAGACAGCTTTTCACTCTCCTCTTTCACCCTAATCAAGAGGCTCTTTAGTTCCTCTTCACTGTCTGCCATTAGAATGGTATTATCTGCATATATGAGGTTATTGATGTTTTTCCCAGCTTGATTCAAGCTTCTGATTGATCCAACATGACATTTTACATGATATCATCTGCATATAAGTTAAGAAACAGAATGACAAAATACAGCCTTGACATACTTCTTTCCCAATTTTGAACCAGTCTGTTGTTCCATGTAAGGTTATAATTATTCCTTCTTGACCCGCCTACAGGTTTCTCAAGAGACAGGTAAGGTGGTTTGGTATTCCCATCTCTTTAAGAATATTCCACAGTTTGTTGTGATCCACACAATCAAAGGCTTTAGTGTAGTCAATGAAGTAGAAGTAGATGTTTTTCTGGAATTCCCTTGCTTTTTATATATTCCAGTGGATGCTGGCAATTTGATCTCTGGTTCCTCTTCCTTTTATAAATCCAGCTTGAACATCTGGAAGTTCTTGGTTCATGACTTTTTGAAGCCTGGCTTGGAGAATTTTGAGCATTACCTTGCAAGCATGTGAAATGAGCACAATTATCTGATAGGCTGAACATTGTTTGGCATTGCCCTTCTTTGGGATTGGAATGAAAATTGATCTTTTCCAGTCCTGTGGCTACTGCTGAGTTTTCCAAATCTGCTGACATATTGAGTGCAGCAATTTCACAGCATCATCTTTGAGGATTTTAAATAGCTCAGCTGGAATTCTGTCACCTCCACTAGCTTTGTTTGTAGTAATGCTTCATAAGAATCATAAGAAACGTTACTTGACTTCACACTCCACTCCAGGATGTCTGGTCTAGGTGGGTGACTACACCATCACGGTTATCCAGGTCAGTAAGATCTTTTTGGTATAGTTCCAATGTGTATTCTTACCACAGATATCAAGGGAACATTTCATGCAAGGATGGGCGTGATAAAGGACAGAAATGGTAAGGACCTAACAGAGGCAGAAGAGATTAAAAACAGGTGGCAAGAATATATGAAGAACAGAAAAGCTTAGGGAGACACAAAATGCACACATGTTTAATGCATGTGCCTTAAACATCTGCCACTGTCCACAAGTCTGACTCAGTGTTGTGAGCCATTGTATCCAGATCCCTGGTTTTACAGCTTGCTATATGGTTTCAGATAAGCCTCCTTCATACTCTGTAGTACAATGGACAAGTCTTCCAAGACTAGCTTCCACAAACAAAGGTCAGGTCAGATCTTTTTCAAGATGAAATACCATATTGTAGTTTTTATGCATTTCTTCATCATATAACATGTGCCCAGCTACAAACTGGCACTTGGCATGTACCTCTGTAAAGATTAAATAATGTGCTGCTGCAGCGGATGATTTTCATTACCCCCTGAAAGGAGTTCAAGGTGGAGAGCAGAAATGAGGCACTCTGTGCTCTGGGAAAACTGGCAGAACAGGTCTTCAGATAGTGAGATATTTTTAGAAGCCCAATTCTTGTATATTCTCAAACTAGAAAAACACTAAACTCCTTGATTACATCTGTTCCTTGTGACTAGCAGCGAGCTTCTCAAAAGTAGCAGAAACTTTCTGCAAAAAATATATGCTTGATTGCATGTAGTCGCCCTCATCAAAATCACATATATACTGACCTTTCCCCCTACCTCTTTGGAGAAGCTTCTTAGAGTTATCTGAAATGCTGTGTCCTGGGCTATTGTCCTCATTTTGCCCCAAATAAAATTTAACTTGCAGCTTTCATGTTATATATTTTAAGTCAATACATACATGTATAAAAGTGTGCTACCATTTTTATTAGGTTCTGATTTTTTTCTCCTTGTTGACCATTAAGAAGTTTTGAGTATTGCATTGTAATCCCATTTTTCTCATTAGCCCCATGGTTTTTTATTGTACAGACTTGCATAGTGTAGTGATTTTTAGTAATAAGCATGTCATATGATAGTGGAACTAATTATACATACATCAAAATGTTAATAGTGTCTCTGGGTAGCAATTTATTTGTTGCTTATCTATAGTGTCTGTTTATTTCTCTGAGGACAGTCATGTGTCAATAACCTAATTACATCTACATAAACATTTTTGAAAGATGAGGTGGGAATCAAAGGATGTCCATAGCCTTTGACTGATTTGGAAAGCTTCACTTACTCATTGGTGATGCAGTCAGTTAAGTGCCTTTTAGCCTACCTAAGTGGCACAAACAACCCATGCTCCTCCTGGAAAACAGAGATAAGGTCTCTCAGCAACACCTTAACTGCTGCTTCAATCCAAATCCCCATTAGCACTAAGAAGAATACAGATGTGAATAGTCGGCATGCCCTTAAATTGGTTTGCAAACATTCAGATGTGAACATGATACAGATGCAGGAATACATAGGCAGACACCAGTAAGATATATTTGGTGCTTATTGGCTTTTGAGGTTAGTCTTATTACCTGAGATCAGAACACCTTGTTTCTCAGAAAATGTGACACTCTTGGGAGACTACAAACCTGAGGCCAATGTGAATGTCCAAAGGGAGAGAAAAACAGGTATAATATTTTCCTCATGTGATTTGCATCTTGAATTTCCACCTACTTTTTCAGAACGAACTTTCACTTGCCATCACTTTGTTCCTTCTCTCCAAGGAGGTATCATGTGGGTTTTTTGTTTATTTCTCTTTTTTTAGTGATAAATTACTCCACCTGCAGCTAAACTCTATTGTTTATCTGTGATCTGGGCAGAAGCCCTTCCTCCTCTTCCCCTCCCGACCGTGGGCGGCTTCTGGGTCAGCGCCCTCTGAACTCTGAACTCGTTCCTGATTGATCCTTGTTCTTTCCTGTCTCGTCACACCCCGTCTGCACACAGACTCTGCTGTTGGCTCTGCTCCGTGGGGCTTTGTTCCTCACGGGTCTCTCTCTGACAGAGGGCTTGATCCGTGCAGCACAGCTCGTTCTCTGTGTTCAGCCTCTGGCTTCAACCACTGAAGCACAAATACTCTCCAGCTGGGAGTCAGACAAGGGCAGAGATGAAGAACCCAGAAGCCCAACAGGATGTTTCGGTTTCCCAGGGGATTCGCATGATGTTTTATGTGATGAAGCCCAGTGAAACGTCATTCCAAACCCTGGAAGAGGTGCCTGATTATGTACGGAAGGTGAGGCTCTCTGGGAAGAGGCTGCTCTTGCTTTTCTCTTAATAAGAAGTAACTTAAACACAGTGTGGGGTTTCATTCATGTCCATTCTTCAAATAATTCTAATAAAAACAGTTTCAAAACAAAGCATGAGGGAAAAGTAGAATTTCCACTTGAATTGAATTTCTGTACAATATCCATAACCATCTCTTCCTGTTAAATTTTCTCTTCCCTGAAATGTCACTCCAGAATCTGATAAAACTTTAAAAAGTTTTCTGGGACACAGTGGCATTACAGATTTAGCTGTTAGAAGCTCAGTATCCAATGGTTATGCGGTATCAGTAAACTTTGTTAACAATTTTGTTTCTAAAGGAAAACTTGTCTACCTCCTCCCAGGAAATGATTTCCTGTTTTGTTGTTGTTGTTGTTGCTTTAAGCAGGGTGGTTCTGCAGAATGGATACACAGCTGAGAATTCAACCCTGATTTCCTAAGTTTGAACTTAAACCAAGTTTTCTTTGAAACTCTTAAGTGTTCAGAGGCACTTTTCACTTCTGGTTACTGGCCACGATTGGAAGTGGAAATATCCAGAATTAGAACTTGAATACTGAAGTTCCCCACCCTGTCAGAGTTGTTCCTAAAACACTTACTAGTTCAGACCAGAAATAGAAAAGAAAATGACATCAGAAAATATGTTCTTAGGCTTTGGGTTTAGAAAATTTCAGTACTCATGATCAACTTTCAAATGAGAGAATGCCTTAATTTTTTCAGGATTTTATATTACCCCTTTCTGATTTTTTAAGGAAAGAATGTGGTACTCACATCTTTATAAATCATTATTATTTTATATTATGACATCAAACCTAGCCTGATATTTGTCATCAATTATAGATGATTTTTTTCTATAAGAAAAAACTGAATGAATAAAACTTGAATGATGTCTAAAATGTTTAAAATGATCTCATTCTCTGAAATACTCAGAAGCAAAATTTTTTGTTCCTACAGTTTCAATTTTTTTCAAAATTTTATTAGAGTATAATTGATTTACAGTGTTGATTAGTTTCTGCTGTACCACAAAGTGTATCCGTTATACATATACATATCCATTCTTTTAAAGATTCTTTTCCCATATAGATCTTACACAGTACTGAGAAGAATTCTCCATATGCTATACAGTAGGTCCTTATTAGCTGTATATTTTATATATAGTAGTGTGCTGCTGCTGCTGCTCCTAAGTCACTTCAGTCGTGTCCGACTGTGCGACCCCATAGACGGCAGCCCACCAGGCTCCCCTGTCCCTGGGATTCTCCAGGCAAGAACACTGGAGTGGCTGCCATTTCCTTCTCCAATGCATGAAAGTGAAAAGTGAAAGTGAAGTCGCTCAGTTGTGTCTGACTCTTGGCGACCCCATGGACTGCAGCCTACCAGGCTTCTCCGCCCATGGGATTTTCCAGGCAAGAGTACTGGAGTGGGGTGCCATTGCCTTCTCTGATATAGTAGTGTGTATTCCTACAATTTCAATTTTGTGATTCCTGTCATTCTAATATGAAAAATATCATGCACATCTTTAAAGAAAGTGATTTAAAGTGGACCTTATCTTTGTAGTGTATTGATAGATTTCTGATTATTGCCCTTATTTTAAAAAGTATTTTTTAGACCTTGAAACATGTCCTGCCTAATCTTTTGTATTTTCTTGGCAGAATTATTGTGGTTATATCTATGGTTATATTTCTTTCTTTTAAAAATATATTTATTTATTTTGGCTGTGCTGGGTTTTCCTTGTTGCACAGGCTTTTCTCTCGTTGTTGCAAGTAGGGGCTACTCTCTAGCTGTGGTGTGAAGGCTTCTCATTGCAGTGACTTCTTTTGCTGGGGGGTTACAGGGCGCATGGGCTTCAGTAGTTGTGGCAACTGGGCTCAGTAGTTGCGGCTCCTGGGCTCTTGAACACAGGCTCAATAGTTGTGGCACATAGGCCTAATTGCCTTGCAGCATGTGGACACTTCCTGGACCAGGGATCGAACCCATGTCTCCCGCATTGGCAGACGGATTCTCCACCACTGAGCTGCCAGGGAAGCCTCTATGGTTATATTTTGTATCCAAATCAGATGATAGAATTGGAGTACCTTGTTAGTGTGTGTCTGAAATAAACAGATTTCTTTGCCTGTTGGGAGGAAGTAACCCCCGAGGATAGGTTCGTACCTTTTCTGCTATGAACTGTCACTCTGGGCCTCCCACATCGGGAATGACTAATCAGGAAACTTGGAAGAATTTCATACCAAGCACAATAGCATCTCTCTTCTGCGATTTCCTTTCCAGGCAACTCCATTTTTCATTTCCTTGATGCTGCTTGAGCTGGTTGTCAGCTGGATTCGCAAAGGGAAGCCATCAGGCGGCTTGGATGATGCCTTAGCCTCTTTGTCAGCTGGCATTATGTCTCGGCTTCCGAGGTGAGTTAGCTGGTTAGCTGCGGTGAGTGAATAAACTTAAATTCTCCAGGTAAGATGAAGAAGAAACCCATTGTATGGGGAATTGGTCTGTTTTTACACACATCCCCAAAGAACTGAGTTACGGTCATTGTTTAAATGTTCGATGTTTTGTTCATCATGGATGTTTTACATCTGTTACTGAAAATACTGCTCTAAGTATTATTTATTGTGATTACTGAATTTATTGGTGCCTCCTTAAATTTTGTGCCCAAGGCAATTGCTTGTTTTAGCCTAGTCCCAGGCCTGAGTTTTGTCCTAGTTATCTACTGGGAAATTAATTTTGCCTCAGGCAAATTCACCTGCAGTAGCAATCTCCCTAATCAATGTCACACAAAGCTCTAGGTTTCTACCGTGGTCTCCTAAGTGGTATCTCTGTCTCTAGTCCTATTTCCCACTCCAGTGTTCTCGCCTGGAGAATCCCAGGGATGGAGGACCCTGGTGGGCTGCCGTCTATGGGGCCGCACAGAGTCGGACACGACTGAAGCGACTTAGCAGCAGCAGCAGCAGTCCTACTTCACTTGCAGCCAAATATTTCCATAACATGAATCTGGTGGAAACTCCCTCATAGGTTCCTTATGGCCTGAGGATAATTTCTTCCCTAATCTGTGGAGGCCTCTGTCTATCCAGCCTGCCTTCTGGTCCTTTGATTCTTCTTCCCTCATTGCAATAGCCATTTGCTCCATATTTGCCATCACCCAGATGTCTCATGTGGTCATCCAAGTGGCCAGCTCCCATTTATTTCTTCAGTCTCAATATAGACTTCTCATGAAGAGTCATACTCTTCAGC
>NW_011495039.1:3827644-3838739 GCF_000754665.1 Bison bison bison | reverse complement strand
CCCTTCCTGCTAGGTTGCCTGTAACTTGAGAAAAAGAAGTGTTCTTTCTTCATAGTTTTAACTCCTATGCCTATAATGATGTACAAAATAATTGTTTATGTGTGTTTTAATGGAGTATGGTTTACAATGCTAATTTCTGCTGTACAATGAAGTGAATTAGCTATATGTATACAGATATCTCCTCGCTCTTGAGCCTCCCTCGCCCTCATCCCACTGCTCTAGGTCATCACAGAGCACAAAGCTGAGCTCCCTGTGCAATACAGTAGGCTCCCATTGGCTATCTATTTTATAGATGTTACTGCATATATGTCAGTCCTAATCTCCCAGTTCCTCCCACCCTCCCCTTCCCTTCCATGTATACATGTCCATTCTCTGTGTCTGTGTCTTTATGACTGTGCCCTGGGACCAGGTTTATCTTTTCCATTTTTCTAGATTCCGTTCATCTGTTAATATACGGTATTTGTTTTTCTCCTTCTGACTTACTTCGCTCTGTATGATAGACTCTAGGTATAGGAATGAAATTGGGTCATTTGTAGAGATATGGCAGAATTTATTTTAAATCTCATATTCCTATAGTGTTATGTTGATGGTGAAGTCTGAGGATGAAGGGATTAAACAATGCATACTGGAGTGGGTTGGCATTTCCTCATCCTCCAGGAGGTCTTCCCAACCCAGGGATTGAACCCAAGTCTCTTGCGTCTCCTGCATTAGTGTGCTCACTCAGTTGTGTCTGACTCTTTGAGACCTCATGGACTATAACCCACCCGTCTTCTCTGTTCATGGCATTCTCCCAGCAAGAATACTGGGGTTCCCATTTCCTTTTCCAGAGGATCTTCCTGGCCCAGGGATTGAACCCTTGTCTCCTGCGTCTCCTGCATTGGCAGGCAGATTCTTTACCACTGTACCACCTGGGGACCCCAAAATAATGAATGCTGTGCTACTTTTTAGAAAGAATACATTATAATGTGTTTAGAGGAGGTACCAGTGAATGGCGGGCTCTTCGGTGTATGAGAGTTTTCCCAAGGGGAGAGGGTGAGGGAAGAGTCCCTCAGAAGTCTGTGCCTTGTATTACTGGTGAATGTTCTCATTCCTGCTTCCCACCCATTGCTGCTTTTACTGTTTAAAGAGTTTCACTTCTGACCAGTGCTCACTGCTTTGGAATGTTTGCATGAACCGCCCAGTGGGAAACCAAGGTGGATTTTTTAAAAATAAAATAAGAACTTAAAGATAGCTGAGAAAACGTAAAATCATTTCCTATGATTGAATAAAATTATTTAGATAGAAAGTAAACCTAAAGGTAAAATTTATTTCATACATGTTACTATGAAAAAGATAGGTTAATAGTTATAAAATAATAGTAATGATAATCAGAATAGTGATTCTCTGAAAAACTACTCATATGGTATCATGCTGCTGTCAGAATCAGAGAATAATATCTCAAATTATTTTCAATTTCCAGAATACTCTAATTGGGAATTTACAATTATACATAATTTCCTTTATTTCGTGCCTCCCTTTAAACAGAAGTGAACAAAAAATATATTCAGCATACTCAAGGGACAAGTATATTTGACTGTTGAAAAATACTCGGTTATAATAGTTTATTCTGAGAAACTTAAGTGTATAGTTTTATGGAAATGGAACAATTGATGAATTGTCAAAATAACCTGATAACTGAGAAGTGTCCTGCAGGAACAATTACGCATCACATATTTTGTTGAGCTGGAATGAATTTATAAAGAACTCAGGGAGACATCAAGTCGGATGAATGCGTCAGTATTTCTTTCACTGTTTTAAGTTTTACTTTGGTCACAAGTGAGATTAGATTGTTCTCTTATTATATTGTAACAACTAGAAATGTAAACTGTATCCTCAGTACTCTTATTTCTCTTCAACACTGTGATTAAAAGAAAAGGTACAGAATTCTAACAAGATACCCAGGGAATAATATTTCTGCTAAAACAAAAACAAAAACAAAAAAAACCCCAAATATAAGGGAAATGGGGAGAGAGAAAGAGAAAATAAAACAAACCAGCCCTTCAGGGATAAGCCTGGAGTTCTTTTTCTTCACATCCCACTACTCATAACACTCCTTAATCTAGCACAAGCTGTGAACTCTGGTGCCCTTTGAAAGAAAGGGAAAAGGTTGTGAACTTGAATTTGGAGCCTATTTTTTATAGTTGTATTTTGAATGAGAACAGCACCTTACTTCTTTTTTTTTGTTCACAGTTTTAAATTACGAAATGCGGATAACTTTGTACATTTTACAAATTTATCTTTCACAGGCTTTTGTCTGAAAGATCTCAGCAAAGCGAATTATCTGGAAATGAAATTTCCCAATGTTTTCATTTATTTTGTTGCTATCACAAAAATTGCCAGACATAAGCAGAGAAGAAAAGCTGGTCCTTAGGATCCACTCTTCGCAATCCTCTTTCAGCACAAGATGAGATGGGGGATTTGACCGAAACTCTTAGAATAATATTTCAGTTGAAACCACAGCATCAAGGGGAATCCTTGTGCAAATCGTTAACAGCTGAAGGGTAGATTATCACGACATTGATCATACCCTCTCCGAGGGACTAATTTCATTTTCTACACCACCAACAGGGGCTTGCCATGTCCTTAAAATTCATAATTGCAAGAAAAATGGTAGTATACTATTTGTTAATCCCTTTGTGAGGAATTATAGTTTGGATAGTAATTCCAAATAGGCATGTGGCCTCTGACAAAAATAGTTGGGGAAATCAAAGTGAAACCCTGAACATGTTTTTCCACTTTTCCATTCATGTAATGGAAATGCTGTGTGCAAACTTTGAGGAAAAACAATGTTTATTTGAGGATCTAAGTTTCATTATAACATAAAAGTCAAAGTAGCTTGAAGATCAGTAGCATACTTACCATATTGATGGAAAAGATCTATGTGTATCTTTCAAATCTTTATGTAAGGAAAATTATTCAACAGAGACAAGATTGTATCTTGTTTACAAGCCTGTCAGACAGACCGCAATGTGTAATAAATGTCCATCTGTCCTAAGAACCAGATTCTGAGCAGGCTTGCATCTGTTTTCCTCTTCTAGAATCCAGTAGGCAGACTTCTTAGTAAGAATCTAGTCCTGAAGTTATAGACAAGCATGTGTATTTATTGTAGTTAAATGCAGTGTATGATCTGCAGATAATATGCCTTTCTATTGGTTAATTGCATAAATGACTATACAAAATAAAATGAAATATTGACTAAATCAATTTTTTAAAATCTCGCTAAAACTTGTGAAACATCCTGCTACTGAAATGCTAACGAGTGAAAAATAATCACATCTTTTTTTTTTTTTCCTTGCTTGTTGAAGCAGAACTCAATTTCCAATCCTTCATTAAAAAACTGGGACTTCAATTTGTTACTTCCTTCCAGTGTTTCTGCTTCCATAAATTGCGTCCTCCCCGGAGAAATTTTATTCCTGATATAAATATCTACAGTATGTTTGTTTTTAATGGGTTCATTTATTCTGTTGAAACAGCAGATTATAAATCAAATTGCAATATTTGGAGGTATAATTTAAGTAGGTAAATTTTCAAATGAGTTGGGGACACTCTACTTTTAATACATTATGAGTCATTGCCAATTTTTACTATGGAACTATGTCTGCGATGTTGTGCCAAATGTATCTACAGTTTCATTGGCCATGGCTGCCATGGCATTTTCCACTCCTGACAAGAAAGTTTCATCAAAAAAATTAATAAATAAAAAGCAAAACTTAAAAGGAAGTTAAACTTCCTTGAGATTCTTTTGACTCCTTGAGGTAGGACTAGAGAATAAAGGAAAATTGTGTACTGCATTTTTATACTAGACTTTAGTAGCAGAGTTGATACTATTTTTGGCAACATCAGACTTCTAACAAATGAGTGTCTGCCATTTGGGGTGATGAAACTTAGTAAATATTTATTCATTGTCCTAAATAAGAGATACATTCATTTATGTAATATTAATAATGGCATTTTATTGTGAATATTAATATAGTCATATTAACTGAGAAAATTATGAAAAGACCATCCCAGGCAAACAAAATACATTTTAAAAACCTGCGGCTATGTTAGTTATTTTTGCTAGAGAGAATGCCTCATGTCCTCTTAACTTTTACCTTAGAAACCTCATCAGTAGACTTTGTTTTTCTTAATGATGTAACTTCAGAGATTGCTCTTACACTGTCCTTCCTGAATGAAGGAAGCTTCCTTGTGCTTATTAAGTCTGTGTTTGTGTGCTTATTCAATAGAGTTACTGAATTGCTGGAAGTAATTTACTTGTTGCAAAGTAAAAAATGTAGCACATTTAGTTCTTTCACAGAAGTCTCTGGTTTTGTGGTTGTTTAAAGAAGAAATTAAGTTAAACGATTGATTTGTAAATGTCATCTCACAGTAGGAAGCAGCAGTACAAATGTTGTCTGCCTGCAGAAGGTAGAGCTTGTTGTTATACACTTTGTTATTACTAAGCAAAAATCAGTATTCCACTAGATGGAGCAAAAGGGGCAGTAACTTTGCAGACAGCGCAAGTTCCTGGGCCAGGTATAAGAGATTTTGAAGTAAATAATTTAATTTCTTGGAAAAAATCAATATAAATACATATATATTTCAAATACATATTTATTTATTTATAACTTCCTGAAACTTGTAAGGGCATTTTGAGTGATCTCATTTAAATATTGGTTTATTTTTTAGTCTCTGACAAGACTTTTAGAAATAAAGATGCCTGATTTATTTTTTTCAGTTTTGTATCATCTGGCCAAATTAAACAGTACACATTGCCCTAATGATAGTTACGAAATAGTACAAGTTGGCAGATGTCTGTGAACACTGGGTACAGAATTCTACTGACTCTGAAAGTTGGTTTGAAATGTTTACAGTTTGCAGTGAGAGCATTACATCAGTTTTCAGTCGCTTGATTAATGATGAGAGTGTGCGAATATTTGAGAGCTAGATAATTTGAGGATCCGTTCAGCCTAATATTCTCATATCTGAAATTAGATAATGAGAAGGTAAACAATCTCTCCAGTGTTACCTTTCCCTACCTTTGATGATGGGAATGTTCAAACTGAGATGATTTTGATAAAAAATTAGCTTTGTAATTCTCAGTCCCCAAATGATATTTATTCTCACTTACTGATTATTGGAAAATCTCAACATAATAAATTATATTTTTAAAAATCCAGCATCAGTACTGGAACAGTATTTTGATATCTTACCAGATTTTATAGTCACTAAACTTTGACAAGATAGATATTTTTATTGAGGTACAGTTGATTTATAATATGTTAATTATTGCTGCACAGCAAGATGATTCAGTAATATATCTATATATATATATAATTCTTTTTAAAATATTCTCTTCCATTATAGTTTATCATAGGATATTGAATATAGTTCTCTGTGCTATACAGTAGGGCCTTATTATCATCCATTCTGTATATAAAACCTTGGGCTTCCCTGTTGGCTCAGTGGTAAAGAATCTGCCTGCGAATGCAGGAGACGTAGGTTTGATCCCTGGTCCAGGAAGATTCCCTGGAGAAGGAATTGTCAACCCACTCCAGTATTTTTGCCTGGGAAATCTCATGGACAGAGGAACCTAGTGAGCCATAGTCCATGTGGTCGCAAAGAGTGGGACACGACTTAGTGACTAAACAACAATATAAAAGTTCTCTCTGCTAACCTCAACCTTCCACTCCATCTCTCCCCCAACCCCTGACCCCTTGGCAACCACCAGTTTGACTGGACAAATTTCTAGTGTGAACAGAAAATGTTAAATAAAACACATTAAAAATTAGCTGTCTTTCATTTGCCAACAGATAGGCCGCAGGCCTAAGAGAAATAGCTATTTGGGAAGAATTTATAAAAAATATAGGACAATGGGAGCAAAGCCTCTAGGTATACAGGCTGTTGATGAGCTGTCTAATGCCTCCTATTTAGATCATGTTCTCGCTCTTGCACTCAAACTTCATGAGAAAAGGATCTCACTCAGTTCAGTTCAGTCGCTCAGTCATGTCCGACTCTTTGCAACCCCATGAGTTGCAGCACACCAGGCATCCCTGTCCATCACCAACTCCTGGAGTTCACTCAAACTCACGTCCATCAAGTCAGTCATGCTATCCAGCCATCTCATCCTCTGTCGTCCCCTTCTCCTTCTGCCCCCAATCCCTCCCAGCATCAGAGTCTTTTCCAATGAGTCAACTCTTCACATGAGCTGGCCAGAGTACTGGAGTTTCTGCTTTAGCATCATTCCTTCCAAAGAACATCCAGGACTGATCTCCTTTAGAATGGACTGGTTGGATCTCCTTGCAGTCCAAGGGACTCTCAAGAGTCTTCTCCAACACCACACTTCAAATGCATCAATTCTTCCGCGCTCAGCTTTCTTCACAGTCCAACTCTCACATCCATACATGACCACAGGAAAAACCATAGCCTTGACTATACGAATCTTTGTTGGCAAAGTAATGTCTCTGTTTTTGAATATGCTATCTAGATTGGTCATAACTTTCCTTCCAAGGAGTAAGCGTCTTTTAATTTCATGGCTGCAGTCACCATCTGCAGTGATTTTGGAGCCCCCCAAAAATAAAGTCTGCCACTGTTTCCACTGTTACCCCCTCTATTTCCCATGAAATGATAGGACCAGATGCCATGATCTTTGTTTTCTGAATGTTGAGCTTTAAGCCAACTTTTTCACTCTCCACTTTCACTTTCATCAAGAGGCTTTTGAGTTCCTCTTCACTTTCTGCCATAAGGGTGGTGTCATCTGCATAACTGAGGTTATTGATATTTCTCCCAGCAATCTTGATTCCAGCTTGTGCTTCTAGCATTTGGTTATTCCAAGCCCCTGTGTTACCTCATTTCCATCTCTGTATGATAAAGTAAGCTCGCTACATATGCAAATTGCATATGTCTCTTCCCTCAGAATAGGGGTTAGAATTGTTTGAATTCCAGCGTGCAAAGTCATAAGCAGGGGAGAATGGTGGAATTGGGAAGAGAAAGAGTAAAAGGTTTAGCTTTACAATTCTGGGTCTGGTGGGAATATTTTTGAAAATGTAGGTGCTATTTCCTGCAATCAAGAGCTTTGCAGAGCTTGATAATCATTTCCCAGCTGTATCCCTTGCTGAATTGTTTCTAGTTGTGGGTACTCCATGGCCGTTTTTTCCCATTTATGATGGAAGAGGATCATATCCATCTTGCTGATAGAGAGCTGGGGATTTAATTCCCACAGCTTCTCCTCTCTTCCTCTTCACCTTGAAAAAGTTTAGCTTTGTGCTAAGGTGTGAAAAAAAAAAAAAGAAAAAGTCTTGACTGTAGTATGTCAGGCATATTTCAGCTCGATTTGTGTCAACCCTAATAAGTAAGTTGACAGAATAATAAATTGAGTGCCTGCTCAAGACCTGGCACCTGTACAGGAAATAAAGAAACATTTCAATTGCAGGCAGGTTCTTTTTGTTTTACAAATGGAAGTTTTCCAGGGATCCCCTGTTTCTTTTACTGAAATCTTGGTATCTGAAAGCCTCTTTTAACTGTCATTGGAAAACTTGACAAGAAAGACAGCAACTTTGAAAAGAGATACTGAGCTGGTGGGACACGGATGAGGCAGGTGGCTGTATTTGCCCTCTTCACTGCTGTGTCTTCCCTTTTTTGTGCTCTGCCTGACACCCAGTAGATTCTTAATGGAAATTCTTGAAAGATTGAATGAATTCATGAGTTGACCTGCTTTGACACTGTGTACTAAAACAAATGTCAAAAGACTGCAGATTATTTCAACTTTCTGTTGCATTTTCTTTTTTTTTTTTTATTTTAATCCATTGCATTTTCTGTCTTAATATTTTTCTTTCTGGATCAGTCTTTTGTATTTAGGGTTATCAACTGGGACAGTTTTGCTCCTAGGAGACATTTGGACAGTTTGTTATCACACCAGAAGTGGAGGGCTGTGTTGCTGGTATCCAGTCAGTAGAGACTGGGGATGCTGCTCACCCGCCTACAATGCACAGGACCAACCCCCACAACAAAGAATTATCTGGCCCCAAAGGCAACAGTGTCAAACTTTAGAATCTATGAGAAAACTTAAGTTAGACCCTTTAAAATTCATATTATTCACTATTTTTTACCTAGAATTTGAATTTTATTTGGTCAGTCCTCTACCACTGAGTCCTAGGGAACAATGTTAAGTTTCCTAATTTGAGTAATTGTTTTCACAAGACAGACCCCTACAACTGAGAATTATCTTGTCCGGATGTCAGTAATGAATGACATTGTTCAGAAGTCATAGTCTAGATATGAGTTACCAACCAAGCTAACTTACTTTACAATAAAATTTGTTCTACCCACCCCCCACCATGTTCAGACAGTAAAGAGTCTGCCTGCAATGGAGGAGACTGTGGGTTCAATCCCTGGATTGGGAAGATCCCTTGGAGAATGGAACGGTGGCCCACTCCAGTATTCTTGCCTGCAGAGTTTCATGGATAGAGGAGCCTGGGGGGCTACAGTCCATGGGGTCACAAAGAGTTGGACACAGTGAGCTACTAACACTTTCACCCTGATCAATAACCTGGATGACAAACTGGAAGACACATTTCAAATCTCAAGTTCTTGAATTCCTCGGAGTTCCAGAGCAGGGTGAGAGCCCCTGGCCCATTGTCTATCCTGTCCCATGAGGGACCTCACATACCTATGTGTGGACACCCAGATTGCTCATCCCATCTCTGTCTACATGTCCAAAAAAGCCACTTTTATCTACCTTGTCATGGTGAAACTTTTCCACACCCACAGGTGGGCCCTCTGGAGGTCTGGACCAGGAAAGGGACTCATGCAGGTCCTGAAAGCAGGTTGAAGGCCGCCTGATAGGGAGGAGTTCTGGAGTGTCCAGGGCTTGGACTGAGTTGTGACAGGAGTGCTGGGTAGGCAGTCCAATTGGGTCAGGGACTCGTCTTTAAGGACAAAATGGCTCTTTCCAATCATATAATTGTTGGAGGAGGCCATGGAGAGGAGGTGACGCTGGTTGACGTATAAGCTGAACCTTTCTTACCCTTCCCCTCTCTTCTGCACTCTGCCCTGTCTGTGGAATGTAAGTTCCACCCACAATCCCATGCTATTGGCAGCTGTTTCAAGGATGAATCCTTGAGAGAGTAAGGTGTTGTTGAGGCCATCTTGCCTGAATAAATGAATTAACCCAGTGAGGACCTTTCTGGAAACTCTCAAGATTCTGGAGGGACAGTATGGAGATTTATGTTTCCCATAGCCACCGACAAACCAGCTCTATAAGTTCCTTTGTTTATAAAAACTGCCACCTCCCAATCTAGAGTGTTGCATCTTATTCTTTAGTCTCTTCTTACTCTCCCTGTATGACCACCAATTTATAAACTGAGAATAATCTTAAATTGAAATTTGAGTTTTAAGATCTGATGATGCATAATCCTTTTTGAAAGTATAGGCATTTGTCATTTCTATTGATTATTTTATTAGTGCCATTGGGAAGAGGACTAGTGTTTTGTATTACTGATTAAATAATAACTTGAAGAATTCAAAATATGGGGCTATTTTAAAGTTCTTATCGATAAATCACAGTTAAAATCATATCATAATTAAAGTCAAAAGTAGATTAAAAGTAAATACCTGGGTCTCCAGCAAACCCAGTAACATGTTCATTCATAGAGGCTGACTATGTAAAGGGAAATATTAGTAAGGGAATGAATATAAAGAGAAAACTAAAGATCTGCTTCTTTGACTTTTATTTAAAATTAATATATTTAAGAACTTCCTCAGTTCATGGTTTATAAATAAATTTTTATTCAGTAGTATCATTCATTTTACATATGAATGATAAATATAAGTGAAAAAGTTAGTTCAATCTTATCTATAAAAGTGATAAAAGCAATGATTAGCTTGAGTCTGATCTTAAATTTGCTCACAGAAAACTTAAAAGGAAAAATACTCCTATTTACAAAATTGAAGTATATTATGTATATTTTTGAAAGTTCTTGAAATAGAATTTGCAGAAGCTTGATTGAACAGGTGGTAAGAGATACTTTATATGAGTTTTAAAAACAATTGTTTACTTCTAGGAAAAATATTCTTTTATATTTTGAGATCAACAGTTTGTTACTACAAGGAATCAGATCAGATCAGATCAGTCGCTCAGTTGTGTCCGACTCTTTGCGACCCCATGAATCGCATAACTCCAGGACTCCCTGTCCATCACCAACTCTTGGAGTTCACCCAGACTCACGTCCATCGAGTCAGTGATGCCATCCAGCCATCTCATCCTCTGTCGTCCCCTTCTCCTCCTGCCCCCAATCCCTCCCAGCATCAGAGTTTTTTCCAATGAGTCAGCTCTTCGCATGAGGTGGCCAAAGTACTGGAGTTTCAGCTTTAGCATCATTCCTTCCAAAGAAATCCCAGGGTTGATCTCCTTCAGAATGGACTGGTTGGATCTCCTTGCAGTCCAAGGGGCTCTCAAGAGTCTTCTCCAACACCAAAGTTCAAAAGCATCAATTCTTTGGTGCTCAGCCGTCTTCACAGTTCAACTCTCACATCCATACATGACCACAGGAAAAACCATAGCCTTGACTATACGAACCTTTGTTGGCAAAGTAATGTCTATGCTTTTGAATATGCTATCTAGGTTGGTCATAACTTTCCTTCCAAGGAGTAAGTCTCTTTTAATTTCATGGCTGCAGTCACCATCTGCAGTGATTTTGGAGCCCCCCACAAATAAAGTCTGCCACTGTTGCCACTGTTTCCCCATCTATTTCCCATGAAGTGGTGGGACCGGATGCCATGATCTTCGTTTTCTGAATGTTGAGCTTTAAGCCAACTTTTTCACTCTCCTCTTTCAATTTCATCAAGAGGGTTTTGAGTTCCTCTTCACTTTCTGCCATCAGGGTGGTGTCATCTGCATATCTGAGGTTATTGATATTTCTCCCAGCAATCTTGATTCCAGTTTGTGTTTCTTCCAGTCCAGTGTTTCTCATGATGTACTCTGCATATAAGTTAAATAAACAGGGTGACAATATACAGCCTTGAAGAACTCCTTTTCCTATTTGGAACCAGTCTGTTGTTTCATGTCCAGTTCTAACTG
>NW_011495039.1:3823633-3827116 GCF_000754665.1 Bison bison bison | reverse complement strand
TATCTGGTCATGAAGATCTTTTTTGTACAGTTCTTCTGTGTATTCTTGCCATCTCTTCTTAATATCTTCTGCTTCTGTTAGGTCCATACCATTTCTGTCTTTTATTGAGCTCATCTTTGAATGAAATGTTCCTTTGGTATCTCTGATTTTCTTGAAGAGATCCCTAGTTTTTCCCATTCTGTTGTTTTCCTCTATTTCTTTACAAGGAATACAGAGTGCTATGAGGATCCAGTTTGAGATGCTAAGAAAAATATCTAAAAACCTTGAAGCATGTGTGTGTGTATGTGTGTGTGTGTGTGAAAGGAAGGACAGAGTAGAGAAGAGAGGATGGAGTTAGGCAGCAGCAACTTAAACTTTATTGGATTAACACATGTTAACTTAGTAGGCATTTTTCAGTCCTCTTTAAAAACATGCTGTTTATAATTTTCTACTTTTTACATTTCCTTTAAAAAGCACCCTTCTCGTGTTCTTTATTAAGATTTAGAAATGACAGTCACAGCAAACAGTCATAGTTTTGTCATATTTTGTTATATGGGTTCTGTGAAAAGTATTTTTAAGAGACACATAAAAAGAACATCCTGCTAAGTTCCATGAAACAGAGAAATAGTTGGCATCCATGATGCCTGTGAAACAAAAGGAAACATGGTATGAATCACTTGGATACCAAGGGAACTGAGCCTCTTCAAAAGCAAGATAGAACAGCAAGAAACCAAGAAAAAGAGGGAAAGGATCTTATTTTTACATGTGAACAGATTCACTTTTGTATATAATCTAAAATGTTTTAGCATAAGTTAACCTCTAAAATATAGTATAATCATTACTGATAGATTTTATCTTTCCAGGTTGTTTTCCAGGAGCATTGAGCTGACTAGTTATGTTTATATCTGGGAGAACTACAGACTCATTAGTTTGCCTTGGGATTCTCCATGGACTTGGTATTTAACTTTCTTGGGAGTTGACTTTGGTTACTACTGGTTCCATCGTATGGCTCATGGTAAGTTCCAAACCAAGGCTTTATTGCTACTGAACTTACGTTGAACTGTGTTTGCCACTTAGTTGGTATTCAGTAAATATTTATTGAATGAATGACTAAATGAATAACTTATTTACAGTATCTAAAGATTAACAATGAAAATTTACTTTGCGTTTTAAATGGAAACAATCTGAAGTCATTGTTGAAAAATGTGAAATTACTAGAGGTACATATTTCACACTTCTTGTATATAATGTGTTTTTGTTAAACCCTTTAGAAAGTCCTGGCTATTGGATCACTTCACATCCCAATTATCTAGGGTCATTCAGAAGAGCTTTGTAACAGCACGGAATCCTAGCTAACGTGCTGTCATGTAAGCCTGATTCAAGTTCTTGGCTGTGTTGCCATGTTACAAATGAAAATGCAACCAGCTAAGGCGCTAGCCATAATGCACTTGAGTGTGACCACAGCTTTGCACAATTTCTCATCTGGTATAAAACCTTCATATTGTACTGGTTCACTGAGTTTGCTTGTGTGGATTCTTGGCTGCACTTTCCAAAGAAAGGTTTTGTTATGGAAAGGAAAATGGAGGAGCACGGAGCTGTCTAAATCTCTTACTGGAATAAGCTGGGGTTGAAGAATGATTGTAGAGGTAAGGTGAGCTAGTGGTCTGTAAGGAGGAAGGAGGCATGCAAAAGTATTTCTACAAGGAAATGGAGCAAAGTGCTAATTTGGGCAATCTACTGAGGAATTGAACTCAGGATTTCAGTGGGTAGTTGGGTTGAGTGGGTGGGGAGGAAGGAAGGAAGAGGAAGAAACCTGGAATAATAATACAGAATAGACGGGGGATGGAAAGGAGAGCCCCGGAGATCAGAGTGAATAACTGAGCTATGTGTGTGGGAGTATGTGTGACTAAATGTCCTTGCCAAGCAAGGATGAAGGAAACAGGAGTAGCACAGGCAGCATTAGGCTAAAGGCAGCTAAACTTTACACACGGTGTTATTTTGTTAAGCACTTCAAATGTGACATTTAATGACACTGTAAAGAGTGTTAATTCAGTAAAACAATTTGGAGGGAACAGATAAACTAGAAAAAGTTGTTTGTTTTGTGTGTGATAACCTTTGCCTTTGAAAATAGTAGATCATCTCCTGACATCATTTCCTTGTATATAAATGAAAGAGAATACTCCCAAATTGAACATGATTAAGAATAAAATAGGGTCTACGCAGTAAACTTTGTATTTCATTTCAAAACAGTAGTTTTCTCCCTGAAGCAAACCCATTGGCAATTTCCCTCACTTTCTGTTGTAGCAAATGGGTGATGCAGAAAGCATTTACACTGTATTAGTTAATTTCAGGAACTTTCTAATATCACACTGTCCTGTACAGATGTGTTTGTTTGGAAAATCTGCAAATTCGCTTAATCTTTGAAAGTCCATTATAACAGAAAACAAAGAACCAACAAAATATAACCAAATATAAAATGTTTAGAAATATGTTGATTATAAGTGCTCTCAGGGAAGAGCAATAAAATAAAATAATATGTTAAAAACATGGAATCAAAGTTGTTTAAAGTATGCTTCCCATTAGAAAATTTTGAATCAAATCCAGTAAAGGCAGCCATTAAAAAAATCTGAAACCTTCTGGAAAAACACTCATGACTTTCAGGCCATGAAGCTTAATCATAAGTTCAAAGACTTTTGACTTGTGATGGAAAGCTAGTTGGAAAAAAAAAACAAAAAACTATGTAGTTAAATGTGTCAAATTTCAATGAAACAATCAATTTTTAAATTTTATATGATAATGCAAAATATTAAAATAGGGTTTTAGAAATCTAAATCTGTAGACATACAGAGTGAGAAGATAAAGCCAGTAATATCAAATTTTTTTAGTCTATTGGATTACTGAGCAATTAATTGGTTAAATTTATTTCAACTGAAAAGTTGAACAGTTCTAAAGTCTTAATGTTGTCTTAAAATATTTTTTAAGACCCTGCTTTTTCTACTTAATGTGTTACTTTCCTTTCACCCTTTGCAATAAAATGACATAATAAAAGTATACTCCACATTTGCTGAATGTTAAATGCTATGACTTTTGAAGAAACAGTTTACTATATATTGAAAATTTTGTTTTTGCATGCATTTAAATCACTTCTTTATAAGCTACATTATTGCTAAGTGTTTGTTGTTATTGCTGGTTTACTAGTTTGTTTTGCATACATGTAGAATTTTCTTCAATGGCACCCCACTCCAGTACTCTTGCCTGGAAATTCCCATGGACGGAGGAGCCTGGTGGGCTGCAGTCCACGGGGTGGCTAAGAGTCGGGCACAACTGAGCGACTTCACTTTCACTTTTCACTTTCATGCATTGGAGAAGGGAATGGCAACCCACTCCAGTGTTCTTGCCTGGAGCATCCCAGGGACAGGGGAGCCTGGTGGGCTGCCGTCTATGGGGTTGCACAGAGTTGAACATGACTGAAGCGACTTAGCAGCAGCAGCAGCAGCAGAATTT
>NW_011495039.1:3822492-3822699 GCF_000754665.1 Bison bison bison | reverse complement strand
AGGTCCTCTGGAGAAGGGATAGGCTACCCACTCCAGTATTACTGGGCTCAGATTGTAAAGATAGTAATGAATCCACCTGAAATACAGGAGACCCCAGTTCAGTTCCTGGGTTGGGAAGGTCCTCTGGAGAAGGGATAGGCTACCCACTCCAGTATTACTGGGCTCAGATTGTAAAGATAGTAATGAATCCACCTGAAATACAGGAGA
>NW_011495039.1:3820687-3822046 GCF_000754665.1 Bison bison bison | reverse complement strand
TGTTCTTGCCTGGAGCATCCCAGGGACAGGGGAGCCTGGTGGGCTGCCGTCTATGGGGTTGCACAGAGTTGAACATGACTGAAGCGACTTAGCAGCAGCAGCAGCAGCAGAATTTTCTTACATTAAAGAGAGAGTTTCCTTCCCTGGTAGCTCAGCTGGTAAAGAATCCACCTACAACGCAGGAGGCCCTGATTTGATTCCTGGGCTGGGAAGATCCTCTGGAGAAGGGATAGGCTACCCACTCCAGTATTACTGGGCTCAGATTGTAAAGATAGTAATGAATCCACCTGAAATACAGGAGACCCCAGTTCAGTTCCTGGGTTGGGAAGGTCCTCTGGAGAAGGGATAGGCTACCCACTCCAGTATTATTGGGCTTCCCAGGTGGCTCAGATGATAAAGAATCTGCCTGTAGTGGAACAGACCTGGGTTTGATCCCTGGGCTGGGAAAATCCCCTGGAGAAGGGACCAGGCTACCCACTGCAGTATTCTTGCCTATAGAGTTCCATGGACCAGGGAGCCTGACAGGCTACATTCCATGTGGTTGCAAAGAATTGGACAATGAGTGAGTGACTTTCACTTTTTGTATTTGTAGGAAAGTTTAAAAAACCTTGAATTCCATCTCTGTCTCTATGAAAAATGGCAGAGGATTATTTGAGGCTATATGTATTCTTTATATGTCATTCCCTTTTCCCCTGGAAAAAATGAGAAAGAAATTGATAACTTATCAATTTACACAGAAACAAGACTTGTGCAATAATTATCCTACAGTGCTTTGACTACTTTAGAAAGATGGAATGATAACATTAAGTAGGTCTTAAAGTAACTTCTTACATGCTTAGTCTCCTTTACAGAAAGCTACATTATTTTTCTTTGTACTTCCTATTAGTTGTACTAAACATGTAATAAGAAAAAGAGTAAAGATTTTTAAGGGAACTTTTAAAATATAAATGATTATTTCTTGAGGGGCAGCCAGAATGAGCCTTCCAGGGTGCTGGTAATAGACTTGAGTGTGATAATAGACTTGTAGTTATATGAGTGTATATTCTTGTAAAAATTTATCAGTTTGTACATTTAAAGTTTATGTACTTTATCACTGGACTTCCCTGATAGCTCAGTTGGTAAAGCATCTGCCTGCAATGCAGGAGACCCTTGTTTGATTCGTGGGTTGGGAAGATCCCCTGGAGAAGGGAAAGCTACATACTTCAGTATTCTGGCCTGGAGAATTCCATGGACTGTATAGACCATAGACTTGTAGTTTTATTTGGGCTCCAAAATCACTGCAGATGGTGAGTGCAGCCATGAAATTAAAAGACGCTTACTCCTTGGAAGGAAAGTTATGACCAACCTAGATAGCATATT
>NW_011495039.1:3820051-3820587 GCF_000754665.1 Bison bison bison | reverse complement strand
TGTCTGTCTGTCTGTGTGTATGTGTCTGTGTGTATGTGTCTATGTGTTGGCAAAGCGGGGTTGGGAGATGTGCTCTGACCCTGCCTGTGGCTGCAGAGGGTGCAGGACAGCAGTCAGGACGTCGTGTGTGGCATCTGCATGGACAAGGTGTGGGACAAGCCGGAGGAGGCCGAGCGGCTCTTCGGCATCCTGCCCAACTGCAGCCACGCCCACTGCCTGGGCTGCCTGCGTGCCTGGCGGAAGAGCCGAGGGGACTTCCCGCCCGGTGTCATCAAGGCCTGTCCCCAGTGCCGGGTCCATTCCAGCTACATCATCCCCTGCAGATTCTGGGTGAGCCAGGGGCCTGAGAAGGAGCAACTCATCAGGAACTTCAAGGCTCAGACCAGCCAGATTCAATGCCGGTTCTTCATGCGGGGGAATGGCCGCTGCCCTTTCAAATCAGACTGCATTTACCTGCACCAGCTTCCAGATGAGGCCCCGAGTTTTGATCCTCTCTGGCCTGAGAGTATGCAGCTGGCCTCTGTGGTGGGCACACC
>NW_011495039.1:3766660-3819682 GCF_000754665.1 Bison bison bison | reverse complement strand
TTGGCCACCTCATGGGAAGAGCTGACTCATTGGAAAAGACTCTGATGCTGGGAGGGATTGGGGGCAGGAGGAGAAGGGGACGACAGAGGGATGAGATGGCTGGATGGCATCACCGACTCAATGGACGTGAGTCTGAGTGAACTCTGGGAGTTGGTGATGGACAGGGAGGCCTGGCGTGCTGTGATTCATGGGGTCGCAAAGAGTCGGACACGACTGAGTGACTGAACTGATATACTTGTAAAAATGTATTAATTTGTACATTTAAAGATGTACTTTATCTACACCTCAATAAAATGTTAAGCTAGTAAATAATGCCACCAATGTACTTTCTGCTGAATAGTCAGAATGATACAATGAGTAAATAAATTTAAAAATAGGAATCAAGAAGTTATGTTTTGTGACAGTAAGCATAAACATATGACCTTACACAGATTTTACTGCATCAGTTTCTGTAACTAAAGATGGTGCAAGTATCAGCTTGCCACTCATTCATTGTATTGCCTCTCTTCCCCACATTCTTCTTTGCTATTTCTTGTCTTATCAGAGGTAGACCTCAGAGATGCTCCTCTTTTGCGAGTGACTTGTTGTTAGGTTCTGCAATTCAAAGGTCTGGTAGGACACAGCAAAGGCAGGACAAGAGGGAGGGGCTTTGCTTCTGTTTTCTGAAGTGCCGTTTTCTATCAGCCCTTAACAGATGAATATGTGGGGAACCTCGTGGTGTTCATCTCGTGGTTAAGATGTAGCCTTTAGTGTCTGATGGACCCCTGTCCTCTAGGTGGCCAGTGGACTGGGTGTATCCCACACCCTCTGGAGTCTGCACCCTCTCGCAATCTCTTTGTTCCCAGTAGAGTCCCTATGGGAGCACAACCTGTACAGAGATGCAGACTCTTAGACTTGGTGTTGGTCATGGTAAAGGGCTCTTTGAAACTTGTAAGTAGTTGCCTCATTCAGTCTCCTTAAGATCTATGGGTAATATTTGTGTTCTACAGATTCTACTTCTGTGCTACTGACCTATACCTTGTTTAACTCTTTTAGTTAACTACCTTTTTACTAGTTAATAATTCAGTGCATTAACTTTACTTATTACAATGATTGTATGCTTTTTGTTTCCTGATTGGACCCTGACTGATGCAGTGAGCCTTCCCACATATTATATAGGGTTATAAATTAGAGTTCAGCTGGCTATAACCTTTACTATTTCCTTCTGAGGCATTGATCATACATTTAGACTGTAACACTTGAGCCCAGTTCTGAAAGAAGACATTGAAATATAAAATTGTTATAAAGAGAAACCTATACAATTTCCTCAAATTCTAGTTCTTTTACTCAACAAGTAAGCTGCCTTTACTTTAAGTCAACAAGTAAACTCCTTAATTCATTTTCTATTTATTTATTCCTTTATCTAAACAAGGTGAGTGTTCACAATTTTTGTGTAATTAAACTTTTATTCCCACAAGTTTAGTGTCACTCAGCATTTGTATATGATTAATTAAGCTTTTCATTCCTAATTGAATTTTAAGGGGGTTAAATTTAGATAATTCTAATTTTCATTATTGTTTAAACAAAGCATAAGCAGATATATTGAACAGAATTTTTTTTTTTTTTTTGGTTGGGAGATAGTGGCAGAAATGTAGTCTATATTGAAAAACCGGTTACTTAAGCATTCTTGTATTTCTTTTTTTTAGCAACCAGTATTTTTGTAAGTCTTTGCCACATATTATGCCTCACTTACAAAAATATGTGACTGTATTTTTATTGAATCACTGAGGTGAAGTCCTCTCTTTATTTGCCTTGTTTATTGCTAGTCCTCTTGCTTTTTCCCCGTGATTTCTCACCTTCTCTCAGCCCTTGGAGGAGTCATCCTTCAGAGTATGTATAAAGGAAGCCTTGGAATTCCCATCACCGTGCCTATGACCTCCAATTTCTCATCATTACTTTCTGATAAGGAGCCTGGCACCTATGCTAACCATTTCCTCTGAGCTTCCCTGGTGTCTCAGGCAATAAATAATCTGCCTGCAATGTGGAAGACCCAGGTTCAGTCCCTGGGTGGGGAAGATCCCCAGGAGAAGGGAATGGCAGCCCAGTCCAGTATTCTTGCCTGGAGAATTTCATGGACAGAGGAGCCTGGTGAGTTCCAAGGGATCGCAAAGAGTCTGACACGACTGGACAACTAACACTTTCACATTTTCATTTCCATGACAAGGGCTATCTTATGACTAATATTAAACATTTATCCGCAGGAGCACTTCCAATGTGTATGCACTGAAATATTATCGTTATTTCCCCAAGAGAGCACCATTTGAAGGAAATTTCCCCTGGAAATAACTTATTTTATCACTGACAGCTGCAGTCACCCTTAAAGCCACAGTCTAAATTTCCTTTGTTGTCTTTATATTCTGTACATAGATAATGTATGAAAAGCACACTTGATACAAAGAATCTAGCCATGATCAGAGGGTTGAAAGTTAAGATCCTTTCAAATAGAGAATTCATACACTTGCTAATAAAGGATAGAACTTTCAGAAATCTTAATTAGCCTATTTCTGAACACTGATAACTATAGATATATGTCTGGGAATAGTTGGAAGTATTTGAGGATGACTTTAGTAATATTTTACAGAATTAATAAAGCTCTGAAATGAGTATTCAAAATGAAACTGAAAGACAGAGATAAAGATTAATTTATCAGCATTATCTGACATGACTGACTCTATTTAAGACAGCTGCTGCTGCTACTAAGTTGCTGCAGTTGTGTCCGATTCTGTGCGACCCCATAGACGGCAGCCCATCAAGCTCCACCATCCCTGGGATTCTCCAGGCAAGAACACTGGAGCGGGTTGCCATTTCCTTCTCCGATGCATGAAAGTGAAAAGTGAAAGTGAAGTCGCTCAGTCGTGTCCGACTCTTAGGACCCCATGGACTGCAGCCCACCAGGCTCCTCCGTCCATGGGATTTTCCAGGCAAGAGTACTGGACTGGGCTGCCATTCCCTTCTCCTGGGGATCTTCCAGGAGATTTAAGACAGAGAATATGCTAATTTTCTTTTCCTGCTGAGCCTAGTACTCTTGCGTGTTACCTAGCAGAGCAATGGATTTCTCTTCACAGCAAAGTGAAGTTTAGGTGTGTAACTCTGTATGTGCACCTATGTACTATCCACATGACCTTGAGATTAACCTCTCTGATATAGATTTTATTTCCTTCCTATATTCCCCAGACTGTACACTTCATACCCATGACTTATTGATTTGAAACTGTAAGTTTGTAGCTCGTAGTCTCCCTCACCTATTTCTTTGGCACTGATTCTTAAATTTCCAAATCTCTGAATGTGCTGATTAACCTTTCTCAAAGTACTTACATAAAAACCAAATGGAATCCTGTTAAAAATTCATATTCCTGAAATGATGATGCTAGTATCAGGATTAATAACTAAAATTCAAGTATTATTGAAAGCCATTGGAAGAGCATCAAATGTAGTGGTAGAAACACATAGATTCTAGAGCCAAAATAATGGAAGATTCAGTATTCTCCAGATATGAATTCTTTCCAACTTGTCCCATAGATTCTGTTAATCCCTAATAAAAATCTTGCAAGTTATTTTGTGGATATTGACAAATTAATTATAAAGTTTACCTGGAGAGGCAAAAAGACTTAACACAGAATGTTGAAGAAGAAAACAATAGCCAACAAAACATTGGAGGAAAAGAAGAAACTTGGAAGATTGATGCCACCCATCTTCAAGACTTATGAGCCTATGAAGGTACAGAGGTCAAGACTATATGGTATTGCCAAAAGACAGACAAATATAGATCAATGGAACAGATTAGAGACCCTCAAATAGATCGGCGTAATTGTGGTTGGCAAAAACGAGCAAAGGCAATTCAGTTAAACCAAGAAGAGTCTTTTCAACAAATAGTGCTGAAACAACAGGACATTTACATGTGAGAAGTAAATCTAGACACAGACTTTACAACCCTTCACAAAAGTTAAGCAGAATCTTAAACGTAAAACAAAACTATAAAACTCTTTGAAGATAACATGGGAGTAAATGTGTAAGTAAGATTTTGGGTGTTGAGATAACCTTTTAGGTACAACATCAAAGGCATGATCCATTAAAAAATTGATAAACTGGACTTCATTAAAATTCAAAACTTTTACTCTATGAGAGACAATGTCAAGAGGATGAGAAGACAAGCCAGATGGGAGAAAATATTGGCAAAAGACACATCTGATAATAAACTGTTATCCAAAATGTACAAAAAACTATTACAGACTCTGTGGAGCTGGACTGCCTGGGTTCAGACTTTGGCTCTACAACTTACGGTGTAATATTGAGCAAGTTATGCCTCCTCTTATTTATCCTTATTTGTAAGATACAAATAACAATAGTGTAACCCACATAAGATCGTTGTGTGGTATAAATGAATTATAGTTGAGAAACGCTAAGGGCAGAGACTGATACATAATAAGTAAACAACTAAATATAAACTCATGTTGTCTGGTCTCTCTTTTTATGTAATACGTTATATATAATATATTTTTTTTCAATTTTATTATATCTTTATTTATAAATGTATCTTTGTCATTGTAAAAGCAACATAATCACACTAAAAGATGAAAACCAGAAGCTTTTAAGTTTAATTAGGTCCCATTTGTTTATTTTTGCTTTTATTTCCAATATTCTGGGAGGTGGGTCATAGAGGATCCTGCTGTGATGTATGTCAGAGAGTGTTTTGCCTATGTTTTCCTCTAGGAGTTTTATAGTTTCTGTCCTTACATTTAGATCTTTAATCCATTTTGAGTTTATTTTTATGTATGGTGTTAGAAAGTGTTCTAGTTTCATTCTTTTTTTTTCAATTTTATTTTATTTTTAAACTTTACATAATTGTATTAGTTTTGCCAGATATCAAAATGAATCTGCCGCAAGTAAACTGTCATGTTTCCCTTAAATGACAGTTAATACATAGTCATTGTTAAAATATTTATCTTTTTTCACAACACGTAGTGAAGCTTACTTATTGTATACAGAGTCATTTTTTCTTATTGTTATATGGAGTTAATAATAATACTTCATGAAGGCTCTTGTAAAGATGCACTATATATTTGTAGGGTATATGTACAAAATGTATTATGTAACATACACTGCATGTATGCATGCTGAGTCGCTTCAGTGGTGTCTAACTCTTTGCCACCCTGTGGGCTGTGCCCTGCCAGGCTCCTCTGTCTGTGGGATTCTTCAGGCAAGAATACTGGAGGGGGTCACCATATCCTCCTCCAGGGGATCTTCCCAAACTAGGGATCAAACCCCAATCTCTTAGGTCTCCTGCACTGGCAGGCAGGTTCTTTACCAATAGCGCCACCTGGAAGCCCATAACACTAACAACTAGAGAATTCTAGTTGTATCAGGTCATGTGGATTTTGATTTATCAATGTTAAAAAAATTGCCTCTGTATTTAATAATATGTATATATTAGAAAACGAACATTTCAGGCCTCACCCCTAGGTCAGATATATAGACAATAGGGAACACTGCAAGACAGTGTTGTAGGTTTCCAGTGATAAAGATATGATATTAACAATCTTTCCCTAAATGATTGGTGTCAACTATAATAATAAAATTAGTGTCCTTTTATTTTAAAATTGTTTTTTTCCTGAAGTTAATATTAGGTAATTTGAAATTTTTTTGATAGATCAAATTTATCCATATTCCCTTTTACTTTAAACATCACTGTTTTTACCTTGCTCTTTTGGAAGAAACAAAATCTACTAGAATTTGTATTTATTACTTAGATTTTAAAGTTGCTTCTGTTGCCTTCTCAGCTTAATTAAATTTTAATTTATTAAAAGATTTTTCCAGCTTAGAGACTGAAATCTCTTTTTCCAGGACCTAGAAAATGACTTGAAAAAAAAATCTCTAAAACAGACATGTTCTTTCTTCTCTTACACAAATAGGTAATTTGACTTTGTCCTTTTTCTTACAGTTTAATGGCTTGTATTTCTTAGGATGCCTTCTTAAATGTAACTTTGTATTATAGGCATTTCAAAAGTATGTGTATAAATTTTTTTCCTCTCCAAATTCACACACTTATGTAGCTTATGATGCATCATTTTTTAAAACAAATGTTTATTGCGGCTCTGTGCCTTGGAGCTATTTGAAGCATTGAAGGGTACCCGTCCTCTCACATTAAGTGCTTATACCATGAGTTAAATAAATAGTACAGGCAAGCCCCAGAAAAATGCACCAGATGTACAGGTGGTAGTCAAATCAACAAAAAATGTATCTCATTTCATTGTATCAGATTTATTTAGCAGTGCTCTCTTTTTCTTTAGAAATTTTGAAATATAGTGAGAAAATAAGTCATTATGCAGAATTTTAAAGCCTCCACCATAATAATAATATTGCTTAGGAAATAAACTAACTCAGAGTTAAAGAACAGAGTAAACTACAAATAAAGCATAAAACGTAGAAAATAAAATGAGTTTGAGTAGAAGATATTTAATGCAGGCAGTATGTATAAATCATGTTTATAACAATAATTTATAGTTTAAAAATTTACTAAAAAGAAGCAATGAAAGCAATAATATAAGAATAAAACTGGATAATGTTGTATAGGCACCTGAAGCTATCATCATGTGCTCAGTGACTAAGTTGTGTCTGACTCTTTGCAACCCCATGGACTGTAGCCTGCCAGGCTCCTCTGTCCATGGGATTTTTGAGGCAAGGGTACTGGAGTGGGTTGCCATGCTCTCCTCCAGGGGATCTTCCTGATCTGGGGATCGAACCTGCATCTCCTGCTTCTCCTGAATTGGCAGGTGGATTCTTTACCATTGAGCCACCATGGAAGCCCAAGTTATCATCATAGCTTATTTTTTTTGACTACATAAAGATCAGTGGGAAACTGGAATATGAACAGGGATAGACATAATTAATAATGTCAAGAAAAGAAGTTGATTAATATTTTATGAAAATGGAGATGGATATGACTATTGCATTGTAAAGAAATATGTAACCACGACATAACATGAATTACTTGGAATGAGAATGCATACTTCTTTAGATCTTAACTACTCACCATCTTTTAGTGACTCTATATGGATAGTTTGGCATATACACAGATCAATAACTTCAACAGGGAGAACTAAAAGGTATCACTCTGTGTTGTTTTACCAAAAGTTTGTGAGTAAAGGGTAAGCACTGAACTTCACTAAAATTTAAATATAATTAGGATGTTCTGCAGGTGACAAGAAGTCTTGTCATTTTCAAATGCTGGGGACTCCAGAGTCTGAATCTTCTGCACTTGAATTAGGTATAGTAAACAAAAATATCAGTGAATATATTGAATATATGAAGGCCAAGTAAGTATCAGAACATCTCATCCTGTTAGGTATTGAAAACCTGTCACCTTATAATATAATACTAATACCGTGTGAAATTTACTGAGTTCTTTTTCATTGTTTCCATTGCTTCATATATGTTTTCATATTTAATTAGAACAACTAGGTGATGAGTTCTATCATCGTACTTTATGAAAGAGGAAACTAAAACCAATATTATTTAAGTAACTTGCCCTACTCTGAGTGTTGACATGCCACAGCATGGATATTTTGACTGAAGTCATTGATTAGAGTCTCTTAGGTTTGTCATTACTCTAAGATCTTAATACAATTATTTTTTAAATTTATTTTTAATTGGAGGATAACTGCTTTTCAGTGTTGTGTTGGTTTCTGCCATACAGCAATGTGAATTGGTCAAAATATGCATATGTCCCCTCCCTCTTGAACCTCCACCCCCCAACCTCGTCCCACCCTTCGAGGTTGTCACAGAACTCCGGCTTGAGCTCCCTGTGCCTATTCAGCAGCTTCCCACTGGCTATCTTTTTAAAATTAATTTTAATTAATAAGACATGTACTAATATCATCATTTGTCCAATCTACTTTGTTGGTGGTGTGTTTAAAATCCTCAGTTACATTGGTAGGAAAGAAAATGTAGTAACTTGGTTATTGACGTGTCAAAAAATTTATAGAAAATGAGACTTAACCTCCAACAGAATACCGCAGGGCTCACTATCTTTCTGTCCTTATGCAATTAGTATTACACTCATTGTGTTGTCCCGTCAGGCCTTGAGCACATTGTTAGCTGACTGATTGTGCTGGAATGCTTTTTGTGGGTTCATGTTAGAATCGCCTTAAAGGCTTTAAAAAACATATTGATACCTAGCCTAGAAACGAAACCACTTAAATTAGAATCTCTGCGGGAGCGCCTTGGGCTTAGTTGTGTTTGTTGTCTTGTAAAATGGTCCACATTCTAGATATATCTATTTTCTTTCAGTGTTTCTTTCAGTTCTTTCTTTACCATCTGTCCTGAGTAATCTGATGGATGTTAGCTCTGGACTCTAGATTGATTAGAGCCAGGGTCAATATTTGTGGCAAGAATAGTTCATAAATGACATTAGGTACTTCAGATCAGACGCCTGTAAAACAAGTTGCCACAGATCATTAGGTAAGATTGTGAAAGATTATGATTGCTTTAGTCAAAACACGTAAAGTTACACATGTTCCTTTGTAGTTAGTAAGAAATCAATACATAAATGCATATCTGTAATTTTTTCATATAGCTGTGTGTGAAATAAACTTATGACAAATTTCTAGAAAAATTGTTGCATAGCCACTTTGATTCAGTCAGCTGAGGAAAAACAGATTTTCCTATTGACCTTTGAGAATTTAATCAGTTTTCAAAAATTAGCATTGTTTTAAAAGCAATTAGCAGTTAGTCTATACTTTGGCACATCAGTTCACTTCAGTCACTCAGTCCTGTCTGACTCTTTGTGACCCCATGGACTGCAACAGGCCAGGTTTCCCTGTCCATCACCAACTTCAGGAGCTTGCTCAAACTCATGTCCATCAAGTCAGTGATGCCATCCAACCTCTGTCACCCCCTTTTATTCCTGACTTCAATCTTTCCCAGCATCAGAGTCTTTTCCAATGAGTCAGTTCTTCACATCAGGTGGCCAAATTATTGAATCTTCAGCTTCAGCATCAGTCCTTCTGATGAATCTTCAGGACTGATTTCCTTTAGGGTTGACTTGTTTGATCTCTTTATAGTCCAAGGGACTCTCAAGAATCTTCTCTAACACCATAGTTCAAAAGCATCAATTCTTTGGCGCTGAGCTTTCTTTATGGTCCAACTCTGACATCTATATGACTACTGGAAAAACTATAGCTTTGACACAGTGGATCTGTCCTGTTCCCAGTAAACCTGTCATATAATGATTTCAGCTTCCACTTTTAAAAATTGTTTGGGTCAGTTATCATTATGAGGGTTTTATTTTGAGGGTTTTATGATGACTTTTAAAAAAAAATCTATTACTTCTCCTACAATTTAGTCTACAGTTGTCTGTCTCTATTAGTGGACAGATGTAGAACATATATATATATATATATAAATATATACACACACACACACACACATATATATGTACACATGCATGCTGTGATGTTCTGTCACCCATGTAGACAGTCAGTGTCTGTTCTTTCAGATAAAGGCTTTGTTCTTTTACTGTATGGAAGCAAATGGAGCATATGCCTTCATCCTCTTATATTCCTTTCTCCAGAGCCAGATAAGAATTCAGATTGCTTTGTTTTTATACTTACTGATATCCCGGGGAAAAAGGTAAAGGAGAGTTTATAAAACCTGGACAGAAAAAGGATATAACTCTTTCAGTTGTCCCAAGGGCTGAATCTCGGCTGAAATAACTGACAGTTTTTGGACATACAGAAGGAAATGATGAGTTAGGCTAAATGTCCAGATGTGTGTTCAACAGACGTATAAGGTTACGTCTTAAAAGACAAGAAATGCAATACCTGTATTTTTAGAGAGGAAGTTATAAATAGTAAATACATAGCTTCTGTTAACTGTAGTCCAACCCTTAAAGACCTTAAAGTAACAAATACTTTTTTTCATCTCTACAGTATTTAGCAGTGCTTTAAAAAGTCCTTATGTAAGTAAAACCAGATCAAAAAAGATCATACTGCTGCTGCTGCTGCTAAGTCACTTCAGTCGTGTCCGACTCTTCGCGACCCCATGTACTGCAGCGCACCAGGTTCCTTAGTCCATGGGATTTTCCAGGCAAGAGTACTGGAGTGGGTTGCCATTGCTGGATTGAATTAAATGAGGAATTAAAATATGATCATTCTTGTTTTATTATCTTTAATATGTGGTTGTACATTTTTGATGAATTTGTTTTTACTGTAAAATAAAAGTAGGGGGATTCCTTCTTGGTCAGTTGTAAAGAACCCGCCTGCCAATGCTATTGATGTGGGTTTGATCCCTGGGGCTAGAAGATCTGCTGGAGAAGGAATGGCAACCCATTCCAGTATTCTTGCCTGGGAAATCCCATGGATAGAGGACCCTGCAGTCCACGGTGTCACAAAAGAGTTGGACACAACTTAGTGACTAAACAACAACCAAAATTAAAGTAGACTCCTTTTTTATTCTTTCCTCATCTATACCTACAGATTTCTTATGCTTCTTTCTTCAGTTCAGTTCAGTTCAGTCGCTCAGTCGTGTCCGACTCTTTGCGACCCCGTGAATTGCAGCACACCAGGCCTCCCTGTCCATCACCAACTCCCGGAGTTCACTCAGACTCACATCCATCGAGTCGGTGATGCCATCCAGCCATCTCATCCTCTGTCGTCCCCTTCTCCTCCTGCCCCCAATCCCTCCCAGAATCAGAGTCTTTTCCAAGGAGTCAACTCTTTGCATGAGGTAGCCAAAGTACTGGAGTTTCAGCTTTAGCATTATTCCTTCCAAAGAAATCCCAGGGCTAATCTCCTTCAGAATGGACTGGTTGGATCTCCTTGCAGTCCAAGGGACTCTCAAGAGTCTTCTCCAACACCACAGTTCAAAAACATCGATTCTTCGGCACTCAGACTTCTTCAGAGTCCAACTCTCACATCCATGCATGACCACAGGAAAAACTATAGCCTTGACTAGACGAACCTTTATTGGCAAAGTAATGTCTCTGCTTTTGAATATGCTATCTAGGTTGGACACAACTTTCCTTCCAAGGAGTAAGCGTCTTTTAATTTCATGGCTGCAGTCACCATCTGCAGTGATTTTGGAGCCCAGAAAAATAAAGTCTGACACTGTTTCCACTGTTTCCCCATCTATTTCCCATGAAGTGATGGGACCGGATGCTATGATATTTGTTTTCTGAATGTTGAACTTTAAGCCAACTTTTTTACTCTCCTTTTTCACTTTCTTCAAGAGGCTTTTTAGTTCCTCTTCACTTTCTGCCATAAGGGTGGGGTCATCTGCATATCTGAGGTTATTGATATTTCTCCCGGCAATCTTGATTCCAGCTTGTGTTTCTTCCAGTCCAGCGTTTCTCATGATGTACTCTGCATAGAAGTTAAATAAGCAGGATGACAATATACAGCCTTGACATACTCCTTTTCCTATTTGGAACCAGTCTGTTGTTCCATGTCCAGTTCTTAGACAATACTTAAGTATCTTCACAAACACCTGCCAAAATGTTCTGAGTTACTTCAGGCTAGGGCAAACTGTTAAAGACAACAAAATTACTCTATTGCGTCTAAATCCTACAGATAATGTCATTCTTTAGTGGTGTATTTCTTAATTCTCCTATGAACTTGTATGAATAATATCTTAAAATATATGGTATAAAAAATGGAGTATTTTCTACATGAGAAAGCTATTGTTCACATGTTCGATAGGGGCTTCCCAGGTGGCTCAGCGGTAAAGAATCGGCCTGCCAATGCAGCAGACATAAGAGATGCGGGTTCAGTCTCTGGGTTGGAAAGAGATCTGCTGGAAGGAGGAAATGGCAACCCATTCCAGTATTCTTGCCTGGAGAAATCCATGGACAGAGGAGCCTGGCAGGCTACATTCCATGGAGTTGCAAAGAAGCAGACACGACTGAGCATGCACACATTAGGGTAGGTACTGCCCTCATTCAAATATTCATTTATACACAACAAAATATTATTTTTGCTCTATATGGTTACCGTGCATCACGTGCTTCTTAGAAGCCAAACAGACATCCATGGGAATGACAACAAAACACATCTGAATTCGAAATTTTAAAGGGCTCTGGGATTTGAAGCTGACACATCTTTGGCTGAGCTCCAACCCACACCTAGGGAGAAGAAAGAAGCAATTTGGGTTCCGCGTGTCCCGAAATTGCATGTAGTTTTGGAGAGAACAACGACGTCCACAGTAAAACTTTGATAACTTGATTTAGATAGTAGGAAGGTGATTGGAAATGAAATAGACAACTTTCAATAAAGTGAAATGTGTCAGTGAAAATTCACTAGAGACTTGGACTAAGGTGAAACCTTGTAGTCGTCTCAGACCATAAGCAGACAGATAGTGACTCTTCACATCAGAAAAGAAGTTTAAAAAGTCGTAGGACTTCCTTTTTATCCTTTGTAAATGCATCCAAGGGAGGAGCTACTTTCTCTGAGGTTTAACCTCCTCCTGTTATGGACAGCTGGAGGGAGGAAGAAGAGAGGGGGAAACTACAGAAAGAGGAATCAAACTCTGGAGAAGGTGTTCCAGCATCACAGAGTGCCTTCCCTCTCCCAAAACAGCCTCCCAAACCAAGGGAGATTTCACCTCCCCACTTCCCTTACTTGTGTTTGAGTGCAGAGGTGAGAGCAGGGAGTGAGCAAGCTGCCCAAATGTGGACCTGTCTCTGGGAAAGCATCCAGACCTTAATCAATACCTCTAAACACTATAAGGGAGCGATGTTGGATGGAAGGGTTAATTTAGTTATTCTCATGAAATATACCAGTGAAACTGTTTCTTTTCTTTTCCTCAATGACATTAAGTAACAATGCAATCACAGTTCTTTTATCAAGATGTAAAAGCATTTTCATATGCTTGTACGTTTCATATGCATTTACATGTCATATGTTTTTCATCCTTAAACGAATGTCTCTTTTAAGACTTTCATTAATGTGCTTTCTTAGTTTTCAAGTGCCCTTCATTTTCATACAGTTTCATGCAGAGGATAAGAGGAGAGGTTATTTATGTATTTATTTTTTAATTGAAGTATAATTGATTTACAATGTTGTGTTAGATTCTGGTATACAGTAAAGTGATTCAGTTATACACATGTATGTGTTTATAGCTATATTCGTTTTCAGATTCTTTCCTATTATAGTTTTGTATAAGATATTGAATATAGTTCCCTGTGGTATACCGTAGGACCTTGTTTATCTTTCTTATATGTGGTAGTTTATATCTGCTAATCCCAGTAGTCATGTATGGATGTGAGAGTTGGACTGTGAAGAAAGCTGAGCGCCGAAGAACTGATGCTTTTGAACTGTGGTGTTGGAGAAGACTCTTGAGAGTCCCTTGGACTGCAAGGAGATCCAACCAGTCCATCCTAAAGGAGATCAGCCCTGGGATTTCTTTGGAAGGAATGATGCTAAAGCTGAAACTCCAGTACTTTGGCCACCTCATGCGAAGAGCTGACTCATTGGAAAAGACTCTGATGCTGGGAGGGATTGGGGGCAGGAGGAGAAGGGTCCGACAGAGGATGAGATGGCTGGATGGCATCACTGACTCGATGGACGTGAGTCTGGGTGAACTCCGGGAGTTGGTGATGGACAGGGAGGCCTGGCGTGCTGCGATTCATGGGGTCGCAAAGAGTCGGACACGACTGAGCGACTGACCTGAACTGAATCCCAAGCTCCTAATTTATCCCTTCACCTTCCTTTCCCCTTTGGTAATCATAATTTGTTTTCTACATCTGTGAGTCTGTTTTGTAAATAAGTTCATTTGTGTCATTTTTTAGATTTCTATTTTTTCACGTGAAGAGACTTTTTAAATCAGATTGACATGATTTCAAATCCTAACTCCATCATCTGTTAATTACTATGAGCTGGTACACATTACTCAATTTTTCTGAGTCTATTGTTTGTAAAATAGGCATTAATATTATGTACCTCTCAAAGTGCTTTGAGGCTAAATGAAATACTTCTGTGTCTGATGACTGGCACACACAGTACATGTGTGTGCACCACGGTGTATGTGTGTGTATATATATGTGTATATACACACTAAGTATGTGATCATTATTCCAGGAATTCCAGAATTCCAGGCTGTAAGAGAGTGTGCTAATTGATTGTTTTGCTTTGTCTCACTCATAGCATACAGTCTCAGAATCTTTCTTAGCAGAGTGCTCTAAACAACTAGTTCTAAGGATGAAACTTAACGTTCCATCGCTTTATGGTAAAGGAATATGAGATGGTCAGAGCAGGGATCTTGTCTTACTCGTTTTAAAAATTTCAACATCAAATACATACAAATGCTTTCTGAATTAATATTCTAGATGAGTACCATTCTTACTGTGCATTTACACTTTATCTTTTTTTAAAAAGTTAAAATAATACCTTCCCTTATGTCTTTGAGTCTTGAATTGTTTGGCTTAGGAGATTATTTACACCAAATAATACACACATTTTAAAAATAATTTAAAGGAATGTGATCTTCATGATAATGAAAAAAATGAATATATTTTTACTTCTGATCCTCTAGTCACGAGAAACAGAGTTAGTAGATTTAGTGAGCCAGAAATTCATGAGTTCCATTTTGGACATGTTGAAGTTCAGGTATTGGACATGTTGACTTTCAAATGGAAATGCCAAGGAGGATGTTTTATATAAGACTAATGTTCAGGGAACATGTCTAGGCTGGAAATATATATATATATATGTTCTTCAATTATACCTGTGTGTATTATATATATTTATGTGTACACACACACACACACACAGGTCATGATGAACTGTATCAAGTACTGCTGAGAGATTTCTGATTTAGGAAAAGTAGGGCAGTTTGCTGGGACTGACTTCCTCTCTGAGGACAACTGAAACTGCTGGATGAAGTATAAAAACTGTCTTAACAGATTCAGAGACATGTCCAAGTAGTAAGGAATCACCAGGTCACATATTGAAGATAGCGAGGACACCGAAATTAAGGTAGCACTCCAGGGACTTCCCTGGCAGTTCAGTGGTTAAGAATCTGCCTTCCAGCCTAGGGAACACAAGTTTGATCCCTGACCAGGGAACTAAGATCCCACATGCCACCGGACAACAAAGCCCATACACCTCAACCACTGGGCCCATGATCTCTAGAGCCCGTGCTCCACAATGAAAGATCCAGCATGCTATAAGGAAGATCCTGCCTGCTGCAATCAAGACCCTGGTGCAGCCAAATACATAAATAAATACTTAAAAAGCTCTCCAATCTACTTTTATTGTGTGGGCTTCTGGTAGTTTTCTTTCCCAGCAAACAACTGTTAAAATGAGTGATGATGTTTGTTGTCTTTGGGGGCAAGGGGAGAGAGGCTCCAGAGGTGGGGACTCTATCAGTTAAGCTGAGACCTCAAAAGCTAAAAAGTGAACAGACATAAACCCACTCCTTCACTTACACTCCCACTAGAAGGTGGGGGAAATTGTCTTGTTGCTGGGAAAAGAGGAAATAAAGAAAGATAAAAACAAAACTGGTTCCTGAGAGTTTGTAAATCAAACACCAGTCCAAATGTAATTATAGTAAAAATGTACACTGCCAGACTTATGCAAGACATTTCAGGCCCTTAACTTAAAGTGGTCCTCCAGGTACCTGACAACAAAAGCAAAAAGCAAACTCCTCGGAAAAAATAGTGATGCTTACTTAGGCCTCAATTATTTTTTCAGCCTTTCAACAGCAATGACTGGCACATATCACAGAAACTCAGGCACACAAGGAAACAAGCAATTGTATTTGACAACCAGCAAAAACAGACAAATGAAACTCATTTGCAGAGATTTGAGACACCAATTGTATCAGATGCTGTTTCTAGCAAATACATTTGTGTTTAAAGAGATTTTTAAAAATCTTGCAAATAGATATATTAGGAAAACAATTTTAAATGGGATTGCAAACTTGAAAAAATAAATAGAATTTGTAAAAATGAAGAGTAAAATTTGAAATTAAATACTGTGTATTCAGGGTTAATGGAGAAGGCAATGGCACCCCACTCTAGCACTCTTGCCTGGAAAATCCCATGGATGGAGGAGCCTGGTGGGCTGCAGTCCATGGGGTCACGAAGAGTCAGACACGACTGAGCGACTTCCCTTTCACTTTTCACTTTCCTGCATTGGAGAAGGAAATGGCAACCCACTCCAGTGTTCTTCCCTGGAGAATCCCAGGGACGGGGGAGCCTGTGGGCTGCTGTCTATGGGGCCACACAGAGTCGGACACAACTGAAGCGACTTAGCAGCAGCAGCAACTCAGGTTTAATAATAGATGTATAAAGCAGAAGAGAATATTTTTCTATAGTAAATCAAAAGAAACTACAACACATGTAGCCTAGAGAAAAAAAAGGAGGGGAGGCAAAAACTGGAAGAAAGTGTATAAAAAAGAGAACAGAATGATGTCTCGTATGCTGAAGTGGACTGTTTCTCTAGAACTTCATAGATCGTGGAGCTAATCCTAGCATTACTCTAAAAATTGAGAATAAATGACAATGTTATTGAAATGGAGAAAGCCTTAGAAAACATTGTCTGAGGACAGTGTCTTATAAAAGAGTGACCTCAAATAATCGATCTTATTAAAGGTGTAGACAGGACTCTCATTTACATATTCCTCAGTTGAAAAAGAAATATCAAACTTCATTGTATGTGAATTATTATTTTTTAAAAAATATATATTTATTTATTCTGGGCTATGTTGGGTCTCAGTTGTGGCGCGACAGGCTTCTCTAGTTGTGCTGTGGGGGCTTAGTTGTGGAGCTCAGTACCCCCACCAGGGATTGACCTGTGTTCACTGCATTGGAAGGCAGATTCTTAACCTCTGGGTCACCAGGGAAGTCCCGATCGTGGGTGAATTATATTGAGATAAATCAATGTTATCTGCTGAAGTTATTTTTAAAACCAGTACAAGAGATTGTTGTTGTTTAGTCACTAAATTATGTCTGACTTTTTGTGACCCCATGGACTCCATCATGCCAGGTTTTTCTGTCCTTCACCATCTCCCAGAGTCTGCTCAAATACAAGAGATTAATAATTCCAAAAATCAAATGTCATGTGATTCTGAGTGTACAACATTTAGATGAAATGATGGATACTGCACCAAATGAGTTCTATGTAGCTTATTTAAATTATTTTGTTCATTTTCTCAATCAGTAATTAACTCTTTGTCCTTAAGTAAACTACTTACTGTTTCAAAACCTCCCTCCCCTTAACAAAAAATTAGAAATAATAAAGCTCTCACCTTTTGATTAGATTGCTATGAGACTTATTTGAGGTGATGTGTGTTAGATTGCTAAGGGCTCCCCAATTCTAAGTAGTGGTCACAAGCAGAACTTCTGTAGCTCCCATAGAAACAAGATTGCTCGGTCAATTTTTAGCATGATTGATTGTTTCTTTATGTTATTCATCCCTATTCCTTAAGAGAAGCTGAGTTATCTAGAAGGTGTTTCCTACATCTAATTGCATTTACCTGAATGGAATGTATTAAGATATATCACTGTTTTAAATTTTCATACATTATTATTTACGTGACATGAAAAACAGAAATGTGCCAAAAATATGGCTACATTTCATTTGTTCTCTTATTATAAAAACATGCTTTTCCACACTCGGTCAAGGTTAGCATGGGTGAGGAGTGAAGAGGAAAATAATCTGTTGTTGAGTTTGGTGTGCACAGCTGTGTCTCGTGTTGGCAATCTTGTTGGTGGGCTTTCCCTGGCGTTCGTGTCTCTTCACTTGTGGAGCCTGTTGAGTTCAGTCTTGTTGTCATGTTCTTTATCTCTTCATCCATATTTAGTTCCCAACATATGTTTATCACTCATTTCCTAGTGGGTATATAAGCAGGACAAAAGAGGATTTTTATTGCATGGAGCAGCTGCCCCAAACAAATGCATTTCAATAGTTCCACTGTTTATAAAAATAAACAAATAAATAAACCACTATAGTCTTTAATCTTCCCAAGCAAAGAGGAGGTTGCTCTACAGATGGCAACCTGCATCTTTGATTCATTACAGCTGATTGTAAATTAGTGCTTTTACTACTTCCTGGACAATGCAGGGATCACAGAATCCTTCCATTAATCCTTCTCCTATCTTTGGTTCAATTTTTGTCAGGTATATTAATTTTTATGTATTTCAACTCCACAGAACATCTATTGTCTCACACAGTGAGTATTCATTTAGATTTACTCACTTATTTGGCTTTTCCAAGGACTTTATTTCCTTCCTGTATTAGTGTGTGTACTCATCTGAATAATTTTTCTTCCTGCAAACCCCTTTTATAGTGCTAGTTTTATATAACACCGGGGCTTCACAGTGGCTCAGACAGTAAATAATCTGCGTGCAGTGTGGAAACCTGGGTTCCATCCTTGGGTTGGGAACATCCCCTGGAGAAGGGAATGGCAACCCACTCCAGTATTCTTGCCTGGGGAATTCCATGGACAGAGGAGCCTGGCAGGTTATATAGTCCATGGGGTTGCAAAGAGTTGGACACGCCTGAGTGACTTTCACTTGCTCACTTTTACATAACACAGATCTCTAGGTAATGACTGCTCCTAACTTCTGTTTGTTGGAAAGAGTCTTTATTTCATTTCCATTTTAATTTTTACTATGGTGAATTTTTAACGCAGACAAAAATAGTCACCTAGGATCCATCATCCACTCAACAGCCGTCACCCCATGACTGATCCTTCTGCTTTCACGTCCACATCCGTCCAAATGAGGATGGAGCAAGACTCGAACACTGCATTTGTGCATTTATTTGACCTGTTGATTTAGTTTACTATCTGGAGAATAAGCCATTTTCCCTTCTTTTATATATTTACCCAACGAACATCATGTATACAAATGGTTAAAAAAGAATTGCTTCATGTCATGTGCTATCCATTCAGTGTTCAAATTTCTCGTTGTCTCATGGATGTCAACATTTTGCAGCTTGGTTTTTTCATAAGGACGGCAATAAACTCCTTTATTGCAATGATTGCTTAATTTGTTAAATCTCTTTTAATTATAAATTTCACTTCCATTTTCTTTTTCTTTTTCCCTTGTAATTTATTTGTTGAAGGAATTGTACCTTTTTTTCCCCATGTGTACACCTGTTTGGGTTTTGCAGATTGTAGCATCTATGGGGTCGCACGGAGTTGAACACGACTGAAGCATCTTAGCAGCAGCAGCAGCAGCAGTGTAGCTTAACATACTGTCTTCTGTGAGTCCTGCGAATTATTGGTAGGATCTGGGTAAGATTCCAGTTTGATTTGTGAGGAAAAGATCACCTTATAAATGGTATTTTCTTTTTTCAAGAGGAGCATACTGTTTTGTTTTCTCTCTTTTCATAAGATCAGTACTGAGATTCTTGCAAGTGACCCTTTTATCAATGTCTCTCCATTCATTATGGTTTTCTGAAGTTTGTTCTTCAGTAGATTCCTCTGGGAACCATATTTCTTGACTTTTTCTATGTTGATAACAGCTTGTCCTTGGCTTTCCTACTTGGAAGCCAGTTGAGCTGCATATAAAATCCTTGGCTCCCATTTTCTTTCCTTAAGTATCTTAAATATGTTATTCCTTTCTCATTTCCTTTTTTAAAAATAAAAAATTATTTTTAATAAACTTGACAGAAATTTGATTTCCTTTCCTTCTTTAGTGACCAAATCTAATCTCTGGTATGTGAGACCAAGATCCTTTTACTCATCTTATGGGAGTTTAGTTTTCCTTAACTTTAGGAGAAAGGGTGTGCTACTCTAGGTCTTGAAACCTCATAGCACTAGCACTCTCTCTTGTGTTATTTTTCTGAAATTTCAATATATATATTTCATACGTATTACATATGTTTTTGTTATATATGTACTACACATCTATAGACAGTAGCACCTCATGCTTTCTGAGATCTGTCTCTATTTACTTCCCTTTCTTATATGAATTTCCCATTTCTGATACTCTGGAACAGTTTCTGTACCTTCGGTAGTATTAAAGTTAGTATGCAGACATATTAACATCTTTCACATACAATATTCATGCCAAATATTATTGGAGAAACTTGTCTTTATTTTTTGTTTTTGTTCCACAGGCAACATTACAGGAGGAAATAGTGAACTAAGGTTCAGAACAAAAGTAGGCAGAGGCACAGTACGCTGGAGTTATCTATCAATGCCCAGGGAGTAATGCAGATGGTTAGAATGCAGACAGATGGCCACGGAGCACAGCAGGTCATAAAAGTGCTGTCCTAGAGGGCAAGTGTGGCGCTGGTTCCGAGCACAGACTCCGGAATCCGACTCCTGGCATTTGAATCTCAGCTCTGTCATTTCAAATTTCTGCAACTTGGGCCAGTTTATTACCTTCTTTTTGTCTTAGTTTCCTCATTTATAAAAAGAAAGTAATAGTGATTAATGACCCTTATGTCTTTTACATGTAGTTCCTGGCATATAGTAAATACTTGGTTACTAGAACTTCACTGGTTCATCTTCAGAGGCTTGGAGAAAAATTCAAAGTTACTGAGCTCAACGTGTGTTTCCATGCAAATTTGGTAATTTGACTTCACTTGAATTTAATTTAAATCAGACAAATCATCATTCAAGTGAAAAATGCGTGTTCCTTCTAGGTAGCTTTGATCTTTAGAAGATTAAAATTGTGTTTTCCTGACCTTTTCTAAATTTGCCATAGTGGTGGTTGAGATGTTGGCAACTTGGTGGGCACTTCATTTTAAAATACTGAATTTTAACTCATGCTGAAGCTATTAAGCTTTAAAAATGATCAGACTACTCATCTGATAGTCATTTTTTGTTTTACTTTTCTTCTTTAAAAACAGAAAGCCTATTTGAACTTTTTAGACTTACTCTGTTATTAATAATTTAAAGAAGGAAAATATTTCCAAAATTCTACAGAGAGAGGAACTAAACAAAATGTTTTAAAGTTTCAACTGCATGGAGATTTAATATCAATTAATTTTTAAAGAAGTATTAATTTTTATTAGGTTCATGTCAACTTCTCTTTGTCTTGAAAAATAAAAATTCAAGACTTCTTACAACTAACTGTGTAACACATAGGTATCCTATGATTGTTTTACTTTATTAACACAAGAAACTAATTAGAGAGAAGAATGTCATAGTCCTTGCTGTCATTTGGATTATATGGAAATATCTACCTCCTTGGTTGAAGTGGCAGAGAGTAGTTTTAGCTGTGGACTTGAGTTAGCACAGATACCTATAAATCCTGTTCAACTACTGACTGTCTTTCAACCAGACAGATACTTGTTAGCTTTATATTATCATCTATGAAAACTAGGTCTGTGCCTCACTCTAGCTTGATTGTATGGTCCATCATCTATCCTGCTTTGAAGGAAAAGCAAACACCCTTTTCTCCTGTTATTTTAAATAGACACTGTCTCTCTTATTTTAAGTAGAATGAAAATATCCCATTCATTTGTATTTTCATTGTTATGTAGTAAAGGTAGAAATTTAGCAATAGGGAATTTGACTGAAGCATGGATAAACCCAGAGCTATAGGTCTGTACTTACTGGAGATCCTACTTGGCTACCTGGATTAATGCCTCTTTATAAGAAACATGATATTAGTATTGACATTATAAAATTGAAGACCTAGGGTACATTATAATCCTCGAAAAACACATCAGAGATGGAGAAGTGTGTACTAATAATACTAAAAACAATAATTTTTTAAAAAAGAGATGAATATTGAACTGAATGTTTTACATTTGTTGAGGAATATTAGAAAATAATTGAATCTCCAGTTTCTGGTTGGGGATATTTTTTCTGGAACCTATGACAGGATGTTTTCTCTTAACCTTTTTTTAATTTTTTTTTCCATTTTAGCTATAAAGGAAAAATCTTTCTTGCCAGATTTTTTTTAACCCTGTATGAGTAATAAGCTTGTATCCAAGAATGTAGTTGTTAGAAAGTACTGTTATCTATTTAAAACTTACGGAAACACTTAATTTCTAAGGCAGCATTAACTCAGGCTGAATTATGGAGCAGTTCCTCCGGAAGTTCATGTCAGAAGAATGTTATTGCCAAATAAATCCACTGTGATCAATTGAGCGACAATGAATAGGAAAAGCACTTAAAATAATTGGACACTCAGGGGTACCTTTCCAAAGTCTGTTGTGACATGTTAGCTGTGTCACTCCCATTAAAACCAGTGGGGGTTTTGAGGTTGAAATTCATCTTTACAGATTAAAGCCTTCCTTCTTAACACATGGTGCTGTAGAAACCATCAGAGAAGCCCAGGATTGGAACATATCAAATGTTTTTTGGAAAGTAGTGGTACTAATTTTTCCCCCCTCACATTTATCATTATAAACTTTGCAGCTGTAAATTTTTATTCATTCAACTGAAGATAGAAGGAGAAGATAGGATGTTTACAATAGAATCCATGCATTAAAAGCATGTGTTTTGCAATTGATGTGCTGGGTCAGAAAAACATTGTTGCCTTTTAAAATATTTCCTTATATTCCTTCAAAAAATGTCTCCTTAGATCTCTCCACTCCCTCTACTGGTATTCAGATAGATGTCTACATTTCTTCTGGAAGAACTGGAGGGCTTTTACATAAATTGAGTGGCATTGCCCAATTTATGATTGCTTTGGGGATAACTGAAGAGGGAAGAATGAGTTTTAAAACTACACAGAGACATCTTTTGAAAAATAGAAGCTTATTTTACTTATTACATAAATGTAATATTTTTTATTAATTTTTTGAAATGGGGGACAAGAAATAGGATTTACTTCCTATCATTGCTTTTAGAGAAATGTTTTGTAATATTGTCAGAAAATACTAATCAATGTTTATATTTCTTCCACACCATGGTTCATGTTGTACAAGTCAAAAAAGCTTTTATTATAATTTTGTCTATTTCAGTGATACTCAAATACAATATTTGAGTGATACCATTCTGGAAAAATACATTAATTGTTCAATCAATAAATACTAGATAGAAGAGGCAAAATTGGTGCCAACTCACTGCTCTGTCATTTAGCAATTGGATGCAAAAGGATGATTTATTTAACGTTTTTTTTATCCTAATATATTTATCTGTAAAATTGTGATAATAAAAAACCTCCTTATCTAGGTGATTGGGAGCAGTAAATGTTTAACACCGGCAATTTGTTTGATGATAATCTCTATCCCAGATTAGCAAACATGCCTCAAAGAACAGAATGAATAAATAAATTCAGAGACTAATTGGATGACTTAGAAGTTATGGGCCAATTTAACTCTGATTTGTCTTTGTTTTCTGAATCACTGCCTCAATTCCAAAAATGCCACCAATGATGTTGGCTTAGGGCAGTGGCATGGACAAGTAAAGGAAGGTGTGTGAGGGAAGGTGTGTGTGTTATTCTGTGTGCCTAAGTGTAACCCTCTCTTCCTAGCAGAAATCCAGTACCGTGACGGAATTGTCACACTGACCTTCAGTCATCAAATTCCGTATTCTTGTTTCTATCACACTTGCACTGTCTTGCCCACTGGAGACTAAGTGAAATAAGTCTTATTTACTCTCTACTTTTTTGTTTCTACCTACCATATACTTACCTCAGGCATTATTTTTCATCTTAGTAGCCAAACTGAAGTCTTCCTTTCTGCAGTTCATCATTTATTCCTTAGAATGGCCTGTCCTGGCATTTCCTCGGGTGGCCCTTACAGAATCCAGGAGAAGAGATGAGAGGGAGCTACATGCGGAGGCAGCACAGGATGCAAACATTAGCCAGGCCCTTGAAACCATCAGTGTCTCTCTGGAGAACTGACCCTGTGAGCTGAGGACCACTGCTTTGATAATTGTAAGAGGTCCATTGTTTATTATGAATCGTCTCCCTGTCTGAGGTGACAGCAGTGGTATATATGATTATAAATTACTTCCTGGCATCCAGTCTCTGACACTCACGCAGGCTGCCAGGAGGTGTGTGGGTAGGGGGCTGGGCAGGGCTGGGTAGTGAAAGAATGTTTAGAAATGAGAGAGGAGGGGGGCAGGCAGGGCTGGATATAGTTGCTCTCCTCTGATCTGAAAAGGGGTGATGGATCAGGGAATTTTGGAAAGTTTGGAAAAAAAAAAAAAAGAAATTTGAGTCATCTATGAATAATTACAGAATGTCAGTTCTAGAGCACTCAAGGTATCATTTGACAAAAAAGCCTCATTTAGAAGGTGAGAAAATACATGACCAGAGAGGATAAATGGATTAATCTATTGTCCAAAATCTAAGATTTGTGCTTAGGTTTGTGTATTGAGAGACTGGAAAAGCCTTGCTGCCTCCTGTTCTTTTTATGCATACTTGCTGAGTAGTTTTGGTAAAATTTATTTTAAATGCCCAGTGAAGTTGCAATATTAACTAACTATAGAGTTAATTTAACAACCCTAACAGGAAAGCTCCTGGACATCAGTTAGATTCCTCTGCAGTTCATTTTCGTGTTTTCCCTTGGGATTATTTACTCTTGGATTATGGCATTTTAATGGACTCTGCTTTTCACAGAGATTTCCTGTCCTTCTTCATTTATGTTTTCCACTTTTTTGTTCAATTACACTCACCTTCCTATCAAACTTCAAATTACTGTCTTGAGTCTATTCATTTTAAAAACTCATATACCACTGATACTCTTTCCCTACTGTCGTCACAGGTGTGTGAGGGAATGCTCTTGTCATTGTGTTCCCCTTTATTTCATCTCCTTCCTCTGTTGAATGCAGTAGTAAAGTTCTTGCTTACTGATGTGATTTGACCTAAAACCAGTCATTACAGTGATTGAGTCAGTTAGTCACGTGTGTGTGTCAATCTCTCAGTGGTGTGAGACTCTTTGGGACCCCATGAACTGAATCCCTGCAGTCTCCTCTGTCCATGGGATTTCCCAGGTGAGAATACTGGACTGGGTTGCCATTTCCTACTTTACAGCATCTTCCCCATCCATGGATCAAGTTAGAGTCTCTTGCATCTCCTGCACTGGCAGACAGATTCTTTACCACTGTGATACCCGGGAAGCCTTTAGTCACGTACTTTATTATTATTCTTTAAATTTTTATGGAAATTTCAAATGTATGCAAAAGTGGAAAGAATAGTACAATAAACACTAAGGTATTCCTTACCCAGTTACAAAGCTATTAACATGCAGCCTTCTTATTTCATCCATCACAAATACATACATTTTTGCCTGAAATATAAAAATAATCCAAAACAATGTATTTAACCTATGAATATTTCAGTTTACTCTATAACAACACTTTTGTTTTAAATAATAACAATGCCGTTATCATATGGCATAATTTTTCATAATTCTGTAAACAGCATCTAGTGAACAGTTTGTGTTTGTTTTTAAAAATTGATTATTTAAATTAGAATCTAAATAAGGTGGCTCAGCTAGTAAAGAATCTGCCTGCCAACGCAGGAGACCCAGAGACACAGAAGACATAGAGAAGCTCAAACAGTGCATTGACATCAAATGTTTACCAACTGAGCCACCAAGGGAAGCCAAAATCGTTATAGCCGTCTACCCTTTTTCTTGCTATCTTTTAAAAATAAAAAGTGTGAGTCATCTTATTTTCCAAGATTTCCCCACATTTAATTCTCTTGATACCATTGAACCTTTATTTTCCTTCACTCTAATATTTCATGTAAGCCCTAATTAGATCTAGAGAATTGATTAGGTTTAAGCTGAAGGTGAAAAGGACAAAGATATTTCCAAGATGGTGATATATACACTTAGGTTAACACATCACCTCTAGTTTCACCGTTATGAAGGTCCCCATCAGCTATCAATCTAGGGATTATAACACTCTGACACGACTTTTTTTTTTCTTTTTTAGGACTTTCTTAATCCACGATCTCATCAAGACTTGTTAAATGGCAATTTTCCAAGTATATTATTTCTCCTGCATTAGATAATTCCAAAGAAAAGTTTCCCCTTACTATATATTTAGTTAGTTAACCAACTGGTTACTTATTTCAGGAAAGGGCGGGTAAACGCTTTTTTTTTCCTGTTAAATTTCATATTCATGAATTCACAGACTAGCAAAGATGATCCATAAGCGTAGCTATCTTTTGGAATATGATAACAAAATTCTGCCTTTATGAGCTTATAAAAATGTATCTGCTGTTTTAAATCTTAGACAGCCCTTGTGTTCATACTGGAGTACCTCTATGACCTTTTAATATGACCTCAATAGTTTTTGATAACCTTTTGCTTTCAGGCACGATAAGCTGACCTAGGTTCATTGTGTAGATTTTATGACCCACATCTGGAGGTGGTTATTTTTCCAAAGAATTTTCATTTCATTTAAAAGGTAGATAGTAGATAGAGTTTGCAGTCCAGGTGCTGTGATGTTTGTTTCAAGGAGACTGTCACTACTTAGAAGCCATTTTAATAAACAGAGCTATGAAATACTTTTCTTTCTTTAAAAAAAGAAATATGATAAATTAGAAAGAGTTTGCAGAGTTTCTTTACACTACACTTGAAACTTTCCTGTAAGGTTAGTATAATATCAAAATAAAAAGTAACACAGAAACATGTGAATTTATACTAATATTTGCAAATAAAAATCAATATTGTAAGGTTTTGCTTCTTGAATTAAAAAAATCTTTTTCACTTAAAATTTTTGCTTCTTAGTATAAGTAATCTAATTACTTATGTACTGTATCCTACTCTCTTTAAAAACCGGGTGACTTAATGAAGTGTTTGATTACTTTATAGCTCTTATTATCCTTTGGATATAACTCATTAGGGATAAATGCTTAAAATATTCTGTTTAAAATCACTTGATATAGTGTTTGTTTGGTATTCCAATGACAGGGTATTCAGTTAAGCCCACTTATTAATCATTTTCAATTTCTAAACTTTGTTTTTTAAAAATTTTAATCTTGTTTCTTAACTAGATAAAACATTTGTATCCAAAGTCAAAACTATAGCATATATTTAGAAAGAATTTACTTTAATATAAGACGTGTAAAAACACTTAGTTCTGTCCTTTCCTATTTGCTTACATATTTTTTTTTTTTTTACTAATTATTATTTCAAAATTCAAATGCTTCTTTTTAGAGAGAGGAATTTGTATATGTATGTATATATGTGTGTATATATGAATACACACACACACAAAATATATGATGGTGGTAGTTTAGTCACTATGTCATGTCCAACTCTTATGACCCCCTGGACTATAGCTCACCAGTCTTCTCTATCCATGGGGTTTCCCAGGAAAGAATACTGGAGTGGGTTGCCATTTCCTTCTCCAGGGGATCTTCCCAGCACACGGATCAAACCCAGGTCTCCTGTATTGCAGGCTGTTTCTTTCTGCTGAGCCACTGGGGAAGTCTGTATGTATATAGTGATAGTGAAGTCACTCTCATGTCCACCTCTCTGCAACGCTATGGACTGTAGCCTACCAGGCTCCTCCGTCCATGGAATTTTCCAGACAAGAGTACTGGAGTGGGTTGTCATTTCCTTCTCCATATATATGTGTATATATATGTGCATATATATACACATAATTGTATTCTCTACTCTTGCTTCACAAAAAATTGCTTGATTATGGTTAAGTATAACTCTGTACATTGCTTACATTGCTTTTTCACTTAGTAATATATGTTGAGATCATACTGAAAAAGCTCAAAGAAATCTGCCTTGTTCAATTACCGTTGCATAATACATTGCAGGATGTATCATAGTTTATTCAGGCTGCTCACTGTTGTTGGTTATTTGGATTATCTCAGTCTTTGGCAGCAATAAATAGCTTTGTCTATATATTCTTTATTATTTCTTGGCAGTGTATATCTAACATAGGTTTTTTTAAAGGAGACCACAAAGTGAAAATGAATATGCAGTAACTATCAAGTTATTGCAGAATTCCCTGCCAGTGGCATTGATCCATTTTGTACACACATCAGTCTTGCCAGTTTCCTCATAGCCTCTCCAAAATGAATATATTGTCTAACTTCTAAATATGGGTCGATCTGATAGGTGTAAATAGCATCTCAGAGTAATTTTAATGGCATTGAAATGCATTTGGAGCACAAATGATTAATAGAATAAGTGATCATGAATATTATGAGTTTTCATGTACGTATACCTCCCAATAAACCCTTTTGGACGTAAGAATTTGCTTCAAAACTCTGTTCAGTTCTGTGCAAGGCAGAGGCCACACATGAGGGGAGACGGTGGGGTGAACAATGTTATAGATAGATGGCTGCAGCGGAATGAAAACATCATCAGCATTGTTCTCAAACTTACCACCAGAGAGGATGCAGGGTCCACGTGTACCTCACTGAAGTATTTATTTATTACTTCCTGACCGTCACTTAATAGTGATCTTCTCTGAAAAGATCTGAGAACCATGATTTAAAACTTTAAACGTTATACTAAGAACAAAAATCGGTGAACACTTACGAGTCTGTGAATCTTCGTATTTTCTTCTCTAAACACTCATGACTCATGCAAGTTCAAATGTTCTTTGAGGATGACATGACTTATATATCAGACATAGATTTTCTTTTCATATATAGGTATCAAATAAAATGTTCATACAGTTTAGAAACTTCTGCAAAAGAGTTTGAAGTTTATAAACACTGCTGGGAGAATATACAATAAATGTCTTCAGAAAGTACATTTCTCACTGTTTCTCATTTATATTCTAGAATCACAGTGAAACAAGAACCAGACACCCTTTATATGTTTGTACCTCTGATTAAATTAGACACTTGTGGTAAATCAGACAGTATTTTGTAAGTGAAGGAATAGGAAGCCAAATTGCTATTTGGGCTGGAGACTTTCTAGAGAAAAAAAAAATAAGCACATTGTTTTGATTTGGTCAATGCATCAGTAAGTTTAATTTTCCAATTGACTAGAGAGATGCTGTAATACCTTATACAAACATGATTTGTAACCTTCTAACCTCTTTTATTCTGAGCACACAAAATTAAACTATTTTTCATCTGTAACAAACTGTGGAAACATAAGCATGGAAAAGTCATTCTTTGCTTCCTCTATGTGTATAAGTGACTAAAAATTATAAATAAGAACAATATCTCCCCAAAAGGCATTTTTCAGTTTTCTGATGCAAAAATTGGAATTACCCTCAGAACCATTATAAGTTACCCTTTTGTGTTAATATACAAAGTCAATGATTATTATCACATTTTTCCCCAGGAAAAACTTTTACAAGGTGTTATATCCACTTACTTTTTGAGTGCTAAAAAATCTTAAGTATTTTTAAAAAATTTTTAACACCATTTTTCTGGACAGCTTGTATTGTTTTTGTTGTTGTTGTTGTTGTTCTGTAATAGTAGATATACTTAACATTTAGACAGCCAAATTAATAGTCTCTCTAAATTTGGGGACAAATTATGTTTAATCAGTGTCTTCTAATTCACTGGGGGGAAATGACCTAACTTTCCATATATACTAAGTATGTGGAGAGACAGCCTACACAGTATAATTTGACTTCTTGCTATTGAGTCTTTTTCCTGTTAAGCATGATGTGATTCCCTCAAAGTGTATAGTTCCAAGTGTATTTCTTTTGCTTAAGGCATTGCTCTCTAAACAAGCTGCTTATCAAAATCTCTTAGTAAGGTTTCTAAAAATTCCATTTCTCAAGTCCCACTAAACTATTAAGAATCTCTTAGAGATTGACACAAAACTTAATGCTTTTTTTTTTTTGTTGATGTTTATAGGCTTTCAGTTTGGGGAACCACTGAGTTGAGGAACTGTAATCTTTATCTTCCTCTGTCAAATTGTATTTGCCCTGTGAGTGGAAACAGACTGTACTGGGATTCACAAGTCAGGCAAGTCTTGGCAGTGTTAATATCAGTGTGGCAAAGACCCTTTTATTGCAATTCTCCTGGCTTCTCTATATTTCTAGAGGTGTCCTGTCTCTTTATGTGTTTTTTCCCCCTATCAAGACATGGTTTTAAAAAAGAATCTAATGGTCATATTCAGAGTTGTGTTTTAGAGTTGATTTCTCTGAATGTGTGTGCACCCCCACTGTTTGGAATTACCAAAGAAGTGGAGGTCTAATGATTAAATAAGGAGATACTTTTTACAGCTTTCCTTTCATGAGATATGATAATTATTTCACTTGTCAAAACCAGCTCAGAGATTCTTACTCCTTGCTAAAATTTATACCTGCAATTATAGAGCCCTTTACAATTTGAAACACTTTCTTGATTGTTTTTTATTTGATATTAAAAAACAAACCCATGTTAAATAAGATGCTTTTATTGCAGAAATGAAGACTCAAAGAGGTAATGTTGCCTGGAGACAATACAAACAAGTGATTATGGTCTGAGGCTTTCTGGAGCCTGACGGGCCATGTCCAGATTTTGGCTACATCATGGATCTTTGAGCAAAATATTTTACTACTATGACTCACCTCTTCTCATCTGCAAAATAGTAAAAATAGTGTTGTTGTGTTGATTAAATGTGTTAAAATGATTTTAATGAATACCTCAGAGCTCAATAATCAAAAGCTATTTGCACAAATAAATGGGGCAACGAGGGTGAATATTCCAGTTCTCTGACTTAGAGTTCATTGTTCTTTCCTCACATCTTAGTTGCTTGTTGTCAGATCTGTTTCAGATGTTACAGCTAGCAGAGAATTGTGCAAGAATACAGTATAACGTAGAGTAGTTTTGAGAATAGAGAAATAGGTTCAAGGCTAGAGGCACTGTGAGGAACAGCAGGCCTAAATGAAATACCACTAAATTTTGGGATAAATGGGAACATAATCTATAATTAAAAAATTAGTTAGTGACTGTAAATAAATGAATACTGCACAAGGGCTGAGGTAACTCAAATGGGACTTGTAACTTCATTAAGATCCTAAACTACCAGTTTTGAAGTAGGACTTTGAAACATTTATTTAATATTTTATTATTCATATTTCAATCATGTAGAAAGGTTGAAAGAATTGCCAGTGAACACCCATATAACCATCCACTATACTCGGGAAAGGAGTACATCAAGGTTGTATACTGTCATCCTGCTTATTTAACTTATATGCAGAGTACATCATGAGAAATGCTGGACTGGATGAATCACAAGCTGGAATCAAGATTGCTGGGAGAAATATCAATAACCTCAGATATGCAGATGATACAACCCTTATGGCAGAAAGTGAAGAGGAACTAAAGAGCCACTTGATGAAAGTGAAAGAGGAGAGTGAAAAAGTTGGCTTAAAGCTCAACATTCAGAAAACTAAGATCATGGCATCTGGTCCCATCACTTCATGGCAAATAGATGGGGAAACAGTGGAAACAGAGACAGATTTTATTTTGGGGGTGCTCCAAAATCACGGCAGATGGCGACTGCAGCCATGAAATTAAAAGACGTTTGCTCCTTGGAAGAAAAGTTACGACCAACCTAGAAAGCTTATTAAAAAGCAGAGGCATTACTTTGCCAACAAGGGTCTGTCTAGTCAAAGCTATGGTTTTTCCAGTAGTCATGTATGGATGTGAGAGTTGTACTATAAAGAAAGTTGAATTCTGAAGAGTTGATGCTTTTGAACTGTGGTGTTGGAGAAGACTCTTGAGAGTCCCTTTGACACCTAGGAGATCCAATCAGTCAATCCTAAAGGAAATTAATCCTGAATATTCATTGGAAGGACTGATGCTGAAGCTGAAAGTCCAATATTCTGGCCACCTGATGTGAAGAACTGACTCATTGGAAAAGACCCCGATGCTGCGAAAGATTGAGGGCAGGAGGAGAAGGGGATGACAGAGGATGAGATGGTTGGATGGCTTCGTTGACTCGATGGACATGAGTTTGAGCAAACTCCAGGAGTTGGTGATGGACAGGGAGGCCTGGCATGCTGCAGGCCATGGGGTTGCAAAGAGTCAGACATGACTGAGTGGCTGAACTGACTGTCTGAACTGACCCAGATCCTACAATTCCCTTTTGTTATATTTGCTTTATCGCACATCTTCCTGTTTGTCCAACCATCTCACAGTAATTGCAGTAGGTTGGGTATTAGCATTTCCACTGGATCCTCCAGCCCTGATTCCTACAAGCCAGGAAGAGAGTGTCAGGTGACATCAGAATACAGAGTGAGTTACACTGCAAGAGAGGGCCTTTGATCTTAGGGAACCCAAGTCTTTTATAAGAGACAGTAAACATACTCTTCCCTTGTGCTAGAGAGATCTCTACCTGAAATGTAGTAATTTGTTATTCATTGCCTGAGTCATTACCCTCTAAAGATGGGAGTCTGCTCCCGTGGGAGTTGGAGTCTTCCCACTTACCTTAAGGATAAGTGTGATGATATTTGCATGTAGCCCAGGCTGTGTGAGACAGTATTCAACGGTATTGCTTCTTTAATGGGTTTAGATGTGTTTTGTAGATGTTAAGAACTCAATGTTGGTATTCTCCCAAAATTCACATGTTGAAGCTCTAACCCCTAATATGCTAGTATTTGGAGGTGGAGCCTCTAGGAGAAAATTAAGTTTATTTTAGGTCATGAGCATAGGAACTTTATTATGGGACTGGAGCCATATAAAGAGGAAGAGACCCATGCTTGCACCTAGGAAAGGTGGTCTGAGCACACAGTAGTAAGGCAGCTGTCTACCTGCCAGGAGGAGGGCTCTCACCAAGAACCAAATCTGCCAGCACTTGACCTGGAACTTTCCCAGACTCTAGAACTCTGAGAAATATCTCATTTATCAAGATGTCCAGTCTATTGTATTTTGTTATAGCAGCCTGAGCAGCCCTAGACAATAGATGTGCTAAAAAAAAAAAAAATAGAGGTATAGGAAGCTCTGGGCTATAGGAATTTAAAATCAAAACCGCTTTCCCCCTTTAGTTACTGTGTAAAACTTACAAAATTCCTCCTCTGTTAAAGAAAAAAAAATGGTGTATGAGCTAATTTGGTAAGACTACTTGGGCATCAAGTAATTCTAAGCAAACAGTATTTTGATGACATAAGGGTAAATGAATCAGAAACATATGGACGAAATGATCTTTGAAATACTTTTGAGCATAAACTTGATGGGGAAGGGGCAGTGTTTGGAAGAATACCAAATCCTATGGGGCACTCAAGTTAGCTTGAGAAGCAGAGGGGGTGTTTTACAGCTTAGAGGGGCAACCAGAGCCTTCTGTGCCCTGGAATTTAAGGTGCCAGAAACCTAAAAATTTGAATCATGGGGCAAAATGCTATAAAAATAAAGTGTGTGCTAGCAAAGGGCATTGATGCATCAATAATGGGGAATTTTATTTTTGATTATGAGAGTGTATTTGCCAAAGTTTCATTTACTAATGTAAACAAAAGAAAAAGTCATACTTCAGATTCTACTGCCATGCTAAAATTTCTGAAGTTCTAGAAGCATTGAATGGAAGGCAACATTATTTAGAATTTATTTATAATTAGTGACAGCTGCCTTTATATCCAATTTATAAAAATTGGTTAATAGAGTCACAAGAGGGAAGTGGCTGTGCATCAGTATTATAATATTTTTAAGACATTATATTTAGTCTGGTAGGTTGTGACTGTATTTCTAAGCTCCTGTAAAATGGAACTCTTGATTCAAGATCTTTTACATCTTATTTGAGGATATTCATGCGTTTGGCGGTGACGCTACTGGTAAAGTCTCTGCCTGCCAATGCAGGAGACGCAAGAGACCCTGGTTCTATCCCTGAGTCAGGAAGATCCCCTGGAGTAGGAAAAGGCAACCTGTTCCAATGTTCTTGCCTGGAAAATCACGTGGGCAGAGGCACCTACTGGGCTCCAGTCCATGGAGTCACAAAGAGTCAGACACAACTGAGCAAACATTCACTGATGTTTGTGTGGTGGCCTCCTGTACTGCCGCTGCGATACTACTATGCCTTTGGTATTTTCTGTAAACTAGCTACTTTCTGCATAGTTGTCAAGACTGTTGAGGAGGAAAGCAACATTTTCTCTGCTCAGACCTCCAGTCACAATGAGCGTGCTTTGTCCACCTGGAGCTTGGTCCAGAAGCACCTTTGCTAGATGGGCTGTGAACAGCTTCACTGGAGCCTGACTTAAAGTGTTCACTACAGCTGTTTCAGCTGATTCGTGACAATTAGTATAAACATACTCCCACATCATTTCATGTATTTATTCTATAATTGCCCGTTTTCATTTCAGTCATTAAACACATTTAGAGAGCATTAATTTTTAAATGAAGTAATTGTCTTAATTGTAGCATGAATATAATCAACCGTAATGCTCTCGATCTGATATGAAGTTCAGTTTTCTCATGTGCTTCAGCCTGTGAATAGCTGTGCTCAAATACCCAGAACTCCTTACGTTTTAATTTTGATGAGCCTTTGCTTTCAAAAAACCTGAACAAGCAGTGCCTCAGGAAAGCCCTTTTCTCTTTGCTTTAAGAAAGTAATCAGGACGCATTTATTTGGTCCCAGCTATGAGTAATAGACTCTGCCAGATTCTGAAGGTATGTGTGCTGTGGGATTCAGTCATTGAACTTAAGAGCCTTAATTTAGTGTTAAGGAGGAAATAAGAAACATGCATTACAAATAAATATCTGTAAAATCATGTCCCGATTTTGGTCTTTGTACAGGGATTATGGAAGTAAATATACTGGTTTAGGAAATACACATGGAAAGATTTAGGGGTAAAGAAACATGAGGCCTCCAACTTACTAACAAATGGTCAGAAAACAATCTATAGTGTGTGTGTGTGTTTGTGTGCACGTGCACAGAAGAGAGAGAGAAAAGGAGAGGATGATAAATGAGGCAAGTGCAAAAATAGTTGATGAGTATGGGTAATAATTATATGGGACTTCCTTGTACCTTGTTTGCAATTTTTCACTAAGGTTAAGATTTTATAGAAACAAGAATAAATAAAGCTCTGATATAAACCTTTGCTAGAGCAAGTCAGCATGTCTAACATGTTTATATATGAGGTTTAAAAGAAAATTTCTACTCAGACATCTATACTAAGGAAATAATTGGAATTTTGTTATGCAGCATTGGTTATAGTACCTAACACTTGAGAAACATCCTAATTATCTCATAATAAGAGAAGAAAGTGATGAAGTCAGAAATGGCAAGTTTCATTTGTAGAAGGCCAAAGGTCGGGCAGAAAAACAAAACACAAAACCAAACCCAAGGCTGGATTGGACGATAAAGGTTTAAAAGGAGCAGAATCAAGGGAGGATTTTGGAAGCAGTCTTCCTCCCTTCCTTGCTCCTTCTTCTATTAATTCAATATGTATGTATTTCATGCCTACGAGGTCCCAAGCACTTCACTGATATTGGGAAAACAATGAACTAGGTAAAGAAGTTCCTTCCCTTTATTGAACCAATTATCTAGTAAAATAACAAAAGGAGAAGACAATTAAGTGTTTAATGTTATAAAAAATTTAAGTAAGAAAAAACATAAAGAACGTCAGAAATATTTGTGTTCAAACCCATTCAGGGAGCATTGGGAGTAAAATGGATATTCTTTAATGTAAGTACATTTGGATTATTTGAATTTTTACTATGTGAACGTCTTCCATTTTTGTTAAAAGAAAAATAGCTTAGGTTATCATAAGATCAGCCTCCACTACTTTGTGAGACAGTTGAATATAATACACTTACTTTCTCCATTTTACAAAGTTATTCCTTTTCCTTAATAGAGGAACCTGAAGAAGCCATTTACTAAGAAATTTAGAGCCATTCTGAACTTCTAAACAGAAGTTCCCAAAGTTCTTGGCTTAAGATGATGTTAGTGTCTCAGTTACTTTCTCACACCATCCCTAGGCTAGGAGAAATAGCCAGCCATTCTGTTTATTAGGCAGTTAGGTCAAATCAGCTGAAACGTATTTATGTCCTAACAACTTAGTAGCTGTTTGAAAAAGTAAGATATATGAATGGAAGACATTTATTTCATTCTTAAACAACCACAATTACTTCCTAATGGGATATGTGTGTCTATTGGGCACTGCACAGTTTCTCAGATCTGGGAATCAGATTGTACACCAACACTCTCATTTCCTTTCCTATATTGCATTAGGCATGGTACTTGTGTTTTATGAAAATCCCACTTCACGAAGACAGGATGTCTTAGAAAGAAATGTAGTGCAATGTAACTTTGAAACTGAGAGTGGTTTGAGTTGTTGTAGCCACGCGTTCCAGGAAACAAACTCACTCAGAAGGACAATGCAGAGAGTGGAGAGCAGTTTATTACACCGGCGGGCCCAAGGCAGAGTCTCCTCTTAGCCAAGGACCCCGACCAGTTTTTGTGAAAACCTTATATACCCTAAGTGTACGAAACCCACCACCCCAAATTCCCTGAAACTAGTCTGAACAAGGGAAAAGAAAGATAGAATCAGAGTTAACCCGTGAGTGGACAATTATCAATAGGCCTGTGGTCATACGCCAATAAGCATAATAGAATGTGCGATTCTATTCAGTTACACAGATGATTAGGGTATCCTTTTAGGCAACGGACAGTCTCGGTATGAGCCCTGGGGCTCTTCCTGCCGGGAGTCTGGTTTTCCGGTTGGTATGTCATTTCCATAGATACTGGGCATATAGCTCAAAGTCCATAGTCTGGCCCAAGATGGAGTCCTGCTTTCAAGATGGAGCCTGTTCTGTCTGTTTCCTCCTTCAGAGTTAGTAATTTGTATGATATCAGACAGACATTAAGTATAGCTGTGAGGGGCCTGGGTTACCTAAGGAATAATTTGGAAACTGCAATTCTGGATGATTCCATTTCTGGCCTCCACAGAACTTTTGTAGATCTGTAGAAAATCAGAACATTTCCATTGCTAGTGAGTGAGTAATGATCATCATATTCATAATAATTATTACTTGGATCAGGCCTCAAAAGGACCTTCTACAGGTATCCATAAGTAGCATTTATCTATCTTGTTAGCTCAGTAGAAGAACCGTTTTATCTCTAGAGAGGAGCTAGACTATCCTGGTGTGGAGCAGCATGTGAAAAAGGACTAGTCTTTGACAGTCGAGTTCTTGCTGAATATTTCACGTCACAGTCACTCACTTCACAGAGATTCAGTCATTTTACTTCACAGAGATTCAGTTTCCCCAAGTGATAAACACATCTAGCTCTATTTACAACCCTGGAATGAATATCAAATAAAATGTTTTCTTTGAAAGCACTTTGGAATGCAGGAAATGCTTCAGAATATGATGTTTCATTTTTTATTTATTTTTATTAATTTGTATTGGAGTTGAGTTGCTTTACGATGTTGTGTTAGTTTTTATTGTACAGCAAAGTGAAGTATGATGTTTGAAGACCATCACTGTTAGTGTTGCCACCATGAAAGGTCTTAGTGACTAGATCATGTGTTCTAGAGCTGTAGTGCGAATATTCATAGCTTTGGCTAACTAGAGTAATTGGCATTAAGCCAGGACAATATCTCTGCTTCCCCCAACCAGCTGAAAGATAATAGACTGGAAACATCCCTGGTGGTCCAGTGGTTAGGACTGTGCTTTCACTGCTAAGGGTCTGGGTTCAATATTTGGTTGAAGAACAACAATCCCACAAGCTACATGGCATAGCCCCCTCCCCCGCCCCCCCAAAAAAGATGATATGTTTTATTTAGTCTTTCTGATTCTAAGATCCAGAAAATGACCATTTAATTCCTCTCTTAAGATTTACATTTTTTATTTACTCCAAATATAAAAAAAGCACCAAGAGAGAAGTCTTCTTTTGTTTCCATCTTCTAGATTTCCTGTGGTGTGCTCTTTGGTTCTTACAAATACAGAAGTGTGACTTTTGCATCAGTGAATGAATGCCTTGTCTTTAAAACATGTCATAAGGCAATCCATCTGCCTCTGAGATGTCATCCTAGGCTGTGCTGTTTAAATGTAGCCTTGAGACATGGTACTTCATTTTTTGTTACTAGTGTGATGAAGTAAAATAAGTTAATATTGTTCAGCTATTTAGAACATTATATATAGTGCTTACTTTGTGATATGACACATAATAAGGATTATATTTAAGTGTTTAATAGCAGACATGGGTGAATTTACTTATTTTCAGTCTCATAACTAATGGGAAGCAAATAGAATAAATACCAGTGAGACCACTTCAGCAAGTGATGTTAAGATCACTGTGGGATTGAGACTGTTCCTAGCACTGTTTATCTCATAATACCCACTTTAGTTTATTTTTCTATTTCACACACATGACATTGAAAAATTATTACTTGCTCATATGTTTGTCCCCTGGCTATATCAAGAGATTCTGGTTGGTAGGGACTTTTCTCCATTATTTCTGTGTATTCCAGGGCCTGGACATAGAGTCGTTGTTTGATTCATCTTTGTTGATTAACAGACTGAGAAATAAAAGAAATAGTAAATACATGTAATCCTACCTAACCATAAGACTGAGCAAATTAGAGTTTTCAGATGGGACACTGAACCATCAGGATTCTCCTTTATCCCTCCTCCTGGCATAAAATCCTGTTCGTACAGGATTTTACATTCTTACCAAAGTATTGATTCCTGAACTAAGCTAGCATTAATAACTCCTTTCATCAATATAGATGTTTACTTAACTGTCTTCAAGCATCTTATAAATTTTGATTTTTAAATTATAAGACTTTTTTTTTTTTAAGTCTTGAGTTTCTGATGAGCTCAAAGTCTGGGGCAGACAACCGTATTCCATTCCCCTCTCCCTAATTCATTTCGTATAAGAAATGGTGGGATTCTTTTTTATTTTCTTGTATTGGTTTCCTCCTTTACTTGATTTAAATTCCGTATGCTCCCTGCATTTAGAATTGTCTATTACTAAAATGTTCCTTGCAGATTGTTCAGTTTATGGTGCACAATATTACTTTTTCATTAGTAATTGCACTGCAGATTATTATATGAAAAAAGATCCATTCTTTTCTTGAGGCATAAAACCAAGTTCCTGTCTGTGTTGCGGATGTTAAAAATCCCAAGACACTTAGGGAAGAAGAGTGGGAGTATTAACTCTAGAAAAAAACCTTTGGCCAAATACCCATGAAAAGCCTCTCTCATCATAACACAGGGGATTAAGATTGTTAAGAACGATCTTTCTGAGAGAACTACTTTATGCAATTATAATAAAATATTGAACATTTCTTTGGATTTTATGCACATTCCTTTCCAAGAGGAAATCCCAAAACATTTTGTAAAATCTCACAAATTTATACTACCAGCAAGTAAAAGGAATGATTTAAATAAATTATCAACATTTCAGAAACAATAATTTAGTTGATCCATAAAATATCCCAAGTACTAAATTGCTAAAAGTGAGTTTTGCTCCTCTACAAGTATGTAATGTTTACAACTCAGGAGACTATTTTTATATAAATCTAATATTTTAAAATAGCTTAGGGAAGCCTTCTAAAGGTAGAACAAAGATTACATTGAAATAACTTGTTGATAAATACCCTCAAATTAGATATCTTTCAATTCTGAGTGCCACGTGCATGGAGTAGCAGCAGTTCTAAAAATGATTTTTTTGTTAATATTTTAGATTTCTTCCAGTTAGTTTTCTGTAATATTTTAAATTGTCACCATTGTAACTGAGGTCATTTACTCATGATTATACTGAAGTAGGTTTGCTTTCTTTGTTGCAAATTCTTCTTCCTAAAACTCATGATCTTCACTTCAAACTGCAAACCCTATCAACCTTTTGAAGTGGACACACACTCTGAACTATTCATTACCTTAGATGACATTGGGTTGACAAACCACAGGAGCCAGGGCTACTGTGCCCAGCAGAATTGATGACCGAGCTCATTGCAACCAGGGGCTTTGAGTGTACACTGGTTGTTAAGATAAACACAAAATGTGGGTGCCAAGAGAACCGGCCCAACAGAGCTGTAGATGGATGTTATTATTTTTACGAAGAAGGCCTCTGGTGATAAAACAGGGTTGACCCCGTTAGTGGGAGCTCCATAAATCTTTCCTGGCTGAAGGTTCCTGGCCGTGCAGGTTGGAGGGCGGACAAAAGAACCGAAAGATCCAGGATGTACTGTACACGTGAGGATTGCCTATGGGACTCTGCAATAATACAACAATAGCCAAGACTGCAAGGCACAGCTTCAGTTCCTGCCTGCTTTCAACTGCTTCTAATAACAGTTTTAATGTTAGGTTCTTCTTTTTCTTCTGCAGTAAGGAAAATTCTTAAAGTTATACCATTTTTTTATTGTCATTTGGAGTTTTCTTTCCCTAATGAAAGGCTTCCTAAAATTCTACACAATCTTATAATAAATATTGGTTATTTTTGGTTATTTTATGGCCATTATGAAAATAATGTTTCTCACTTATTTATGTTGAACATGTTCCAGAGCTTTTCCTAAATTCAAAGATAATCATGACAAACTACACACTTCACCTTTTTTATAGTAGTGGTCACAGTTTGAAGACGCAGTATACAATTTGTTGAAATCTGTATATTTTATCAATTATTACAAATGAAAGCGAGGATAAACTGATAATGGTACATTGTAACTATTTCCCAAACCCTTCAATTTGATTAGAAATCTTTAGTTTTAATAAACTAATTTACCACACAGTTTATCAAATATTGTCATTTGTTTATATCCATTTTTAAATATTATTATTAGCACAAATTATATTTCTGTTATTGTTTACTGATACTGTAATGGTCACAACAGAAGGTGTTTTTATATACCTATAGTTGGGCATATTTATTAGGCCATTATCCTCAGAAGCTAATGTACTATTCTGTGTCTGTTCTAATCACATTGTAGGTGAAAAATACATTTTAACTGAAATTGACTTCCCAAGAATTTATTAAATGTTTTCAAATATTTTTTAAAGCTCTGAATATAGTTTTAATTACTTTGGAAAGCTATGCCCATTTTATATACTTTTTCCCTTCAAATATCTGACATTATTTGGCAAAAACAGTTTAAATATAAGATAAAAGCTGTGATTAAGAAACATGTTTAAATAGAATAGTAAATTTTCTCATTATTTTTCATAGCATTTTAGGAGAGAACTGATTCTTATGTGTTTGGAAAATTTGTATTTTTAAAAGTAATTGTATATCTAAGTAAACTGCCCAAAGAAGATGCCATATAAACAGAACCATTGTCCAATTGATCAAATACCAAACTTATTATGAAAGTAAATATATACTTTTCAGTTCTACAAATTTAAGTACATTATTCAATTTAATATATTCACTTAACCCTTGAATTAAATTTGCCAGCACAGGGGGTCATAAAATGCTCTTGTCAAAAGCTTGTATCATCATATATGGCTTTTGACTTATCTGTGTTCCATTCCATGGCTAGTCTCTTAACTCCTTTTATAATTTCATTGTCAATGATTCTGTTTTGTTTCTTATTTATATTTTTCCATTTTTATTATTTTTTACAATCATTTTCAGTCTTAACTAAATTGGAGCATAAAATACACTTTATTTAAATTCTTTATTAAAAAAACTTTAATCTATTATTTTAAATATAATAGATTAGAATAAATTTTAGAGCAATTACTAATAAAGTAATTCCATGTTCTTTTCATTAATTCTTAATGAATTAATACACTTTTCTTAATGTATTTATGCTGAATGAGATTTGACAGATCTTCCACAGAGGATGGGAGGGATGGAGGAAGTACCTGGTGGTTGTCAAGAAAACAGGGCAGCAAAGAAAGACACTCTCATCAGTGGTTCTTTGTTTTTGTCTTCCTTGCATATATTTTTGTAAAGAAGAATGTAGAGCAAGCAGGTACTTCATGAAAAACGATTTTGTTCATTTTTTTCCCTAGTGAGTAAGACATTTTCCCCATGAAGGACATGTTTTAATCAAAATCATCTTGATTTTTTAATATAAGATATAAATTTTAAAAGACTATATTTTTCCCCCCAAAATCTAAAGTGAGCATTGTTCATTTTATTTGCCATGACAATAAAATCACTATTAACATGCAGGGTGTATTTATACTTGGGTTCTTATAATGTAGCTACATTTTTCTTAAATTAGTTACAGCACAATTTCTTTTTAACTGCCACATATTGTCAGTCTCTATTTTCCTTTTCACAAACTCAACTTGATTTTTTTCCTCCTATGTGTTGCTTTAGAATGGTTTACAAAAATTCAAGAATCATATGCATGTTTTGCTCTGTCAAGCAAAATCTGCATGTGTTCATATTTAGTAGATGTTGTCACATTTTCAAACTTTTTAAATTCAATTCCTGAGAAAGTGTTTTTCATAAATCCAGTATCACAGGATGAAACTGTACATAGGCCACATCACTTTCTAGAAACAACATTCTGCCTCCTAAATCCAAATTACATTCCTGAGTGTCTGAAGACCATGTGTTGAGGTGTTCCTAGAGACCACTGAGGTGGGGCGACAGAGTCTAGATACTGAACCAGCAATTTCACAGTCCAAGCTTGCAAACATTGAGTAGCAACACTTCTGTACCTATGAAAGGTGACTTATTTCTCTGCAAATGATACAGCAAGAATCAAATGCATGGATTGCATGGTATAGCAGGAAAAACAGTTGTGTTGCAGTAATACTATTCTGAATATTAAATTTATAACTCCTTTCAATAAGCATTTTTTAACCCTACAAAACAGAGAAATTGCAAAAATGTAATTAAGTAAAATTAAATTCCTCTTAAGAAGACTACCCCAAAAAAATGTCTCTGTACCAAACCAATAACATTGGAATATTTCATTCCTTAGGGCCACAAATAAGTCCTACACACACACACACACACACACACATACACCCACACACAGAAAGGTTGATACAAGGAAATGAAACATGCTTCACTGAGAATGTAGCCTTGTTTGTAAATTAAAAAAAAAAATTACTCTTCCTTGATTATGCTATGCTATGCTAAGTCACTTCAGTCGTGTCCGACTCTGTGTGATCCCATAGACGGCAGCCCACAAGGCTCCCCTGTCCCTGGGATTCTCCAGGCAAGAACACTGGAGTGGGTTGCCATTTCCTTCTCCAATGCATGAAAGTGAAAAGTGAAAGTGAAGTCGCTCAGTCGTGTCCGACTTTTAGCGACCCCATGGACTGTAGCCCACCAGGCTCCTCCGTCCATGGGATTTTCCAGGCAAGAGTACTGGAGTGGGGTGCTATTGCCTTCTAAGAACTGTAAAAAGGACTTACACTGTTGGTAGGAATATAAATTGATGTAGCCACTATGGAAAACAGTATGGAGGTGCCTTAAAAAACTCAAAATAGAGTTGATATATGATCCAGCAATCTCATTCCTGGGCATATATCCAGGGAAAAACTCTAATTTGAAAAGATACATGCACTCCTCTCAGTCATGTCCGACTCTTTGCGACCCCATAGACTGTAGCCTACCAGGCTCCTCTGTCCATGGGATTTTCCAGGCAATAGTACTGGAGTGGATTGCCATTTCATTCTCCAGGGGATCTTCCCAACCCAGGGCTCGAATCTGGGTCTCCCACATTGTAGACAGACGCTTTACCATCTGAGCCACCAGGGAAGTCCCCTAAGTTCATAGGAGCACTATTTAAAATAGGCAAAGCATGGAAGCAACCTAAATGTCCATTGACAAATGAATGGAGAAGTTGTGGTATCTGTGTGTGGATGAAAGTGAAAGTGTTAGTTGCTAAGTCATGTCCAACTCTTTGGAATCCTGTGGATTACAGCCTGCTTGGCTCCTCTGTCTATGGGATTCTCCAGGCAAATATACTGGAGTGGGTTGCTATTCACTTCTTCAGGGGATCTTCCTTACCCAGGGATGGAACCCTGGTCTCTTGCATTGCAGGCATATTCTTTACTGTCTGAGCCACCAGGGAAGCCTGTATGCGTGTACATATATGGATTACTACTCAGCCATAAAAATAAAAGAAAGAATGAAATGATGCAACATGGACGGACCTGGAGATTATCATGCTGAGTGAAGTAAGTCATATAGAGAAAGACAAATATCATGGTAACACTTATACATGGAATCTAAAATGTGATACAGATAAGCTTATTTATGAAACAGAAACAGACTCACAGAAACAAACTTGTGGTTACCAAAGAAGAAAGGGGAGAGAGAAGGGATGAAATAAGAGTTTGGGATTAGCAGATATAAACTACTATATATAAAATAGAGGTCCTACTGAATAATCCAGGAAATTATATTCTCTGTCCTGTAATAAACCATAATGGTAAATAATATGAAAAAGAATATGCATATATATGAATTTACTGTACACCAGAAACTAAAACAATGTTACAATCATTTATACCTCAATTAAAAAAAAAAAAAAAAGGAGTAACACAATCCTGGTAGTGATCCAGAGGGTACCTTGTGAGGAGTATGAAGCCAGTAATTTATCATCTCAGTTTTCTTCCAAGGCTGTCATCAATCTCCATCAGACTCCAATTTTTCCCATACCTCCCATCAAAGTTGGAGAAATATCTGTGTTGTTCTTTAAGAAGTGAGCTACAATGTGCATTTGTTAACACTGTGCAGCGTTCCCTGGTCACCACAGCACAAACCACCCCAGAAACCCCAGCGGAACATGAGAAAATTGATGAAGCGTGCTAAAAGCGCCTGGCCACAGATACAGGTCATTGTATACAGACCTATCTCTTACCCTCTTCACCCTTTGGTCGCTATAATAACTCACTGCTCTGGGGAGATCTGATCTGGCTGTCCCTACGAGCACTGAGGAGCAAGAGAAAGACTTGGGGTGAGAACAGGAATACTACGCAGATGTGCCAGAGACCTGATCCCCAGCATCCCCAAGCCTCCGCCTACTCTTTTTTGTGCCACCTTCTGTGGGTCTGATCAGTTTTCACTTAAACACAGTCAAAAGCTTAGTAAACAAAAATGTATGGGTTTCTTGGGTTTGTTTTCATTCTCTGAGCTGACATTGTTGGCCATGAGTCTTGTATCTCTCTCTTTCTCTCTCTTTTAAATCTTCTCATGTGTTCCCATACTTAAAAACAAAGCACCGTCTTCTGATCACCACCATTCTCGTCTCTCTCTGTACTCATATCGCTTTGTCCTATAAATTCTCTCATTTACTTCTAATAGCTTCTGGCATCTAGTGCTGCTCATCCACCTCATACACATTTCATTCATGTGTAAATCTAGCTGAATAAAAATCATAAGACCTATTAAACAAGTTGGTCCTCAGTAATGTTTTTAGGTATGTGATATTACCTTTTTTCTCCAGCTCTGATACATCTCATATTTTAATGTTTTTTCATCTATTTTTGTAGATTTTGCCCTATTATTTTCCTTTTTTACAATTTTACTTTTAGAATTTGTACAGAAGAAATGCTACCACAAAATAAAAATGGGAAGTATTCCTGCTTTTTGTAGTATATAGAGTTCTAGTGTTTAAATTGGGCACTGTTTCATCCTTACTGATTGATAGAATTCATTCATGAAAACATCTGGGGCTGGATGTTTAGTTTGAGGCAGTTTCTAACTATAGATTTAATTTCCTTAGGAAATATACAACTATATGCAGGTCAGGAAGCAACAGTTAGAACTGGACATGGAACAACAGACTGGTTCCAAATAGGAAGAGGAGTACGTCAAGGCTGTATATTGTCACCCTGCTTATTTAACTTCTATGCAGAATACATCATGAGAAACGCTGGGCCGGAAGAAGCACAAGCTGGAATCAAGATTGCCGGGAGAAATATCAATAATCTCAGATATGTAGATGACACCACTCTTATGACAGAAAGTGAAGAGGAACTAAAAAGCCTCTTGATGAGAGTGAAAGTGGAGGGTGAAAAAGTTGGCTTAAAGCTCAACATTCAGAAAACGAAGATCATGGCATCCGGTCCCACCACTTCATGGGAAATAGATGGGGAAACAGTGAAAACAGTGTCAGACTTTAAATTGGGGGGCTCCAAAATCACTGCAGATGGTGACTACAGCCATGAAATTAAAAGACGCTTATTCCTTGGAAGAAAGTTTTGACCAACCTAGATAGCATATTGAAAAGCAGAGACATTACTTTGCCAACAAAGGTCCATCTAGTCAAGGCTATGGTTTTTCCTGTGGTCATGTATGGATGTGAGAGTTGGACAGTGAAGAAAGCTGAGCGCCGAAGAATTGATGCTTTTGAACTGTGGTGTTGGAGAAGACTCTTGAGAGTCCCTTGGACTGCAAGGAGATCCAACCAGTCCATTCTAAAGGAGATCAGTCCTGGGTGTTCTTTGGAAGGAATGATGCTGAAGCTGAAACTCCAGTACTTTGGCTACCTCATGCAAAGAGTTGACTCATTGGAAAAGACTCTGATGCTGGGAGGCATTGGGGGCAGAAGGAGAAGGGGGCAACAGAGGATGAGATGGCTGGATGGCATCACTGACTTGATGGATGTGAGTTTGAGTGAACTCCGTGAGATGGTGATGGACAGGGAGGCCTGCGATTCATGGGGTCACAAAGAGTTGGACACGACTGAGCAACTGAACTGAACTGAAGGTGTTCTAATTATTGTTTTCTTCCTTATAGATTTTTGCTTCTAGGTATTTGTTCAGTTTATCTAAACTTTCAAAATATGTTGCAGTGAAACTATTTATAATTTCATCCTATTGACATTGTTTTGAAAACTGTAGACTTTAGAATATCTTCTTTTTATTTCCTATGTAGGTAATGTGTGCCTTCCTTATAATTTTCTTGATCAGTCTTACTGCTAATGTACCACTTCCTCAATTTTTTTCATAGGAATATGTTACTTTAATCTCTTCTGTATGTTTATTTTATGTTTCCTTTATTTCTGCTCTTTTATTATTTTCTTCTTTTTCCTCTCAGCTTAATTTTATTTTTTAACTTTTAATATAAATATTTATAGCATTGATTTTTAACCTTTTTTGTGCACTAAAACTATAAATTATGCTCAAAAGACAGCTTTATATTTATCTCACAATGTATGATATATGTTTTTATTGTCATTCAGTTTGTTGTGACTTCTTGCATCATTGTGTTACTTATAAGTGTATTGCTTAATTTCCAGTTGGTAGTTTTCTAGTTGGATTTTTCTTACTGATTTCTAGATTAATCACTGTGTTCGGAGAACATGCTCTGTACTATGTCAGTCTTTTGAAAATTATTTAACTTGGTTATGGTCCAGCATTTAGCCCCCAAATTACAAGAGTTATCAAAAAGAATTGAATTCTGTAGTAGTGGATCCTAAACAACAAAATGCACAAAATTGATCTAATTTCTGTATCCTTAGTAAGATTTTTTTTTGTCTACTTGTCTTATCAGTTATTGAAAGGTATGTTAAATATCCAAGTCTGAATACAGATTTTATCTTTTATTTCTGTCATTTTCTTTCTTTCCTTTTTTTTTTTTTTTGATTGGTCTGGTAAAGTGTTTTTTTCTAAATTGGAGCATAGTTGCTTTACAATGCTGTGTCATTTTTTCTGTACAACAAAGTGAATCAACTATATGTGTGTATATATCCCCTCCCTCTGGAGCCTCCCTCCCACCCCACCGGAGTCCCACCCCTCAGGTCACCACGGAGAACTGACCTGAACTCCCTAAGCTGTATAGCAGCTTCCCATTAGCTATCTATTTTACACATGGTAATTTATATGTCACTGCCACTCTGTCAGTGAAAGCTATACTATTAGGTATATACAATTAAGACGGTTATAGTTTCTTTATGGATTGATCTTCTTTTCATTATGAAATGTTCCTCTTTATTGTTAGAGATGCTTTACGACTTTCTAGAATCAAGGAAACTATCTAGTTCTTCTTCACGTTAGGCTTTCATCTCTTTGGCAGCAGTTCAAGGACTTGGTGGTAACTCCCAACACTTATGTCACTCTCAAAGTGTTCTCAAGGTCTTTTCCTACTGACTTTTCCACAGCACTTTTCCAGACCTTCCCATTATTACAAACTATGGATAGGATCTCTGCAATAAAATATTTTATACTCAGAACCATCATATTTTCTCCCTTATTTCCTTTCCCTTTTATACGCCAATATTTCCTTTTAAAGCAGTGAAGAGAAACTATTAAAGTCTAGAAGTAATTTTCCTTCAAGTCCACAGTCTTGTGATGATGTCACAATATATATTAATGCTATCTCTGCTTCCATTTCTCTCTGACACCTGAGAGCCTTTGGCTGGGAGGATTTCTTATTAATGAATAATTCAATAATTCTGTTATCATGACCAACACACTTAGTTCTCACTTTAACCTTAGGTGGGACTTGATTGAGGCTTCAAACAATTACTAGCATCTTCTTGTGGCAATAGCAGGTGACTTTTCTAATATATATATATATATGTAGTAGTAAAGACTCAAAAATATGAATTATAAGAATCACACTATAAACTTCTCTTATGAAATGGAAAATAAAAAATTTCCATCTAAAAGTGTTTTATAGTATGATCCTAATGAATCAACTAATTTGGAGGAGTGTTTGAATTAGTATGGACCCAGGAGAGTTCCCGGAGAAGGCAATGGCACCCCACTCCAGTACTCTTGCCTGGAAAATCCCATGGACGGAGGAACCTGGTAGGCTGCAGTCCGTGGGGTTGATAAGAGTCGGACACGACTGAGCGACTTCACTTTCACTTTTCACTTTTCACTTTCATGCATTGGAGAAGGAAATGGCAACCCACTCCAGTGTTCTTGCCTGGAGAATCCCAGGGACGGGAGGAGCCTGGTGGGCTGCCGTCTCGGGTCACACAGAGTCGGACGCGACTGAAGTGACTTAGCAGGAGAGTTCCAGTCAAATAAGGGCAACTAAAATTTTTAATCTGATCTTACCCTGCTTGTAATATCTGGTTATCAATTTGTGACTTAGTGATAGAAAATGGTACGATTCTTTATTCTATGCAATGATATGGTTTTCTCCATATCTGTAACTGTCCTTTGCCCATCCATGACATTAGCTACATGCTCAAGGCTACCCAATTCCCATTCCTACTTCATCCCCCACTACAAACTTTAGGAAGTTATCTTCAACTGACTTAGCTATTTTTCTCTCAGAACTTTAAACTAAAGATGCCTTGACCAGAGCTTCTCTGTGCTCATAAACCTGTACTTTCTTCCACATGACTGAATTACTCATTCTTTAATCTGGAAAAAAGAACTTTGCTTTATTACATGCATGAGCCATTTATAATCACTTTCTAAGTATTACGAGAGACTAATGTTTCCATCTCAGAAATAACTACTGATGAAAACATTTCTGTATCTGTTTTCTTTCGCGCTCACTATCTTCTCAGGCTATGGTAACTGCTTCTGATTTGGTCACCTTGCTCTCTTCCCTTCTTTTTTCCACTTACCTTGTCAAGGAGCCAGAGTAATTTTCCTAAATAAATCTGTTCAAATCACTTTTTGCTTAAAGTCATTCACTGACTCTTGGCTGTTGAAAATTTCTATCAAGGACAACTTCTTCGTAATCTGGTCCTTCTTACAAATCCAGCCCTTTTACTAACTTCTTATCACCACTCCTAGATCTACTTTTTGCAGCCATCTATTTATATTCCTGTCCTCTTTATAGGGAGGAAATGCCCAGGCACAAGGTAAGCCCTCAGTGCAGATGGAATGCAGGAATGCAAGATGCCTGAGAGGAAAGGTCAATTTTCATTTAAATGACTCCCACAAAATTCTGTCTGCCAGTGTTCCAGCCTAAACCACCATCCATCGCTTCTTTGTTTTCGTCCTGTGGTAGTCCATGAAAAAAAAAACAAAAACGGTAACCTCTTTCTGTTTTGAGCCGTGCATGTTCTGTGGAGCTACTTAATAACCTAAAACTGTAGCTATGGACTGGAGTGGAAAGAACATGGACTCAGGAGTCCAGGGCTCCTGGTTTTAGTCCTATGAATTTAAGAAAATCACCTAAAGTCCCAGCGACTCATTTTCTCCTAGGTCTTTCTTGGGCCTTTCCAGCTTTAGAATTCTATGAATTCAGGCTGAGCCTCACATCACCCATGTTTGTATTAGGGTCCTTCTGTTTTTCTGGGCTCTGATTGGCTTCTTCCCTTTCCTGATCTTGCCTCATTTCACTTTTGTCATTTTAAACTCTGGTAGCACTAACATAAAAGGGCCTCTTATTTTGGATTGTCCCCTTGTTTCCATACAAATTAAAGGTTTTTTAATGGCTGTCATTTCTGCAGAGCAAATGGTTGTGTAAAACAATGCATCTTTGCTTTGTCTCTATAGATATGCATATTGATTCTAATGAAAAGTGTGCATGAGCAATTGGTGTCTAACTTCCCCAGTCTCAGAGCTGCATTGCTCACAGGCTCAAAGTTATTAGCTCATTTGTCTGACATCACAGGATGTAAAGTTATTGCACAAAGTTACATTTCCAGTACTTAGCCCAGATGTTGAACCGCCTGATGGATTAAAGTTCTTGGGCCCTAAATTTCAGATAAAGTTGGTTATCTGGGGTATATATTTTTCAAAAATCGAATCATTAACTCACAAATGAAAGAGGAGGTCTTGATTAAGTCAAAAGAATGACTTGAGATTTGATCTGATCTGAAGAGCCTTGTCTTTAATGTAAGTAACAGACTCTCTGGCTGGCCCTGGAGTGAGAACAGGAACAGGATCGGCGTTGACAACATCTGCCATGGCCAGTGTCTGAGGTTCCCATCGTTCTGTGTGGCGTCCCGTTCAGTTCAGCAAATTCCGGAGGATTTTGCACCCCATTGACTGTGCTAGTGACAAGATCTGATGTCTGTCAGCAGACAGGAAAGTCACAGCCTGTTGTGAGCATGTGTTGGATTCACTCTTCTGGTTTTTGTAGAGTGTATTGGCTGGTTTGCTTCAGTGATCACTTTACAGTCTGCTCCAAGCTGAGTCTGGAAAGGAAAAAAAAAAAAACAGTGAAACTGTTTCCTTGTGCTTCAGTGTGTCCTGAAGGATACTTGAGAGAAGTGGTCCCTCCTCTTACAGAAGGACCCTTGGAGACGACCAAACCATACCTTCACATTTCATAGGGAAGGAATTAAAGGGCTAGAGGGATTAAGTGATGTGCTTAAGGTGATATATCAAATTAGGGAATGCATTAGGTATATGAATTCAATTTCTCCTAACTTAAAAGTTCAGGGTTTTCCACTTGTCTATGCTTATTTTCCAATTAAGGTTAGAGCTGTATTTAATTCATACATACGATTAAACTATCCCTACAAACAGGCTTTATTTTTCCCATGAGTGGATGGTAGCTGGTAAAAGATGGAACATTTCTCTGGAGGTTATATGTCTCTTTAATACATATGGGGGAAGGGTTCAAGGGTTCACCATCTTATATTTGGGGATTTCCTTCAAAATATAAAAAAGTGGTTGCAAGGTGACTCACATTTAACAGATGTCCAGCACAGAAGTCTTTCTCAAATTTGGCTAAGAATCAGAATCTGTGATTATGTATTTATTCATCTGCCATGTTTTTATTTACTTATATTTTCATATAGATTCTCACGAGTCATGAAGGAACAGCAGAATGATAACCTCTATTGTTAGGGAATCTTGCATCTGTACAAGATCAAGGAATCTGTACTGGTTTAATGTTCTGAGGTGATTCTGACTTGCAGGCAGTTTTTGGATTCACAGCCTTTGTGGAAAGAGGACTCAGCTGTTTTTGGTTTTCAGCTGTAGCATAAGCTGCTGTAATGCCGTGCAGCTATGCTCTACAACTGGAAATGTTTAGGTCGTGTAACACCTTTGAATAAAGTTTGGAAAGTTTGCTCCACATTGACAAGTCCATACCTTTAGACAATAATGCCTTCCTGGTCTTTTCATAAGATATTATTTTCTCCATAATATGCAGCTAAATAGCCGTCAGGAATGGACGTGTGTAATTTTGGACAGAATTATGCCTGAGAAGTATAGAATATCTCTTTTTCTCTACTGGTCTCCTTGCCCTAACCTGAGAGGCAGTGACATCACTTGGAACAGTTGTAACATTTTTAAATGGATGTGTAGAAGATGATTTTAAACGTTGAATAATACCACACAGAAATTCTGGGGCAACAAAGCTTTAGGTTATCATCTATAAAAGTTGTCCCTATGGATTATTCATGATGATTCCTACATTTCGTCAAAGTTTCAAGCATGAACTCCAAGTTAAAATTACAGCTTTCAAAGCAGAGGCAGGGAAGGAGTGAGCTGACGTGTGCATTATTTTAAAAATGGAATGACTGTGGGAGAATGTTGACATTTAGGTAAATAACTTAAAATTGCTTGCTAAGTACACTGGCCTTTTTATTCTGTTAGACTTTTGACTCAAAAATCTGAAATTGACTCAATCTTTCTACTGCTTTCATGTATGAGAAAACAAATTTCATAGCAGTGATTCTGAGGAAGAGACATAAAATTTAAAAAGAAAGGAAATATCACTTTTGAGGGTCTAGTATCAAGGTAATACTATTTCTTGTGATAGTTAATGGTAAGAAATTTGGAATCCAATAAGGAAAAAAAGTTATTTTACTGACTCACTGGGAACTGGTCATACTTCATTGGCATTTTAGATACCAGCCACCTAAAATATTAGGTGGCCTCCAAGAATTGCCTGTTTTTTTCCTTTCAAAGTCTATAAATTATGAAACTTTATATTCTACTGGCAAATAGACAATGTTTTTTCATTTCCGTGCCCTAACTTCTTACTCATTTACATTCACTGATGTACTGCTTTGCTGAATTTAGTTATATCATGGTATATGATGGTAGGATTATACAAGAAGATGGAGTGAATGTGTATGTAGCACATTATTTGACACAAACCTATGTTATTTTCATCTGCCTGCAATACAATATTTGGAAACGGGTGTCAAATATTTTAAAGTCCAGCAGGCATAGCCTTCTCAACAGTTTTCAAAGGCTCTTTGGTTCTTCAGCATTTCATTCTCCTCTCAGAGAACACAAACCCAGGACCTAGTCAGAAAGAACTCTACAAGAAAAGAAAAACAAAAAAGATTAAAACCACTACCACCACAAACCCAGATTCATAATTTTTCTCCGAGTTTTTGAAAAGAATAAAGTTGGAAGGAGAAAGTTGTAGAGAAAATAATATACTTAAAACAATTATTTTTTTTTGGATTTATTTATTGGCTGTGTTGGGTCTTCGTGGCTGCGTGGGTTTTTCTCTAGTTGTGATGTGCGGG
>NW_011495039.1:3752508-3766560 GCF_000754665.1 Bison bison bison | reverse complement strand
ATCTCTGTGTGGTGATTTCTCTTGCTGTGGGCAGGGGCTTTCAGTGCACAGAGTTCAGTAGTTGTGGTACACGGGCTCAGAAGTTGCAGTGTCCAGGCTCTAGAGAACTGGCTCTCTAGTTGTGGCACACAGGTTTTAATTGCTCCACAGCATGTGGGAATCTTCCTGGATCAGGGATAGAATCCATGTCTCTTGCATTGATAGGTGGATTCTTTACTACTGAGCCACCAGGAAAGCCCATAAATAATACACTTTATACCCATAGAAAGATGAAGATGAAACAACAGTATCCTTTCTTCATGTCCTGCCCTCCATGGATCTTCTGAAGAAGCATTCCATAGAAAGACTGTCTTCAGAGACTGAATTTTTCATGAGTGTTATAATTTACAACTGTCAGTAAAGAGTCAAGAGTGATACAATTCATGTGTGGATTAATGTACTCTCATAGAAATCTTTGTAATGTGAGACCCTGTTTTGGAAAACTGTTACCTTGGTTTCTACAATTCCTTCTTAATATCCTCTGCTTATTCAAACAGCAGTGATTCTTGGTAATTGAGGTCATCTTCTAGTCCTTTAGGATTAAAAACAAACCAGAAGTGAAATTAGATTTCTACTTTGAAATGCATTCCCACTTTGTACATATTTATATCAGTAAGCTTCCTCTTAAAGTGACACTTCTATGGCTTGCCTAGAAATTTTGCCTCAGTCCAATTTGAACCAGACCCAACATCTCACTTGCTTTGATTATTAAACTCCAGTTCATTGCTGATGCTCTACTGAGTGATGATTTGTGAGTATTTCTATCCCAGGGTTTGAAAATCAGGGCTCACAGAAATGAATTTTTGTTTGTTTTATTTTAGATCTCATATGGAAAATATAACTATTTATATTTACAGCTCAGTTAAATCCTCTTTAAGTCCTGCCTCTCAAATGATTTTCCTTCTTTCTTCTTTAGCCTACAGTCATGTCTAGCTGAGTTACAACATTAGAGATTCTAAATGAGATGGAGAAGCATTATTTGATTTACATTTAATACACTTAAAAGGACTTCCCTGGAGGCTCAGACAGTAAAGTGTCTGCCTACAATGCAGGAGACCTGGGCTCGATCTTTGGGTGGAGAAGCTTCTGGAGAAGGAAACGGCAGCCCACTCCAGTAGTCTTGTCTGGAAAATCCCATGGACAGAGGAGCGTGGTAGGCTACAGTTCATGGGGTTCCAAAGAGTTGGACATGACTGAGCGACTTCACTTTCATACCTAAATTCCTTCTTTGCAAGTTTATTTGTAGATTTACAGATCTTAATATATTGCACTGAGGAAAGTTAGGTTTGCCTCTGCTAGTGAAATATGTGATAAACGTAGCGAGTTCAGTCAATAATTTGGAACTGTAAAAGTAGGACGCCAGATCTCCTATTGCCTGGTTCCCTACTCAGGTTTGTTCTAAATGGGCATTCGTACATTACTTTCAGGTCTACTCTTAATCACATTACACAGGCTCAGTTATCTTATAAAAGAATTCATTCACATAGAAAGATGGAATATTTTGGTTTCATAATGTATATTGACAATGTACGCCAATAGCGATTGGCACAACCTACTCGTCAATATCACCATGACAAAATTCCTTTAAATATTGTCAAGATATATGATCATATTAATGTTAGTAAAACATAAAACAAATACATTTTCACAATAAAATATTTTATAATTGTGACATCAGGTTCTTCCTGTGATTTTACCACAGGACTGTGTGACAATTTTCAAATCAGTACTTCACTTCACTTTCTTAATGTGTAAAATTGAAGGTCTGGGTGACATCTAAAGTCTAGTCTCAATTCTGAAACATTATGATTCTATCGTGTTTCAGGATGCTGAAGATATTCCAGATTTAGTTCTGTATTGTCATTTTATAGAAGGGGAATAGGTTAAAATAATTTTCTACTTGCATACGTCTGAGTGGTCCAGACCACTGTATACAGGTGCTGTGAAGGTTAGAGGTTTGAATCATCACAGTCCTTAACTTCAAAGACTTGAAAGCATTTTGCAAGATGCTAAAATTCAATATGTCTTTCAAAAACTTTTCATCAACATCTGTGGGCTCAAGCATTTTGAATAGATAGGTCATTCAGATTCAGGGTCATCTTTATTGTTAGAATTCTTTTTTTTTTTGGTACTTTATTTTATTTTTTTATTGAAGTATTGATACACAATACTGTGTTAGTTTCAGGTGTACAGCAAAGTGATTCAGTTATACAGATTGTTTTTCAGATTACTTTCCATTATATGTTTTTACATATATTGAGTATATGTTCTTGTGCTTATAGATCATGTTGGTTATCTCTTTTATATATGGTAGTGTCTAGTCAAGGCTATGGTTTTTTCTGTGGTCATGTATGGATGTGAGAGTTGGACTCTGAAGAAGGCTGATCACCGAAGAATTGATGCTTTTGAACTGTGGTGTTGGAGAAGACTCTTGAGAGTCCCTTGGACTGCAAGGACATCCAACCAGTCCATTCCGAGATCAGCCCTGGGATTTCTTTGGAAGGAATGATGATAAAGCTGAAACTCCATTACTTTGGCCACCTCATGCGAAGAGTTGACTCATTGGAAAAGACCCTGATGCTGGGAGGGATTGGGGGCAGGAGGAGAAGGGGACAACAGAGGATGAGATGGCTGGATGGCATCACTGACTCAATGGACGTGAGTCTGAGTGAACTCCGAGAGTTGGTGATGGACAGGGAGGCCTGGTGTGCTGCGATTCGTGGGGTCACAAAGAGTCGGACACGACTGAGCGACTGAACTGAACTTAACAGTGTGTATATGTTATGGAGAAGGGAATGGCTATCCACTCCAGTATTCTTGCTTGGAAAATCCCATGGACAGTGGAGCCTGGCGGGCTACAGTCCGTCTCTCTGCACCTTTCCCCTTTTATAGCTGTAAGTGAGTCTATTTCTGTTTTGTGTATAAGTTCGTTTCTTTCATTTTTTTTTAATACAAAATTCCTTGTTTGGATGTTCCAGCCTCTGTGCAGCTGAATCACCCCACTAATCAGTCTATACTTACATGATTTCCAAAAGTGCAAACTGAACTGCTGCTTTTCCTCCTCAGAGATTTGCTGTCCCATTTGTTTTTAAGCTTTCTGAAAGAAAAGAAAAAATTTTTGGCTTTGCATAAGAGCTGTGCCTTGTGGAAGTTTTGGAAATTTAAAATTGTAGTCAAGATCCCCACTTGCAGGTGAAACATTATCTGGTCATCTTGTCATTAGTGCTGACAGTGTTGGCTGGGGTTGCAGTTGAGAAAAATGCTGGAATGAACCTGAAAACAGTCATATGTGCCTCATCCATCACCTCATTAATCACAAAGTTAACATTGTCTCTTAAACAATGCTGCTATAGTGTAGAGGTAATCCTCATTTATAGTTAAGCTACTAAACAACATTCAAGAGTGAAGATCCCCCTTCATGCCCTGCCAAGTATGGCTGAGACATGACAATCATGACATTATTCATTGATAATTAAAGCAGAAAGAAGTATCCTGGGCCATGATCTCATTTTTACACAGAATGGAATAGGCTCATAAGAGGTTCCATGTAGACCCATAATTATTATCTTATTTTTTTTTGGGGGGGGGTACTATTAGTATCATAGTTTATGACTAGAAATATGATGAAGTCAGAGAATATTAAGTTTAAAGTCCTGTACTTCAGTGTATTACCTCTGTCCACTAATGGTCATGGTATTTAATATCTCATCTCCAGCTTGCAAAGTTGTGAGATCATACCAGTGTGCAATATCAATACGAAGAATTTTAGAGGAAATGGGGAAATGATAATGATGACAAGTGGGTATGATTCTGATTTATGTGCACACTAGTCTAGAGGTATAAATAAGCCACTTAGGGAAATGTGTTCATCTGAATGTGTTGGAGTTGCAATATATCACGAAATCCAGAGGGCAGATATATCCCCACAAGCACTTAATTTTTATTCAGAGGCAGCTGTTTGTCCCCGAAGGATCTGGTTATTCTTTTAAAATATATACAGTTTGGGTCGAAGATTATGAATGTATTTAGTTATTCATAAAAATATATGCATGCCATATATAATAACAAGAAATGTTACCTATTCATTCACTCCCTCAAAAAAAAGGGTACATTTGAAATAAATATTTGTATGTATGAGTATTCTAAAAAGTTCTGTATGTATATAAGATTAAATATTTATGTTCTTTTAGTTTCTGTCCTAGGGAATTAAAAATTAAAAAATAATAACAGTGAAAAAATAGCAAAGATTTTTAAGTGATCTAAGGTTACTCAAAGTTTACTTTTGGTGTTACATAGGTTTGAGAGGAGCAGTTTCACTTAGGTCACATTATAGTATTTGGAACTATTCCCATCTTTAATAAGACTTCAAATCGATATTTTAATTTGTGAAAGTCAATCTGCTAGCATCCTGATTATGGATACTTGAAGCTGTAAGATTAGAGAAACAGATAGAGTCTATTATTTCTTACTGTTGGAAGCTTTATAAGCCCCTGTAATAGGTAAAACTTTTTAACGTGTTAAAAAAACTGAAGTCATGCTAATATGACTGTTTTGACTATTAATGTTATATCTCTTCACTTTCAAATTTCTTGCAATATGCTCCTCAAAGCTGTCCCATCTAGTTTCTCTTTCCAACACTCTACCAGAGTCTTCCTATAAAAGTTAAAAGATTAAATTGCACGCCATATATCCAGACCTTATTTTATTTGATCTCTTTCCATACTACTCCGTCTTTCTGGTGTGTCTGCCTTCTATTTCATGACACTTCTGAGTCTCGTGCATCTTCACTACCCTTTCTAGTCATTCACCATTCCTTTTTTGTTGTTGTTGTTAATAGAATCCTTAAACATTGTTTCCATTGAGTTTTTGTTATTTTGTCCATTTACCATTAAGTCATCTATTCCTGAAGGAGATCTTCCATTGTATCGATTTTCTCTAGATGCCTTTCCAAGTGTGCTAAACATACAGTTATCCAAATCCTCATGTGACCCCTCTCTCCTGAGATCTAGATTTCTATTATCAACTGTATATCCAAGACATTATTTCTTTGATATCCTCTAGCCACTTCAAAATTAGGCATGACAAGATGAAACCTTATTCCATCCAGACTCTCCGTGGGTATTTTATATGTCTATAAACTATCTTGCCATGTGAAAGCCATCTCACAGGTTAAGCTGTTGCCTCTTTAATTCTCTTTCATATTCAGCCAGTCACAAAATCCTGTCAATTAACTACAAGAACTTCTTAAGTCTGCCCATCTCTTTTCATTGTTATGGTCCTAGTTCAGGCTCTATCCCATAATTCATGAGGAGCTCAGTTGACCATCCAAGGTTACACAGTCAGTAACTGCCTCAGCCAGTGGCTGAACGCCAGTGAGTTCTCTGACTCCTTGTTCTTTAGTCAGATCATGAATGGTACAATCCATTCATTTTGTTAAAACTGGTTTTATAGATGCTGTAGTTATTATTGCTTTTATATGACCTTTTACTTGATTAAAAATCTGTGTTGGATGGGTATGGATAAAATATTAACTGGCTTTCCTCAGTTATATACATAAAGATAGTTCAGTTCAGTTCAGTCACTCAGTCATGTCCGACTCTTTGTGACCCCATGAATCACAGCACGCCAGGCCTCCCTGTCCATCACCAACTCCCGGAGATCACTCATACTCATGTGCATCGACTCGGTGATGCCATCCAGCCATCTCATCTTCTGTCATCCCCTTCTCCTCCTGCCCCCAATCCCTCCCAGCATCAGGGTCTGTTCCAGTGAGTCAGCTCTTCACGTGAGGTGGCCAAAGTATTGGAGTTTCAGCTTTAGCATCAGTCCTTCCAATGAACACCCAGGACTGATCTCCTTTAGGATACACTGGTTGGATCTCCTTGCAGTCCAAGGGACTCTCAAGAGTCTTCTCCAACACCACAGTTCAAATGTGATATCAAATGATTTATTTCATCAAAAGTTTCATCTCCGTAGCTTTTGACCAGAGGAATCAACTATACATTCATAATGAAGTTTTTAAAATAGCCGTCAAATAGACAAAAGTTGTAAGATATTAAAATAGTTTAAAAATAAGGAGTTCTAAAAGTTCTCATTTCCAAAATGAGAAGTAGATAAAAGATGAAAGAAAGCATTATTTTGCATAACAATGAGAGTCCTATTACTACCTGCGCTACTTTCCAAGAGTAAAGAGAAGCTGTGGAGAGTGTTCAAAACTTCCCTCATGATTTTATACTGTGGTAATTTATCAAGCCAACCAAGTTATTATGTCCTTACTTTGTAACATAAAGAGAAAACAACTCATAAATTCCCATTTGAAACTTTGAATCCCTGACCGTGTTCTGAGTATACATTTACACAAATTGAGAAGTGAAGAGAAACAGAAGTTAGCCTTCAAGGCAAATAGAATTTTAGTCTACTCAGTTATTGTTGTGATATTTTATTGATATAAAAATATTGAATATAGCAAGAAAGTCATTATTTTAGCAAATTTTCTCAATTTGCAGTAATAGTATTGAGTTTTAGAAGAAAAACTGAATATTAAGGTCACTCGTCTCTACCTTCTTTACTCCAATCCACAAACTTGTGTAAGCTTCAGGCATTATTTGAAAAGCAAGTCAAATATAAACTCTTGCTGATAAGAATTAATATTAGCAAATACATAAATAAGTACACTCACCTATGCATATATATTAATAAAATATATATAAATTTATAGTGTCTATATATATAATATATAAATATATGCTGTGATATTGTGTTTCATAATAAATATATATATTTGGTCTTTGCTCCTGTTTAGGGGATTTCCAGTCCACCCCCAGAACTTCTAGAAGGGAAGGGACTGGAGATTGAATTCAGTTGCTATTACATACCTACAACATTCATTAAATACCCTTGTAATGAAGCCTCTGTTAATAAGATAACATTGATGATACTGTCAAATCAACCAGTATATAATTCTGAAAATGCAGATAAATCACAGTGTTTTATTTGGTGAGATGAGATTTCTTTCCTCATAATATTAAGGAATCCAAAATTATAATATTTGCAAAATATGAATATTTGCAAAATACTCTGAAATTTGCAGAATGCTTGCTTGGTAATACACATCTAGTATATTTTAATGCATGCAAATCAATTCATAGCATTTTAATTCAAACATGAATTTGGATGTAATATTTTATAGGTTTGTATAAACTTTATAGACTACATGTTTAGCATATATGATATTGTTGGCGTTTTGCTGAAGTTAAAATCTTGATAAATATTGTGAATACATGAATCTGATTAAATTGCATGAGAGGAGTGTGTGTATTTAAATGCTGTATAAATACATCATAATTAAAAATAACTTGTATATGGAAAAAGAAACTAAAAGGAGAGAGTTCAGAGTGCTTCTGTGTTGCTGATACTGTGGAGGTTTGGGGAGAAATAGTGAGCTCCGGGAGGGCAAGGAAGTTCTGTGTTCTTTCCCTATGCCTTGCCCAGGGCATCTCTTCCATTTGGCTGTTTCTGAGTTACATCCTTTTATAGCATCCTTTTATTGATTCAGTCAGTAAAATGTTTTTCCAAGTTCTTTTGAGCTACTTTAGCAAATTAATTGAACCTGAGGAGAGAGGTGTGGGAAACTCTGATGTACACAGCCAGTTTGTCATGAGTATAGCTAACACCTTGAACTTGAGGCTGGAGTCTGAAGTCCAAGGAGAGGATCGTGAGAACTTCCAATCTGTAGCTGGTGGGTCAGAAGCACAGGCACCTACCTCAGTTGGCCTCTGTAGTCTGGAGTGGGACGGAGCAGTCTTGTGGGGCTGAACCCTGCCTTAACCTGTGGACTCTGGTGCCATCCCTGGATAGATGGTGTTAGAATTGAGTTGGCTCTTCAGACACCCTGCTGGTGACCAAGAATTTCCCAGTGTGTGTGAAAAGCCCCCTCCCCTCACACAGGATGCAATTGAGCCCAGGAACCCAAAATACATATAAATATATATCTTTGGGGATAATCTGAGTCTATACCTCTGAGACATGATCTTACCAAGTATAGAAAAAAAATCACACACATACATACACACATATATATACTTGTATGTAAATTATGTATATGTATATATAATTTCTGTATATAAGCACATACACACTTGTATGTATGCATAAATATTTAATGCATATGTATACTTATTACATATGTTTAGTACCCACACATATATATATATATTATACATGTACATATTATTATACAATTCATAGGACTACACGTTTTTTCCTGCAGTGAAATCATTAAGCAGCATAGGAAATTTCAAACATAATGATCTTGCCTTTGAATATTCAGAAAAAATAATTCTTGTACTTGTAGAAAGTATACCCTTGGCAGAGACATCTTGGTACCAATGTCTGTTAGTGTAGTAATTCAGGGCAAAGATAAAAACAGAAGTAAAGGCAAACTTTGCATTGGCTGTGTTGCCACACTTGTAAGAATAAGGACAGTGGATGTAACAGTTGCAATGATATTGATGCCATCACCATTTTGAATTAGCAATTTAGAGCCAGCATTTAAATCCATTATCTTCTTGATGAGTTATCTCACAAACATATGAGAATTGAATAAATTGCTTACCTATTCAGTCAGGAGCGGGTAGGAGAGCTGTTTGTGAGCAGATCTGTTAGAATAGCTTGTTAACTGAGGTAGAGGAAGAGTTACAAATGAGAAACAGATTATTAGGCTTGCTGAGGTCAAAGGAGAAGTTGAGTTTGTGTGGGAGGTGGCAGGGGCCTCATAGGGGTCAGGAATAGGACAGATGCCTTACCGGCATCTCAGGACTGCACTGTAGCGAACAATGAGCATCTTCATAAAGCATGAACATATAAAACCGCTCCTCTAAATTAAAGATATTCATCTCTAATTATATTTCCTTAAAATTATAGAATTATGAATATGACAGTGAATTCAAATGTAGATTTATTTAACAAATCCCATAACGGCCTCAGAAATAATATCTAAAACTACAGATACCTGTTATTTAATATGGTGCAAATACCCTGTGTAAAATTCTGGATTTTCTATTTGCCTGCAAGAGCCATTATAGACTCAGTGTTGGGGTGTAAATATTTTCAGGAATCCTACTATTATTAAATTTCCATGCGCTGTTGTGAAGTTTTACTCCTTTTGTAAATATTTAAATGCTTTTGATTCTGTTTTTTTTATTGTTTGTTTTTTGGTAAAGGGAGAACACCACAACATCTTCAATTAAAACAAGCTTCCTTAAGAAACACATATGTCCAAATAAGTGAAAATAGTGTAACCATTTACATTGTCAGGACAAATATTGTAGCTGCCATTCCTTTCCCATGAATTAAGCCTGATGTGTCTGGCCAAGTTTTCCTCCAACAACAGAATCCCCTTGCTCTTCATAGGTCCCTCATTGTCCCCTTTTCCTGCTCAATATATTTCATGTGTCTACACGAAATCGGGGGAGCCATAGTAAATTCAACACATCTATTAGGCAAGTAAGGATACAACATTTCATTGTTGTCTGGAACGTGCTTCCCCTGTAAAATGCCCAGAGACTATTACTGAAAAAGATTTGCATTCTTCCACTCTTTGTTCTATATTTTTAAATTTAACAGGACTGTGAAACTGTATGATCCATATTTGAGAACGTTATTGCAAAAGTGTTTGAGAATCAGCAGGTCCACACTAGCAAATACGGTTTTATACCTCTACTTTGTACTTACCATGCTAAGTCATTACTAAGCGTTTTTATCCTTTCCGTTTTTCTGGTTAACCTTATCTATTACTGTTAATATAGTGAAAAACAGTATAGTGCCTATGAAGTATGGGATTTAGACCCGGCATTTACTTGAAATCAACTTGACTACTTATCAAGCAGTCTTTAAACTGAGAGTACTTAAAACTGCTTGAAATGCTTTACAAATATTAACTTGTTTAATTCTATAGCAATAATATGAGAAAGATATGATGAGATCCTTAAATAGATGAATAAATTGTATCACAGAGAACTCAGAGTCATACAGTTCACAAATAATAGAGCAGTTATTCAAACGCAGGTAGTTTAGTTCTAAAGTCTGGACTCTTAAATTGTTCTATGCTGCCTCTCTGTGTATACAACCTTGGGCAATTTCCTTAAACTTTCTCAACCTTTCTTCATCTATAAAATAGGACTGCTAATTATACTTGATTCAGAGACTTGTGAAAATTAGATGTGATAAAGGCCATGAAATGCTTAGAGCAGCACATAGTATGTAGTGTTAAGTTTTGTTATTTTGGATATTGTTTTCCCTACTGACCTCCTTTAATTTCTTTCGAAGCACTGAGCTCCTACCCCCATCAGAGCTTTGCACCGGCAAGCTGCAGTTCTCCGTGTCTACCTCTGACCCTCCTGACCTTCATCTCCAATGAGCCTGTACACTGAGAAGACCTGCACAAATGCGCCTTCCGCAGGGAAGCCTTTCCTAACCCTTATATGGGGTGAGCACTCCCCTCCCCTTAGCTTTGGCTTCCTGGGAAAAAGAGCCCGAGGCAAAGGCGTATGTTTTTTCCATTTGGCTGGACACTTTCTTGGGAAGTACAATCCCAGGGAAGCAGGAGTGAGGAAAATGAAAGCCAGGCATTAAAAGGGAGAGACAGTCAACGCAATGGAGAACATTTCTCAGATGGCCCAGCTTCTTGACAAGCCGATTGCTCCTTCACCTATCGCATCTTCCAAGAGTCCTGATTAGCCCCCTAAGTGGTCCATCAGGGTTAGGAAGGGACAATAATTATTTCTTCCGGTTCTTGTTTCCATTACTCAAAGGTGGTCCATGAGGTTTTAAGGCCTTTATGTATTTCCATGCATACCTGGGTGCCAAGCAGATTGACCATGGTTCTTGCTTCAAAGGCAACGTCACATACACAAGGTGAAAGGTTAAAGGTTCTTTGCAAAGCCTAGATTTAAGACACAAGTCCACGTGCACCATCACATGAAGACTGAAGAGGCCACGACTGCAGGTCGTCTGGGGGTGTAGCGGGGACTGTAGGTGACTGCAGCATCAGCAGTTGGCCTCATGATTTCAGAAAGAGCACGGGTAGGATATTTCAGGTTATAAAGCAGGTCAAGTACACAAAATGAGTAGAAGACATGCAGAATTCAGACTGGTATGCTCTGTTATACACATTTATAAACCCAGGTCTCTTTTCTTTTATAGCATTTTTCATAGTTTGCAATAACATATTTATTTGTAAGTTCATTTACTTTAATTCTTATTTTCTTTCTAGACTGAAAGAATCCTTAAAGATAGGAAGGCAGCATAAAGTTCAGATTACCTAGATTGAATCCTGGCTCCACTAATTGCTAACTCTGTGTCTTTGGGAAAATTACCTCATTTCTCTGTGCTCCATATCTGCACTAATCAGGGTAAAGATAGAACCACTATGAATATTAAAGGAGAAAGCGTGTGTTAGTCACTCAGTCATGTTCAACTTTTTGTGACCCCATGAACTGTAGCCTGTCAGGCTTCTCTGTCCATGGATTTCCCAGGCAAGAATACTAGAGTGGATTGCTATTTCCTTCTCCAGGGGATCTTCCCAACCCAGGGATCAAACCCAGGTCTCCTGCTTGCAGGTGGATTCTTTACCATCTGAGCCACCAGGGAAGCCCATTAAAGGAGAGGCACACAGTTAATATTAGCTATTGTCATTGTCATCACCACCATCATTATCCTTGTTCCTGTAGCAGTTAGCACTTTGCTGCCTGCAGAACAAGCTCTGGAGTAATAAAGCATGGAATCTGTGAGGACTGAGGTTTTGGTCTTCTCTGTTCCTTTTTGGAGCTCCAACTTATAAAATAAGAGAGAATTAAAAATGTACTAGGTATTTTAAGAAGAATGTTCAGAATGATTAGATAAATGAGTCAATTAACCCCAATATGTTTGTTTGATTTGTGGTCTGGAAAGTGAACCTTACACTGATTTCAGTTCAGTTCAGTTCAGTCACTCAATCGTGTCCGACTCTTTGCGACCCCATGAATCGCAGGACGCCAGGCCTCCCTGTCCATCACCAACTCCCGGAGTTCACCCAAACTCACATCCATCGAGTCGGTGATGCCATCCAGCCATCTCATCCTCTGTCGTCCCCTTCTCCTCCTGCCCCCAATCCCTCCCAGCATCAGAGTCTTTTCCAATGAGTCAAGTCTTCTCAAGAGGTGGCCAAAGTACTGGAGTTTCAGCTTCAGCATCATTCCTTCCAAAGAACACCCAGGACTGATTTCCTTTAGAATGGACTGGTTGGATCTCCTTGCAGTCCAAGGGACTCTTTGTCTTCTCCAACACCACAGTTCAAAAGCATCAATTCTTCGGCGCTCAGCTTTTTACACTGATTTAGAGGAGGCTTTACAACAGTGGAGAAGGAAATGGCAATCCACTCCAGTACTCTTGCCTGGAAAATCCCATGGACAGAGGGGCATGGCAGTTTACAGTCCATGGGGCCCCAAAGAGTCAGACACCACTGAGTGACTTCACTTGCATTTAAAGTGCAGAGTAGTTTTTACAGTAATAAACTATTTGTTGTACTTGTCTTGGGTGACCTTGAGGCCACAGCTTTAAGTAAAGAAAGGTAGATAATAGTAATAGCATAGATTAACTCCTAAATATATGAGGCTATTTCCTGTACTAAAATTGATGCTTTAAAGTAAATTATAAAGTTTAGGGTTATGGAGCTTCCTCCTTTGGATTAATAAAATGAAAATAACTTCTGTTCTTTTTGAATAGAGGTTCATATAAATTGAAGCATGTATTTTCCAATATATGCAATTATATATATATATATATATATATATATATGGCATTATTATGTCCATTTACTGCTGTCTCATTTACCCCTAAGCCACATAGTAAATTTTTGAGATTAACCATTGTGCCCTTTTTTGAGTATGACTTTTCCGCAAGCGTTTAAATCATGATCAGAGGTTTACATTTGAAAAACAGATTCTATTTTTCTGTCATGCTGTGGCATTGTGGAGCCAGTCACGTGTCAAGGCGACATTGACTTTTGGTCTGTGCTTGCCAATTGTGCTTCTTATCAAAGTTGTCTCAGTTTGTGTTATTAATTACAAAATATCAAGTCGTTATTTTCTGTTTAAGAGTTATTGTCCTGAGGTCAGCAAGTTCTATTATTGCGTCTTTTGTAATTATACTTGGCTCTTCCTTTATAAGAAAACAAAAGCCTTGCTTATTATTACAATATAATGTGTGATGCTTATAACTGCTGTCCTGTGTAGAAGTAACACCATCATGTCATATTCTGAAACAACCACAAACCTCACCCTAGATTTGTCTAGGCTTATTTGGCTGAATGCTTCTATATTAGAAGACCTTCTTCTTAGGCTAATGAACTGACTACTTTGAGACTTTATTGGCCAGTGTCTTTCAAGAGTTGTGAAGAAAGTATAATAATAAACTACCAGAGGAATTAAGTAATTCATCAACATGGGTATGACTTGTCTGTTTAAAAAAATCTTATGAGAAATTCTTTATTGTCAGAGGTACCATGTAGCACTGGAAATTAATTTTGCCTAAAATGATTAGCTAAAGTGTATGTTTTAAGCTGTAGAATTTTTTTTAATGTCTAAAAGACAGTCAACAGACAAGGGCTTTGTTTGTTTATGTCAAATGACCAAGTAGCTCTGACTAAAATTACATGTTTTTATGGAGGGAGGAGCTAAAAAATCTGGTAAATTTCTGATCCCATCCAATTCCATCAGTGTTAGTCGCTCAGTTGTGTCTGACTCTTTGCGACCCCATGGGCGGTAGCCCACCTGGCTCCTCTGTCCATGGAATTCTCCAGGCAAGAATACTGGAGTGGGTTGCCATTCCCTTCTCCAGGAGATCTTCCCAACGCAGGAGTGAAACCCAGGGTCTCCTGCATTGCAGGCAGATTCTTTATCACGTGAGCCACCAGGGAAACTCTAATGCCACCAGAACAGCACACAGAAAAGAACTCTAGAGACTGTGCATTTATAT
>NW_011495039.1:3743062-3752408 GCF_000754665.1 Bison bison bison | reverse complement strand
TAGTTTTGCTAGAGTTTTTGCATTTATATCAGTTTTGCTTGGGTAATTTATGAAGAAAACCTTCATTAAATGACCATAGTTCTATCTTATCTTCTTCAAGTCAACAAGTAAGGAATCCCCTTGACTATTAATGGAGCATATTATTACAAGACATTGGTTAAAATATTTCTCACGGCTCAGTATACCAAATTATATTCTAAATTTCAGTCAGCCTGATGAAATACTCTGAAGACGTTTTTCCAATTTTGTTTTATAGAGCTTCATCAAGTCTAGATGAAAATAATCAAATATAACTTAAAGGCTGTTATTTTTATAGTCACAAATATTTGAAATGATTATTGTAGTCCTGTATCTGACTGCTCAAATTACAATTTCTCCATTACTGTAACATTTCTTTACACTTGCTGCTGCTAAGTCGCTTCAGTTGTGTCCGACTCTGTGTGACCCCATAGATGGACTCCCACCAGGCTCCCCCGTCCCTGGGATTCTCCAGGCAAGAACACTGGAGTGGGTTGCCATTTCCTTCTCCAATGCGTGAAAGTGAAAAGTGAAAGAGAAGTTGCTCAGTCGTGTCCGACTCTTAGCGACCCCATGGACTGCAGCCTACCAGGCTCCTCCGTCCATGGGATTTTCCAGGCAAGAGTACTGGAGTAGGGTGCCATTGCCTTCTCCACTTTACACTTGAAATGAACCTAATTATTCTTGTTTGTCTTAAAATTTTCCTTAACCTGTTTATTTTACTCCCCAATTGGAATTCCCACCTTCCTTTTCTACCTGGTAAAAACTCTAGTAGAAGGTTATTGCATTATCCAGTTTTCACAGATAGAGACATTGGCTTAGGCAGCCCATTGAAAATATACCCATGTAAACTTTTTAAGAATGAGAAGGGATCCTATCTAATTTTTTCCTTGGATCTCTAGTATTGAATCTATCACGTGTTTAACAAATGCTTGTTTTTCTCTTGAAAGTAAACAGAAATAAAGTACTATTACAGAATCTTAAGGACAACCCAATTTATTATTATTATTTGTGTGTGTGTGTTTCAAGTAGAAGTGGGTATAGAAGCTTGTTGGTAGAGGAAACACTGATCTTTCTCTTCAAGCAACTATTTTAACATAAATACAGTTCAACTTACTGGACTACAGTAGGATAGGGAGAGAAGGAATGTAAAGTCAGATTAGGTACTTTGCCAACAGTGAACAGATTTCCAGGATGTTCTCACTGCTTCCAGTATGCTTCCTTATTAAGGTCTCTGTCCATTGCCTCTGCTTACTAACAGCAACAACAACAAAATGCCTTTACTAATAATTTTTTATACTCTTTTTTTAGTTTTATCCACTCTGTACTGATTAATTGTTGTATACCCAATATGCATATCAATCTTTTATCTGGTGATTGAGGTGTAAAAGAGAGTAGAATACATTTATTTATAATTTATCCCAGTTATCTAATTCATAATAATCTTACAACCCATGTATTTCCATCCAGTTAATTTATTCACACTTTACAGTAAAACTCTGTGAAAGGAGATCTCTACAGGGAATCTGACAGCCTGTCATCCTGTAACCCAGTTTATCCTGCCAACGTCCCCAACCCTCTAGGAAATGTGGCTCTATGAATCTTAGGAGACAGGACTGACTATGCTTTGTACAATAATTCATTTTTTCTCTCCCTGTTTTGCGTGGATTCATTTATAAATCACTATTATCCTACCATTGTGGATCAGATATGTCCCGTGTTTATATAGGACACTTTGGCCAGTCACATGATAGAGCTTAGCATGTCCTTGGTTCCTGTGATAGAGTTCTGTAAAGAATTTATACCTTTTGCAGTTAGTGAATCAGAAACGTAGACAGGTTTTGAGAGAGTTAATATGGACCTAGGGTTCCGACATGTCTTGCAATCTGAGTGACTGTGATTTAGTTATGCCTGTTAAGTTTTCAGTGCTCTGTAGTTGCAAAGAGTCAGACACAACTGAGCAACTTCACTTTCACTTTTCACTTTCATTCATTGGAGAAGGAAATGGCAACTCACTCCAGTATTCTTGCCTGGAGAAGCCCAGGGTATGGGGAACCTAGTGGGCTGCTGTCTATGGGGTCGCACAGAGTTGGACATGACTGATGCAACTTAGCAGCAGCAGCAGCAGTCAAGGTGCATCATTTTGCTACAGGAAATGTGCTTTTATTTTTTTACATTTTTTCTTAGTATATTTTAGCTCATAATTGGGTATTTGAAATAGTAGGATTCTGCCAGTGATTGCACAGTACAGAAAGAAAAACTTCTATGACATTAGTAGAATTGATTTCCAGCAGATTAATAAGTAATCTCAGTGACTTACATTTAATGGAACAATTACATAAGGACATTTAATTTTTACAGGCTTGAAACCTTGCATGTTTTTTAGAATATCCAATAAATTAGGATAGAATAATTTTACTTTAGAAAAATTTTATAATACATCAATTTCAACTGATATTTATCGAGACCATATAGTATGTTAGGCATTATTTGGAGTACTGGGAATATGCACAATGAAATTAGCTTTCTGATATTCTCTAAAACATATCTTAATTTAAAATTCTAGGTTGATATAGGTGATAAAATGGGCCTATGCTATCCCACATATTTTGTGTCTTGTGTTTGAAAAAATTTTTTACCTTTTCAATGTAAGATTTTTCTGGGTCCAACTTAATATCATTCAACCTTAAGCTTGTGGACCTGTGGTCATTTGCAGAACTAACATGAATTATTTGAAACATTTGTGCTGCATAAATAGAGAAAAGGTCTTCTTTCATTTACTTCAGTGTTTGTAATATTTGCCTATCATGACATTGAATCCCTGGTCCCTTTTGCCAAATATAACCACAAAATAGTATTCTTATTTCACTAGGAGTCCTGGGAATTTGCACACACTTCTTCGAGTAAATACATGTGTAAATATGTATGCTTCTCAGCCCCCCAAAGACCCTGGTTTTCCTCTCTTGGCAAGGGAAATGAATTCTACAATCCTGAATCATTTACTGAGTATGCTTGCCTTCTGATCTCCCAGGGGTCTGATCAACAAAGTGCCAAAAGACATGCTCATTCTAGAGAGACCAGCAGCCCAGGTCTCTCTGCAGGAGGATTTGATGAATGTTAATGAAAACCTCTACTGCTCAGAAATAGACAAGTTGAAACTCTGGTAAAATAGGTCCTTGGTGGTTATGCTAATATCTGAGTAGATCACCATGTCCTATAGGTTTCTTACTGAAGCTCTCTATTCATGACCTTAAGTATGACCCATTATGGTTGCTATTACTTAGAAGTGGTGAAGATCAAGTTATAACACTGAGGGGAAATATGAATTATTCTGTTTTTCCACAGCCGGTATTTAACATGTGTTTTTTGAAAATAGGGTGATCAAATTATTTTTATACATGGGGTTTAATATGGGATATTTATAATTATATGATTTATATTTATTTACTCATTTATTTATGATTACATGGGATATTTATAATTATTTTGAAGAAATGCTATGCCAGTCTCAAAAGCATACCGCTTTGTAATAATGAGACAGTTAACAGACGGGTAGAAATTTTAACTACTTTGAAGCAATAACTTCTTGTTGGATGACCCATGCTTTAGCTAGACATGTCGCCTCATCTCTGGACCTTATACAACTTTCATTTCCTTTGTTCAATAACAGGCCCCACTGAAGCAGGGACTAACTCTTTCTCCTTCAACATTGGCTGTGTTATACACACTACACCCACAATAAATGTCTGTTGCATGAATTATTAGAACTGCTGCTGCTAAGTCGCTTCAGTCATGTCTGACTCTGTGCGACCCCATAGACGGCAGCCCACCAGGCACCCCCGTCCCTGGGACTCTCCAGGCAAGAACACTGGAGTGGGTTGCCATTTCCTTCTCCAGTGCATGAAAGAGAAAAGTGAAAGTGAAGTCGCTCAGTCGTGTCCGACTCTTAGCGGCCCCATGGACTGCAGCCTACCAGGCTCGTCTGTCCATGGATTTTCCAGGCAAGAGTACTGGAGTAGGGTGCCATTGACTTCTCTGATTATTAGAACACTAAGATTATAATTCAGTGAAGGAATCACCCACTAATATATCACAGCCTTTATGTTGTTAATAATAAAAAAACTCAGTTTAATTTCCAATTCAGAGGTTATAAATTATTTCCTTTCATTTCATATTTTACCTTAAATACTGCTTTAAATAGAAGTTATTTTTGTCCCAGCTTTTTTCTGATCAGCTGCTTATAAAAGTTCCTAATTACGTATGTTTGCTACTGTTTTACTACTCTCATATTTTGAAATCATGTCAGTGTGAGTTGAAAATCTTATTTCTAAATGGCAGATATTTAATTTGATCCATATTTAATTTCTCAGTTTGTGCTGAAGAGCTTATTGATATTCTTTCTTTCCAGCTATCATTTAATAGTCATATGCATTGGTAATATAGTAAGTATAATTGAACACAACCCTATTTAGATTTGATCCCTGGGTTGTAAAGATCCCCTGAGGAAGCAGATGGAAACCCACCCCAGTATTCTTGCCTGGAGAGTTTTATGGATGGAGGGAGCCTGGTGAGTTGACTACATTCCATGAGTTGCAAACAGCTGGACTCGACTGAGCGACTATCACTTTCACTTTCTTTATATTTAAATGAGATAAAATATTTTCCAAAATGATAATGAATGGACTTTCCTGAGGCTCATAATAAAGAATGCATTACTGAAACCTGTGTGGTTATTGATATTGTATCTATGAAAAATTGAAAAATGGGGACTTGTATCTAAGGTTTGACAAACAGATTTCATTAGAAAAAAATGTGAAATTGGATAAATAGCCACTTTGAAACCTCATGTATCTATTGTATCATGTTTACTGTTGCACCCCCAGGACTGCAGAGTACCCTAGTAATCTTGCTATATTCATGTTAAGCACTCATTAGGTATTTGAACAAATAAAATTTAATCAAGGAATGAATGAAACAGTGAATGACAATTCTAATAAATATTAATCATAGTATAACTTAAAATTCAATATTGATTATGCCCTATAAAACATACTACCCTTCTGATAGAATCTATTAAGATGAAGGAGAATACCTACATCTAAAGCAATAATTGTTACAGTTTGCCTGGTCAAATATTTTGATGTATGGATATCTTGCTCTTCTTGTTCTTATTTTTCTCTCTCAGTTTAAACTGAGTGAAAATTTAAGCTTCTTAAAATATACGCTTTGTTTAAAACCATCATAAAATTCTATCAACACAAGTTATTCATGGTTTGGGCAGTATTTCTTTTTTTTTAATGACTGAAAATCATGTCTTTTTCAAAGAAAGATCAAACTTAAATTTTATCCATCCTTTAAAAGTTGAAAATGAATTATTTTAAGATTCAGAAGAGTTCATTCCAGGACCTTTCATGATATCTATGCCTCCCTGGGGAGAGGGCAGGAAATGAGAGCATTCTGAACATGACCACTCTTCCCTCCCTCTCAGCATCCTGAGGCCTTGCACAAGGGCCTCTGTCATCCGAGAACTCCCTCGAACCCCTGCCCACAAGCACCTTTCTCACTGCACCACTTACGTTGTTTCTACATACATGACCCCTGTTAAACTAACTTTATTGATCAATTCATTACAAAACAGAAACGAAAAATTTTAAGTCCAAACAACCCCTTGAATGATTTCATTTGCCTTGGCTTAATGAAGTCAAACTGATTAAACAAGTGTGTGTCTATGCACACAGCTTAAAGTGCTAGAGCTGATTTTTTTTTTTTTGAATCATTAAACTTTATGATATAGGTTTAAAATAGGACATTTATGTATGAGCAGTGTTGCAAATGATCAAATACCTTCACAACGGTTCTGTATTAGTTCTATTAGACTGTACAGTGTAAAATGCTGATATTCACCTACTTCTTGACCTGGAAAAAATGGTAATTATGTGTGCTTCAATCTGACATATAATGGAAAATAACTCCCTAATGTAGCCTGGCATTTTGTAAAGTCCTGAGTCATGGTAAGCTAATTAAGACAAGAAAGAACGTGTCACAGGGGTGGGAGAGGGGATTGTCCTCTTTGGATTTGGGAGCAGAAGTTCAAGGTTCCACACTTGATTCTATTATTTAGTGGTTGTGTAGTCTTAGGCAACTCACTAAACCCTTTTGATCTTCCATTTTTTCTTTGATGAAGATATATTGATAACACCCTCAACAGTTGTTGCAAGGATTAAAAGGGTGCAATGAATGTGAAAGTACTTTACAAACCATAGACAGTGATAAAATCCAAGATAAGATGCAGTCTTCTGTTTAATACTGTCTAGCAAAAATACAGTGAATAATGAGAAAAGCAAGAAAACTTTTTTCTTGTATAATAACTGATTGCGATCATAAAATGAAAAAACTGTAAAATATTATACTTGTTGCTTTATAAGACAGACATCCCGTGTGCATTTTTGAGCTATGATATCTGCCAGTAAAATTCCCAGGCTAGGCCATTCCTTTCCTATGAAAGCAAGTCACACCACTCCCAAGCTTCACGCAAACTGTCAGTACCATCTAAAAATACTCCTGCACAGTATGAATTAATGCTTTCCACTTTGACATTACAATATCGTTTTTATATAGTCTCTCAGCACTTCCTTCCAAGCATGATTTAATTAATGCTCATTTTCGGTACAAGACAAAAATCTTTGCAAATATTTTTTCTTGTTTTTCTTTGGAACTGTGCGAGGAGACTGCTGGCTGTTGAAGGAGGGACAGGATGTCTTTTCTGGGCTGTAGTTGTGCTTGGCTTGATCCACAGAAGGAGAGACGGTGTTCTTAGGTGCCAATATTTGGTTAAGAGCTAACAGCAGAAAAATAGCTACTTGGGTAATTCAAGTGATGCTTTTTGTAGGCAAGTGAGAGAATAAATAGAAATAGTCCTATGAGTTATATGACCTTTCTATTTTTTTTTTTTTTTTACTTTCTTGTTCTTAATATTTTAATTTTACATCAGTTTACTTCATGATGGGCTTCCAAGGTGGCTCAGTGGTAAAAAATCTGTCAATGCAGGAGACACTGGAGACTCAGAGGGTCAGGTTTGATCTGTGGGTCAGGAAGATCCCTTGGAGAAGGAATGGCAACCCACTCCGGTATTCTTCCCTGGGAAATCCCATGAGCAGAGGAGTCTGGCGGGTCCATAGGGTTGTAAAGAGTTGGACATCACTGAAGTGACTTACCATGCATGCCCAAAGATAGTAGTTTAAAGTACAAAATCATGGATAATGCTTCCACTTAAATGTGGTTGATTGACTACTTGCATTCATCTCTACTCCTTTGAAAAGCTTCATGAAAATTACAATAAGAGACAGACAAATAAAGGTGTAAACCTTAAGAACGTCAAGCAACAAGTGGAGTGCGCTGCAACAAAATCTTGAAAGCTGAGTTGATGGACAAGGTTAAACTAATTAATGGAATCAAGAAGGCTGAAACCCAAACTTCCTGATTATAAAGCTAAGAATAAAGACAATCTGCATGAGACAATCCCAGAAAGTCTCAAGTGGATCAGTAGGTGTATCTGAAGAGGATATATTGTTGGAGTTGAAAACTAGAGGATAAGTTGATTTTCCTTATCAACATTAGTGGTCCCCAGGTCCCCAGAACAGCTGGGCAAACTTTATTTTTTTATTTAGGAAAAGATAAGGGACTTACTTTTTGATTGGAGTGAAAGAGAAGGTCCTTGCACTTGGGAATAGCAGACAGAGCTGAAGGTACAATAACTAAACTGAACACAGGAAAACTGAGGAAATCTTTCCCTAATGGCTTCAAAAATATCTGGAAAATTCTTCATGCCCACAATAGAGGAATTTCTCCCTGACTCGTGGATATTTAGTGTCAGAGAAATATAAATAAAAAACAAAGCAACAGCAATAGCTACAAAAGAAAATTGAGAGAAATAAAGACAGTACAAGGAGCAAAAGCAATAGTTTTAAATCCTATTATAACTAAATTATAATTATGTCTTTAGAGAAGAGTAAACACTGTATTTATGATATAAGAATAGAATGCTAAATAAAAGGATATGCAAGAACAAAAGTGAATTCTTGCAAATTAGCTATATAAGAACAGAGATAAAATACTCAAAACAAGCACTGAGACATATATTTGAGAAAGTCTTCTGGAGAGGAAAAAAAAACAAAAAAGAAAAAAAAACTAGAATTAATTTTTTTTTTTAATTAGAGGATTAGTACAGGAGGTATAAGTTTGTGTAACAGATCCGCTTTTTAAATCTAAGACTTTGTAGAGCAGTTTTAAGTTCATAAAAAAATTGAAAAAAGGTTCATACAGAAATTTTCAATATACTTGCCCCACACATGGAAGCTGCTCCATTATCAATATGGCCCACAACACGGTACGTTTGTTATAATTGATGAACCCACACTGATGCATCATGATGAACTAAAGTCCATAGTTAACATTCTAGTTTACTTTAGTGTATTTACTTTAGTGTTTAGTGTATTCTATGGATTTGGACAGATCTATAACGACATGTAGTTATCATTATGGTAATGTAGTGTATTTTCATTGTCTTAATAATCTTCTGAGCTCTAACTATTCATCCCTCTCACCATCCCAACCATTGGCACCATTGATCTTTTTAATTTTTTTACTCTCTCCATGGTTTTCCCTTTTCCAGAAAGTCATATAAATGGAATCATACATTATGTGGCTTTTTGGATTGGCTTATTTCACTTACTAATATGCATGTTTAAAGTTCCTACAAATGTTTTTCTGCCTTTCTAGATCATTTCTTTTTAGAATTGCATAATGTTCTCTTTGTTTGGATGCACTACTGTTTATCCATTCACCTACTGAAAGACATTTTGGTTGTACCAAATTTTCACAAGTATGAATGAAGCTGCCAAGTATGAATGAACATCTGTGTATAGGTTTTTGTGTATATAAGTTTTCAACTCCTCTGAGTAAATACAAAGTTGTGCAGTTGCTGGATTATATGGTAAGTGTATGTTTTGTAAGAAACCACCCAACTGTCTTCTAAAGTGGTGATACCATTTTGCATTCCCACTAGCAATAATGGAAGTTCCTATTGTTCCACATCCTTATCAAGAGTTAGATGTTGGCAGTGTTCCAAATTATGACTGTTCTCATAGGTGTATAGTGATATCTCATTGTTTGAATTTGCATTTCCCTAAGGAAATATCATATTGAAAAGCAGAGACATTACTTTGCCAACAAAGGTCCGTCTAGTCAAGGCTATGGTTTTTCCAGTGGTCATGTATGGATGTGAGAGTTGGACTGTGAAGAAAACTGAGCACCGAAGAATTGATGCTTT
>NW_011495039.1:3736148-3742962 GCF_000754665.1 Bison bison bison | reverse complement strand
CTTTTGAAGTGTGGTGTTGGAGAAGACTCTTGAGAGTCCCTTGGACTGCAAGGAGATCCAACCAGTCCATTCTAAAGGAGATCAGCCCTGGGATTTCTTTGGAGGGAATGATGCTAAAGCTGAAACTCCAGTACTTTGGCCACCTCATGCGAAGAGTTGACTCATTGGAAAAGACTCTGATGCTGGGAGGGATTGGGGGCAGGAGGAGAAGGGGACGACAGAGGATGAGATGGCTGGATGGCATCACTGACTCGATGGACGTGAGTCTGGGTGAACTCCGGGAGTTGGTGACGGACAGGGAGGCCTGGTGTGCTGCGATTCATGGTGTCGCAAAGAGTCGGGCACGACTGAGCGACTGAGCTGAACTGAAGGATATATAAAATGAAGAATCTTTTCATATGCTAGTTGTCATCTATATTTATTCTTTGGTGAGGAGTCTGTTCAGGCCTTTGGTCAATTTTTTAATCAGAGTGTTTGTTTTCTTATTATGGAGTTTTAAAAGTTCTTTCTAAATTTTGGATAAGAGTGCCTCATCAGTTGTGTCTTTTGGAAGTATTTTCTCTCATTCTGGCTTGTCTTCTCATCCTCTCAACATCTTTCACAGATAATTTTTTTAATTTTAATGAAGCCTATCTCATCAGTTCTTAAAAGTTATTGTAATACCAAAGGGCATCTAGATTTTCTACTATGTTATCTTCTAGGAGTTTTAGAGTTTTGTGTTTTACATGTAGGTCTGTGATGTGTTTTGAGTTAATGTTTGTGAAGGACTGTACATTCTAGTTTTTTTTTTTTTGGTATGTTCAGTTCAGTTCAGTCACTCAGTCATGTCCGACTCTTTGCAACCCCATGGACTGCAGCATGCAAGGCCTCCCTGTCCATCACCAGCTCCCAGAGTCCACCCATCCCATGTCCATTGAGTTGGTGATGCCATCCAGCCATCTCATCCTCTGTTGTCCCCTTCTCCTCCTGCCTTCAATCTTTCCCAGCATCAGAGTCTTTTCTAATGAGTCAGCTCTTTGCATCAGGTGGCCAAAGTGTTGGAGTTTCAGCTTCAACATCAGTCCTTCCAATGAACACTCAGGACTGATCTCCTTTAGGATGGACTGGTTGGATCTCCTTGCAGTCCAAGGGACTCTCAAGAGTCTTCTCCAACACCACAGTTCAAGCATCAATTCTTCAGCGCTCAGCTTTCTTCACAGTCCAGCTCTCACATCCATACATGACCACTGGAAAAACCATAGCCTTGACTAGACGGACCTTTGTTGGCAAAGTAAAAGCTTTTTAATATGCTGTCTAGGTTGGTTATAACTTTCCTTCCAAGGAGTAAGCGTCTTTTCATTTCATGGCTGCAGTCACCATCTGCAGTGATTTTGGAGCCCCCAGAAGTAAAGTCTGTCACTGTTTCCACTGTTTTTGGTATATAGATGTCCAGTATTCTAGCACTATTTGTTGAAAACACCATCTTTCTTTCATTGTATTTCCTCTGCTCCTTTGTCAGAGATTAATTGGCTATATTTATGTGAATTTTTTCTGGGTTCTGTATTCTGCTCGATTCATTGACCTGTCGTTCTTTAATCAATGGCATGCTATCTTTAATACTGTAGTTTATAGTAAGTCTTGAAATCAGGTAGTGTCAGTTATTCAATACTTTAATAGTGTGTTGGCTATTCTGGGTCCTTTGCTTCTCTGCAAAACTTTAGAATCAATGTGTCAATATCCATAGTATAACTTGCTAATAGATTTATGGGGATTGCATTTGAATCTATAAATCAATTTTAAAAGGACTGACATCTTGACCATGTTGAGTCTTTCTATTCATGAATATGGAATGTCACTCCATTTATTTAGTTCTTGAATTTTATTCAGTAGAGTTATTTAGTATTCCTTATATATGCCTTACACATAATTTGTGAGATTTATACATAAGTATTTAATTTCTGAGGGTGCTAATAGAAATGGTATCATGTCTTTATTTTTTGTTTTGTTTTTGTTTTAAGTCACCAAGTTTATTTTATTTTAATTTTTATTGGAATATAGTTGATTTAAAATGTCTTGGTAATTTCTGCTATGAAGTAAGTCAGTTATACATATACATATATCCACACTTCTAGAAATTATTTTCCTATATTGGTCATTACAGGTATTAAGAAGAGTAACCTGTGCTATTCAGTACATCCTTTTTAGTTATTTACTTTAAATATAGTAGTGTGTATACGTCAATCCCAGTCTCCCAATTTATCCCTCTCCCCTACTGCCCCCCATCTGAAAGTCATAGGTTTGTTTTCTACATCTGTGTGTATCTTTATTTTCAACTTCCACTTGTTTATTGTTGATACATTTAAAAGCAATTGACTTTTGTATGTTAACCTTGTTTCTTGTAACTTGCTGTGATCTTTTATTATTTCCAGGAACTTTAAATCAATTATTTGGGATTTTTCACCCATACAATCACATCTTGTCTGAACAAATGTTTTAATATCTTTCTTCCCAATCTGTGTACCATTTATTTCCATTTATAGCCATCAGTGGGTGTTGGATTCTAACAAATGCTTTTTCTGCATCTATTGATATGATTATGTGACTTTTTCTCTTTTAGCCAATTGATATGATAGGTTACATTATTTTTTGAATATTTAACTGTAGGGGAGTGTTTAACAGGAGGATTCCTACGTGCTGTTTCTCACAAGTCCTTTGTTTCTTTTTAAGCGGAACAGCAGGCTGCTCCCAGGAACTGAGGTCATTGTGTCAGACAGGCTTGAATCTCCTTTAGTAAACATTTTCTTTACGACAAACTCAATTAATCAAGACCCCTTTTTACAAATATAATAAATAAGGGGGAATTGTCAGGGAACATTTAACAGGAGGATTCCTGCATGCTGTTTTCTATTTCTCAAGGATTCTCTGTTCCTTATCAGTTCCTATTCCAAGAATGAGTAAAGCTGCATGCAGTTCTCAGGACTGAGGTCATGGGATGAGACATGCAGTAACTCTTTTCAGCATCAGAGACCTTGTATGTATTAGACTATCCATATTGTGGCTATGGATAAAACTTTATCCTGTGTAATAGCTGAGTAATCATCTCACTAAAGATAGATAAGCCTGTATTCCTGCTAATAAAGCACCTTTACTCCATCATAGCTTGGGTCCCCATGTCTTTCTTTCTTGCTTGCTTGCTCTCGCTCTCTCTCTCCTCAGCTGATTCTCTGGAGCGCAGAAACCCGGCTCGCTCACTCTCCTTCCTGGGCTTCTAAGACTCTGGAGAAGGTGCCCTGTGCCTTCACCCACCCTCTCGAGAGGGCTCCTGGTGCCTTCGTGAGAGACGCAAGTCCTGTGTCAAGGACTTTATTGGTTCTCTGCGTAAACCAGGGAGTATCAGCCTCTTTCTCTGTTTTACTTTCTTATCATCACCTCTGGACCGCCAGGTCCCGGTCCATTAAAGGACCCCAACATTTAACCACAGTTGCATACCTAGGATAAATCCCACTTGATTGTAATATATTATTTTTTATATGTTGTTGGATTCAATTTGCTAATATTTTGAGGATTTTGCACCTTTGTTAATGACAGACATCAGTCTATAGTTTTCTTTTCCTATATTGACTTTGTATGGTTTTGGTTAACCAACTTTTTTTTCCTCCAAAAAGAAAGAATAGAGAAAATGGAAAGAAATTTATTATCAAAGAAATAAAAAATTTTTTGAGGCTTAACGATGACAGTTATGAAATTTAGCATGTTCCAATTAAGCAAATGAAAATAACAGTCACGCTTAAATACTTCATCATGAAATTTCAAAAAATTAGGGACAAAAATATACACTAACATCTTCCAGAAAGGTGAACAAATCCAGTCAAATATCTAATGCTGATGGGATAAAAGCAGTCTATTTCTCACCAGCATCTAGATGCTAGGGGCCAGTATATCAAAGTGTTCAGAATTATGAAGGAAAATCATTCCTAACCTGAAATCACATACCTAAGCAAACAGTCAGTCATGTATGTGACTAGAATAAAAGTATATTCAGATGTGCCTGATATCAAAAAATCTTACCTCCTGTGGATTAGAAGAGGTATTTATCAAGAGAAGAGAATAATTCAAGAAAGAGGGAAAAGAAGTGGCATTTAGGAAATAGGAAATCAAATGAAAGAGACATTAAAGAAAACTCCTAATTTATTGTCTTCGGACAAAAACTCTGAAGCCAACCTAAGAATAGTCAATCTAGATTGAGAAGTTGATTACACAAAGTCTCCACAAACTATATACAAAAAGAAAAAGAACAGGGAACTTTCATAATCCACCAGATACATTGCTATTTGAATATATTATCAGATCTAATCCCTTGAATCTATTTGTCACTTCCACTGTATAATTGTACGGGTTTGATTTAGGTCATACCTGAATGGTCTAGATCAAACCTGTATGATTATACAGTGAGAGTGACAAATAGATCCAAGGGATTAGATCTGATAGATAGAGTGCCTGAAGAACCACGGGTGGGTTTCCTAACACTGTACAGGAGGCAGTGATCAAAACCATACCCAAGAGGAAGAAATGCAAAAAGGGAAAATGGATGTCCGAGGAGGCCTTACAAATAGCTGAGAAAAGAAGAGAAGCGAAAGGCAAAGGAGCAAAGAAGAGATATACGCATCTGAATGCAGAGATCCAAAGACTAGCAAGGAGAGATAAGAAAGCCTTCCTAAATGATCAATGCAAAGACATAGAGGAAAACAATAGAATGGGAAAGAATGTTCAAACTACCACACAGTTGCACTCATTTCATGTGCTAGTAACATTATGCTCATAATCCTTCAAGCTAGGCTTCAGTAGTACATGAACTGAGAACATCCAAATGTAAAAGCTGGATAGCGGCTGCGAGGCACAGGAGTGGCCAACAGGAGATATCACACGTCCAAGGTCAGGAGTGGCGGCTATGAGGAGATACCCCACGTCCAAGGTAAGGAGCGGTGGCTGTGCTTTGCTAGAGCAGCTGTGAAAAGATACCCACGTCCAAGGTAAGAGAAACCCAAGTAAGAAGGTAGGTGCTAAGAGAGGGCATCAGAGGGCAGACAGACTGAAACCACAATCACAGGAAACTAGCCAATCTGATCACACGGACCACAGCCTTGTCTAACTCAGTGAAACTAAGCCATGCCATGTGGGGCCACCGAAGATGGACGGGTCATGGTGGAGAGGTCTGACAGAATGTGGTCCACTGGAGAAGGGGATGGCAAACCACTTCAGTATTCTTGCCTTGAGAACCCCATGAACAGTATGAAAAGGTGAAAAGATAGGACACTGAAAGATGAACTCCCCAGGTTGGCAGGTGCCCAATATGCTACTGGAAATCAGTGGAGAAATAACTCCAGAAAGAATGAAGGGATGGAGCCAAAACAAACAAACAAACAAAAACACCCAGTTGTGGATGTGGCTGGTGATAGAAGCAAGATCCGATGCTGTAAAGAGCAATATTGCATAGGAACCTAGAATGTTAGGTCCATGAATCAAGGCAAATTGGAAGTGGTCAAATGAGATGGCAAGAGTGAACGTCGACATTCTAGGAATGAGTGAACTAAGATGGACTGGAATGGGTGAATTTAACTCAGATGACCATTATGTCTACTACTGTGAGCAGGAATCCCTTAGAAGAAATGGAGTAGCCATCACGGTCAACAAAAGAATTCAAAATGCAGTACTTGGATGCAATCTTGGAAACGACAGAATGATCTCTGTTTGTTTCCAAGGCAAATCATTCAATATCACGGTAATCCAAGTTTATGCCCTGACTAGTAATGCTGAAAAAGCTGAAGTTGAATGGTTTTATGAAGACTTACAAGACCTTTTAGAACTAACACCCAAAAAAGATGTCATTTTCGTTATAGGGGACTGGAATGGAAAAGTAGGAAGTCAAGAAACACCTGGAGTAACACGCAAATTTGAACGTATGAAACAGGACAAAGGCTAATAGCATTTTGCCAAGAGAATGCATTGGTCATAGCAAACACCCTCTTCCACTGACACAAGAGAAGACTCTACACATGGACATCACCAAATGGCCAAAACCGAAATCAGATTGATTATATTCTGTGCAGCCAAAGATGAAGAAGCTCTATACAGTCGGCAAAAACAAGACCGGGAGCTGACTGTGACTCATATCAAGAACTCCTTATTGCCAAATTCAGACTTAAATTGAAGAAAGTGGGGAAAAACACTAGACCATTCAGGTATGCCCTAAATCAAATCCCTTACAATTATACAGTGGAAGTGAGAGATAGATTTAAGGAATTATATCTGATAGAGTGCCGGATGAACTATAGATGGAGGTTCATGACATTGTACATGAGACAGGGATCAAGACCATCCCCAAGAAAAAGAAATGCAAAAAAGCAAAATGGCTGTCTGAGGAGGCCTTACAAAAAGCTGAGAAAAGAAGAGAAGTGAAAAACAAAGGAGAAAAGGAAAGATATACCCATTTGAATGCAGAGTTCCAAAGCATAGCAAGGAGAGATAAGAAAGCCTTCCTCAGTGATCAATGCAAAGAAATAGAGGATAACAATAGAATGGGAAAGACTAGAGCTCTCTTCAAGAAAATTAGAGATACCAAGGGAACATTTCATTCAAAGATGGGCTCAGCAAAGGACAGAAAAGGTATGGCTCTAACAGAAGCAGAAGATATTAAGAAGAGGTGAGAAGAATACACAGAAGAACTGTACAAAAAAAGATCTTCATGACCCAGATAATCATGATGGTGTGATCACTCACCTAGAGCCAGACATCCTGGAATGTGAAGTCAAGTGGGCCTTAGGAAGCATCACTTACA
>NW_011495039.1:3719647-3736048 GCF_000754665.1 Bison bison bison | reverse complement strand
CCAAAATATGATGCTGTGAAAGTGCTGCACTCGATATGCCAGCAAATTTGGAAAACTCAGCAGTGGCCACAGGACTGGAAAAGGTCAGTTTTCATTCCAATCCCAAAGAAAGTCAATGCCAAAGAATGCTCAAACTACCACACAATTGCACTCATCTCACATGCTAGTAAATAATACTCAAAATTCTCCTAGCCAGGCTTCAGCAATAATGAACCATGAAATTCTAGATGTTCAAGCTGGTTTTAGAAAAGGCAGAGGAACCAGAGATCAAATTGCCAACATCCGCTGGATCATGGAAAAAGCAAGAGAGTTCCAGAAAAACATCTATTTCTGCTTTATTGACTATGCCAAAGCCTTTGACTGTGTGGATCACAATAAACAGTGGAAAATTCTGAAAGAGATGGGAATACCAGACCACCTGATCTGCCTCTTGAGAAATTTGTATGCGGGTCAGGAAGCAACAGTTAGAACTGGACATGGAACAACAGACTGGTTCCAAATAGGAAAAGGAGTATGTCAAGGCTGTATATTGTCACCCTGTTTATTTAACTTATATGCAGAGTACATCATGAGAAACCCTGGGCTGGAAGAAGCACAAGCTGGAATCAAGATTGCTGAGAGAAATATCAATAACCTCAGATATGCAGATGACACCAGCCTTATGGCAGAAAATGAAGAACTAAAGAGCCTCTTGATGAAAGTGAAAGAGGAGAGTGAAAAAGTTGGCTTAAAGCGCAACATTCAGAAAACTATGATGATGGCATCCAGTCCTATCACTTCATGGGAAATAGATGGGGAAACAGTGGAAACAGTGTCAGACTTTATTTTTTTGGGGGATCCAAAATCACTGCAGATGGTGATTGCAGCCGTGAGATTAAAAGACACTCCTTGGAAGAAAAGTTATGACCAACCTAGACAGCATATTAAAAAGCAGAGACATTAGTTTGTCCACAAAGGTCCGTCCAGTCAAGGCTATGGTTTTTCCAGTGGTCATGTATGGATGTGAGAGTTGGACTATAAAGAAAACTGAGCACTAAGAATTGATGCATTTGAAGTGTGGTGTTGGAGAAGACTCTTAACTGTCCCTTGGACTGCAAAGAGATCCAATCAGTCCATCCTAGATGAGATCAGTCCTGGGTATTCATTGGAAGGACTAATACTGAAGCTGAAACTCCAGTACTTTGGCCACCTAATGTGAAGAGCTGACCCATTTGAAAAGACCCTGATGCTGGGAAAGATTGAGGGCAGGAGGAGAAGGGCATGACAGAGGATGAAATGGTTGGATGGCATCACTGACTCAGTGGACATGAGTTTGGGTGTACTTGGGAGTTGGTGATGGACAGTTAGCCCTGGCATGCTGTGGTTCGTTGGGTTGCAAGAGTCTGACACTACTGAGCGACTGAACTAAACTGAACTGAATGATCTAGTGGTTTTCCCTACTTTCTTCAACTTACATCTGAATTTTGCAATAAGGAGTTCATGATCTGAGCCACAGTCAGCTCCAGGTCTTATTTTTGCTGACTGAGTAGAGCTTCTCCATCTTTGGCTGAAAGAATATAATCAATCTCATTTTGATATTGACCATCTGGTGATGTCCATGTGTAGATTTGTCTCTTGTGTTGTTGGCCGAGGGTTTTTGCTATGATCAATGTGTTCTCTTGGAAAAACTCAGTTAGCTTTTACCCTGCTTCATTTTGTTCTCCAAGCCAGACTTGCCTGTTACTCCAGGTATCTCTTGACTTCCTACTTTTGCATTCCAGTCCACTGTGATGAAAAGTTCATCGTTTAGTGGTGTTAGTTCTAGAAGGTCTTGTAGGTGTTAATAAAAACATGCAACCTCAGCTTCTTTGACATTAGTGGTTAGGACATAGACTTGGATTACTCTGATAATGCAAAGAAATAGAGGAAAACAACAGAATGGGAAAGAGTAGAGATCTCTTCAAGACAATTAGAGATACCAAGGGAACATTTCATGTAAAGATGGGCACAGTAAAGAACTAAAATAGTATGGAACTAACAGAAGCAGAAGATATTAAGAAGAGGTGGCAAGAATACACAGAAGAACTTACAAAAAAGATCTTAATGACACAGAAAACCATGAAGGTGTGATCACTCACCTTCAAAGTCAAGTGGGCCAGAAACTTCACTATGAACAAAGTTAGTGGAGGTGATGGAATTCCAGCTGAGTTACTGCAAATCCTAAAAGATGATGCTGTGAAAGTGCTGCACTCAATATGCCAGCAAATTTGGAAAACTCAGTAGAAGCTACAAGACGGGTAAAGGTCAGTTTTCATTCCAGTCCAAAAAGGCAATGCCAAAGAATGTTCAAACTACCACACAGTTGTACTCATCTCATAGGCTAACAAAGTAACGCTCAAATTACCCAAGTAAGCTACAACAGTACGTGAACCATGAACTACCAGATGTTCAAGCTGGATTTAGAAAAGGCAGAGGATCCAGAGATCAAATTGCCAACATCCTCTGAATCGTAGAAAAAGCAAGTGAATTCCAGAAAAACATCAGCTTCTGTTTCATTGACTACTCTGCAGGCTTTGTGCGGATCACAGCAAACTATGGAAAATTCTTCAAGAGATGGGAATACCAGATCACTTTACCTGGCTCCAGAGAAACCTCAATGCAGGTCAAGAAGCACCCGTTAGAACCAGACATGAACAGCGGACTGGTTCCAAATTGGGAAACTAGTACATCAAGGCTGTGTATTGTTACTTTGCTTATTTAATGTAAGTGCAGAGTACATCGTGAGAAATGCTGGATTGGATAAAGAACAAACTGGAATCAAGATTGATGGGGAAAATATCAGTAACCTCCGATATGCCGATGACACCACCCTTACTGCAGAAAGCGAAGAGGAACTAAAGAACATCTTGATGAAAGTGGAAGAAGAGAGTGAAAAAAAAAAACTGGCTTAAAACTCAACATTCAAAAAACTAAGATCACGGCTTCCAGTCCCAAAACTTCATGGCAAATAGATGGGGAAACAGTGGAAAAGTGACAGACTTTATTTTCTTGGGCTCCAAAATCACTGCAGATGGTGACTGCAGCCATGAAATTAAAAGATGCTTGCTCCTTGGAAGAAAAGCTATGACCAACCTAGAGAGCATATTAAAAAGCAGAGACATTACTTTACCAACAAAGGTCCATCTAGTCAAAGCTATGATTTTCTAGTTGTCATGTATGGATGTGAGAGTTGGACCATAAAGGAAGCTGAATGCTGAAGAATTGATGCTTTTGAACTGTGGTGTTGGAGAAGATTCTTGAGAGTCCTTTGGACAGCAAGGAGATCCAAACAGTCCATCCTAAAGGAAATCAGTTCTGAATAGTCATTGGAAAGACTGATGTTGAATCTGAAACTCCAATACTTTGGCCACCTGATGGGAAGAACTGGCTCATTTGAAAAGACCCTGATGCTGGGAAAGATTGAAGGCAAGAGGAGAAGGGGACGACAGGTGGATGTCATCACTGACTCAGTGGACATGAGTTTGTGATCTTCAGGAGCTGGTGATGGACAGGGGAGTCTGGCGTGCTGCAGTCCATGGGGTCACAAAGTGTCAGACACCACTGTGCGACTGAACTGAACTTGAACATTGTTTGGCATTGCCCTTCTTTGGGATTGAAATGAAAACTTAACATTCCAGTGTGTGGCCACTGCTGAGTTTTCTACATTTGCTGGCATAATGAGTGCAGTACTTTAACAGCATCATCTTTTAGGATTTGAAGTAGCTCATCTGAAATTCCATCACTTTCACTAGCTTTGTTCATAGTAAAACTTTCTAAGGCCCACTTGACTTCACGCTCCAGGATATCTTGTCTCTAGATGAATGACCTCACCATCATGGCTATGTGGATCATTAAGAGCTTTTTTGTTTAGTTCTGTTTATTCTTGCCTCCTTTTCTTAATCTCTTCTTTTTCTGTTAGTTTCTTGCTGTTTTTGTCCTTTATTGTGCCTATCTTTGCATGAAATGTTCCATTGGTATTTTCAGTTTTCTTAAAGAGATCTCTGATCTTTCCTATTCTGCTGTTTTCCTCTATTTCTTTGCATTGATCACTTAGGATGGCTTTCTAATCTCTCCTTGCTATTCTCTGGAACTCTTCATTCAGTTGGAAATATCTTGACCTTTCTACTTTGCCTTTCATTTCTCTTCTTTTCTCAACTATTTGTAAGGCCTCCTCAGACAACCACTTTGTCTTCTTGCATTTCTTTTCTTGGGAATGGTTTTAGTCACCACCTCGTATACAATGCTATGAACTTCTGTCCATAGATCTTCAGTCTCTGTGTCTACCAGATCTAGTCCATTGAATCTATGCATCACCTCAACTGTATAATCATAAGGGATTTGATTTAGGTCATCTCTGAATGGCCCAGTCGTTTTCCCTACTTTTTTCAAATTGAACTTGTATTTTGCAATAAGGAACTGATGATTTTAGTCACAGTCAGCTCCAGGTCTTTTGTTTACATAATAATAAATATTATCTTTTGAAAACTTTTGTAATTTAGTTCAAACTTTATTTTTGCCCCTTCCAAAGTATTGCATAAAACAATTTAATTTTCTTGTCAGTATTTCACGTTTTGATTCCTAAATCTATTTCTCCAAGATAAGTTAAAAATATTTCAGATGCATACATTGTGAATTGGCTAGCAGCAGGCCTTTTAGTAAAACCAAAGAGAGTAGCATATGCTCATGTGCATTTAATTGCTAGGATCACATTTTATTGCTAAAAAGGTATAGAATCCAATAGCTTTATGTATTGGTAATATCAGGGTCTTTGCATTTGTGTCTGTGTGCATGTATATAACTGTGAATATACTACCGCAGATGAATAATCTCATTTATGTAAGTGTGTCATTGTTTTGCCACTTAGTCGTGTCTGGCTCTTGGTGACCACATGGACTGTGGCCCACCAGGCTCTTCTGTCCTTGGAGATTTCCATGCAAGAATACTGGAATAGGTTGCCATTTCCTTCCCCTGAGAATCTTCTCATCCAGGGATCAAACCATGTATCCTGCAGGTCTCCTGCACTGCAGGCAGATTCTTTACCACTGAGCCATTGAGAAGCCCTATTTATGTAAATATTCATTCTGAAATCTGTCGGGGGACTTGTTCCATTCTTTCTTTTGAAAGGTAAATATACTTAAATAGATATTTTTGTTGATGTTTGAAAATATTAGCCCAAAAATTCTGAGGAAAAAAGATATTTTCAGTAAATTTAGTGAACTGAAATAGAAATTTAAAATATTTAGCTGCTCCAGTAGAAATCATTTATGATATTTTGCTAAAACTTCACTGAGGCTTTTAAAGAAAATTTAAGCTTCATGATTATGTAAATTAAATTGGGAAAAAAGTTGAGCAGAAATTCATTTAAGTGTCTGTGTCTTAAAACTTTTATTGTAAAATTTGAGAAAAGGGGCTTTTAAGATGTGATGAAGTGTTAAGTGGTCCTTCTTTATTTAAAACAAGAGATGTTTGAATTCCATTTCTCCTTTCCCTAAATGGAACATTATTACATTGTTTATGTTTTGTATTCTTCACTTTGAACATTAGTAATAGTTCCTAAAAATACACATAAAGTGATTTTTTAAAGTACTAAACCAAGTAGTACTTTATAAAAGTAAAAAAAAAAAAAACCATAAATAGAGTTAATCTCAATGTCGGTGTTTTGAGTTTGTTTTAAAGGAAGGCATACTATAACAAAAGAACTTCACAGATGGATCAGGGGGTAAAGAATCTGCCTGCAATGCAGGCGATAGAGGAGATGTGGGTTCGATCCCTGGGTTCAGAAGAACCCATGGAGAATGAAATGGCAAACCACTCCAGTATTTCTTGCCTGAAAAATCCCATGGATAGAAGAGCCTGATGGGCCATAGTCCACGGGGTCACAAAGAGTTGGACAAGACTGAGTGACTAAGTGCATACTATAACAATTATTTTGCATTCTGTATATTTTAAATGAAAGTTACTCTCTTAATATGCTAAACTTCAGTCTTCTAGAAAGGATTAACATTCAGGCCGAGCTTTGACTCTAACCTTTTCTGAGGATATAACCTCTAAGTAATCAAGTCTCAGCTATATCGTCTTTCCCTGATCTCCATTATGTGTAGTGCTTACACAACTAATCTGGCACCAGCGGTTTCGGTTTACACTTTTATAACATTTACTTTTTCATGTGAAAGTCTTTATCTTCTCTTTCTGTCTAAACAAAAAACATTTAAAAGTAGACACCATGCATCACTCACTGTATGTTTTGTCTCCTGCAGAGCTGTGGGCAGGTACCTACATTAGAACTCAGGAAAAAGTGTGGTCCCTGGGGCCAGATAGGCTTGGATTCAGACTCTGGCTCTGCATCTTTCTAGCTGTGACCTTGAAAAGTTGTTTCCTCAATTCCCTCTTCTTTAAATCAGCAAGAAAATAAGAGTTAACTCACTGTTAAGTATCTACCTAGAACTCTACATTTTCACTCTTCAGTATGTTTCATTTCTCTTTCAAACTACCTTCACCTTGCCTCACAATTGCTTGTAAGAATAATTTTTTAAGTCTTTACTACCCCCACCCCTTTTATGATTGCTTTTTGGTGTCTCTAATTCAAAAGCAATATTAAAATTTTATTAATATTTATATGTGATATAGTTTTGGCAGTGACCTAGGCAAAAACTAAAAGAAACAAACAAAAAACAATTTAAACCATTAGAGAAATTACTCATGGCTGTTACAATTAAGTTGAGTTTTCCTCCTTAATAGTTTTGCTTGCGAACAACTGGATGTCAATTTCATTGGCTGGTTCAAAGAACTAGGTAATTTGATTAAAGCATGGAAATAGACCAATATGGTAGATGAGGTCCGTATGTAGTTAGCTGTTTTCACTGGATTTGGTAATTTTGACTGAGGCAATCAAGTGAATAACTCATTTCTATCAATCAAAATACAACTCATCTATTCGAAAGAAAAGTTCCTATTTTCCTATTCTATTTCAGCTTGATATTGTAAAGGTAGGCATATTGTTCTTCATGAAAAACAACACCTCACTCACTCATTGAGATGAGAACATTGCAGACTTTAAATTAAATGACTTTGCCACCATCACACAGCTTCTCAACGTACTGCTTCCAGAATAGCACTTTTTTCCCCCCACTAAGGAGCTCAATGTGTCTCAAACACCTGCTTCATGTCATCTTATATAAATTCTTTTCATTTTACTTAGAGTGCAAGGGGTTCCCTCCTATTGCTTGACTCTCCATAGGAGTAGAGGTATAACTGGAACATGTTATACTGTGGAAATTCTAAAAAGCACTCTGACAATTGCTATTATTAACACAATTGATCAACTAAACCCTTATGTCTGGAAGAAAAGGGTCAAGGCATCCTTAAATAGATCCAGATTCTCCCAGGTTACCCTGAGGATAATATTCTGGTGAAAAATTTAATGACAGAGGAAATTTTGAATCTCTTTTAGCATTGGCTAGATAAACAGCATTGGTCCCTTTCAGCTAACATGGTCATTTATTCCCTTCATTTCCGCTATTTGGTTCCTCAGGCTTGTCACTGAGTTTTGAGCACTGGGGTAAAGGTTTCACTGGCATCACTTATTACCATTAAAACACTTCCCTTCTGAACATTGGCTGCAAAAGTATGTGGTATCCTGTGGAGCAAGAGGGTGAGGACATAGGTTGCAGTGAGGCTGAACAGTTTGCACTTCCTAGCAGTGACACCAGACATCAATCTTTCCAAAAGACAACCAAGAACCTATGAAAATAAGAACTCTTTAAAAGAACAAACGAGGCATTATCCAACCAAAAAAAAAAAAAATCCACCAAAGCATTTTCCTAATAAGTTTATAAGTTTCCCCAAGATGAAAATGCACTGAAATGACTTAGGTCATCATGATGGATATTTAAAGAAACAAATAAAAAACAATCACTACTTTATAAGGTAGATATTTATGAGGTTTAAATTATTTATGGCATAGTGTTTGAGAGTCATTTAATTGCCTCTCAATGTATGAGTATGTTTCATGTTTTACATGTCCATATCAGCTGGCCTTAGAAAGCTAATTCGGTCACAGTTAATCTTTTGCATGGTCTGTGGCATCAAACGTGACATAATTATAGGAAATCACATTATGCAACACCAGGGTTTTTTGGTCATTGGACAAGGTTTCACACAGGTTGATCACAAGGAAAGAGGGAATTACTAGGTGAAATGTGTTCAAATCATTGTTTTGACTTATACAAATTTGTTGCATTACTGTTAATAGATTTGTGGCTGCTGTACTGCAAAGCTCAAGGATCAAAAGGCAAATTATTGTGGACTCCTGGGTGTTAGACTATGCAGAGGAATGTTCAGTGTATGCCTTAAACCTGGATAATATTTTGCTTTGTGACTTTTTTGTTGTTATTTAGTCTCTAAGTTGTGTCTGACTCCTTGTGACCTCCTGGAATGTAGCCCACGAGGCTCCTCTGCCCAAGGGATTTCTCAGGCAAGAACACTGGAGTGAGTTGCCATTTCCTTCTCCAGGTGATCTTCTGGACCCAGGGATAGAACCTGCCTCTCCTGCATTGGCAGGCAGATTCTTTACTGCTGAGCCACCACTGGCAGCCTATTTAATTGATCTTCATTGCTTGCAAAATAACTTTAAAAATAACAATTCTGGATACTGATGACATTATAAAACATTTCCAACAACTCATTTTCAAAATTATATTGAAATATCAATACAATGGTCCTCCTAGGGAAGAGTATTTTTTCAGTAAAAAATCTGGCACTCTGTCTTTGATGGGGTAACTTTAAGTTTAGTTCACAGAATAGCCACCCATATTTGGAATGGCAGAAGAGAGGGATAAGGGGGTGCAGCAAATCCCCAACTTTTTTTGGATGTCATGAGTAAGTGGGGGTTACATAGCAACAGAACTATGGGGATAGATTTTTGTGTGTTGACAGTTTCTTTGTTTTCCATTTGGGAACTTAAGAATTTTTAGGGAACTTTGGGTAGCCTTATTTTTTTATTTTTTTTTAATGTTTGAGGCTTGTAAAAAATAATACTAATAGTACTATATACTATTATAATAGTACTAATATACTATTATATAGTATAATACTATATTATAGTATAATATAGTATATAATAATAATACTATTATACAGTATAATAATAATACTGAAGTTCTATATCACATTCATATTCTTCCAACCTAAGCCTATCAAAATATATATGTTCAGGTAAAGGTAAGGTAAGCTTAATTGTTAGCAGGTGAGATAACTGTAGTCATGACTCCTTGCAAATTGTTAAGAAATTTATAAACAGCATCAGGGGCACAGGCTCCAAGTTGGATGTTCTAACTTGAGGACTAGAGGGAAAGTAACACACAATTTAATAATATTTAACATATCTTGAGGAATTAGAGGAAATTTTTCTTTAGTGTAAAAGCCGTCTCATTATTTCAGTGTACACGTGGGTGTGCTCAGTCTGACTCTTTGCAGCACTATGAACTGTAGCCCACCAGGCTCCTCTGTCCATGGGATTCTCCAGGCAAGAATACTGGAGTGGTTGTTGTCGTGCCCTCCAGGGGATTTTCCTGACCCAGGGATCAAACCTGCATCTCGTGTCTACTACCTTGGCAGGGGGGATTCTTTACCACTAGTGCCACCTGGGAAGCTCATTATTTTAGTTTGTGTCAAATAATTTTTGAGTTTCTTCACATACCCTTCCTTATTGATATTTCCTAAAATGTCAATTCTTTGAGGAAAAAAATTTCATAATTTATTACTGACTTTCACAAATGATGATTTTCCATGTTGCCTTTGCCACTCTACTTTTCTCTTTATATTTTCTCTTATATAATGTTGTTCCTATTAGTAATAAAACCAACTTTTGGGCCTGTTTGCTACAGTGTATTAGGAGAGAACATCACAAGCTAATATAAAGTCATTTATTAAAAAAAATTCATTTAGCAATTCTGGGTTTTTTTCCTGATTATATACTAAGCAGTGCATAAATATCAAAAGAGGGGTCAGAAGGGGAAAAAAAGCACCGAGATCTAGTTCTGCCTTGAGACCTTCCCTGGCTGTCATCTCCTTTGCCTGGGTGGCTAAGATGTTAGTAATCCCATTGAGAAAGAAGGATGACAGGGGACAGAAAATAAGACCATAACACAAGCTCAGGGCACAACATGTTCTCAGTTCAGTTCAGCCGCTCAGTCATGTCCGACTCTTTGTGACCCCATTAACCGCAGCACGCCAGGCCCCCTTGTCCATCACCAACTCCTAGAGTCCACCCAAACCCATGTCCATTGAGTCAGTGATGCCATCCAATCATCTCATCTTCTGTTGTCCCCTTCTCCTCCTGCCCTCAATCTTTCCCAGCATCAGGGTCTTTTCAAATGAGTCAACTCTTCACATCAGGTGGCCAAAGTATTGGAGTTTCAGCTTCAACATCAGTCCCTCCAATGAACACCCAGGACTGATCTCCCTTAGGATGGACTGGTTGGATCTCCTTGCAGTCCAAGGGACTCTCAAGAGTCTTCTCCAACACCACAATTCAAAAGCATCAATTCTTCTTCTCTGAGCTTTCTTTATAGTCCAACTCTCACATCCATGTGTAGAATTTCCTAAAAGGAATTTAGAGCCAGAGTCAATGGAAACCTGTAGACTGAAGTATTTGGGAGCTGTCAACTTTTGTTTAAGTGATTATTGAACTCATTTCACACCATGAAAAACAGTGAGAATGAGGAGCAAAGAAAACAAGAGTTGGTCCCAAGCAAATCAGGGAAGAAGTCAGGGAATTACACCTGAATGAATAAAGAGAATACTGGGAGCAAGGGGGTTACTGAAGCCAAAGGAAAAGATTTTCAAGACAGAAGCAGTGTCTCAGAAAGTTCAAATAAGATGACATCTAGAATGAGATCTTCAGTTTGGACAAGAAAAAAAAGGACCAATTATGATTTTGGAGAGAACTAAGTGATATTGTGGAGAAGGAAATGGCAACCCACTCTAGTACTCTTGCCTTGAAAATCCCATGGACAGAGGAGGTTGGTGCAGGCTACTATCCATGGGGTCGCAAAGAGTAGGGCACGACTGAGCGACTTCACTTTCACTAAGTGATATTGACAACAAGTTTAAGAATGAATTTGAGGTAAATAAGTGAATAAATTACTCTTTTAAGACGTTTGAGATAAAAACAAATTAAGGAAAGGAAGGTTAATGGTTTATGTTTTACAAAATGGAATGTTTAGATATGACTGAAATTAGGGAGATGAAATCAGTATGAAGGAAAAAGAAAAATTATAAAAGCATTAATTTCACTAGTGGCAATACATGTATTTCACAGAAATCAATAGTTATTTATTTGGACATTGATTATTCAAATGAAACAGTTGTATTTGGTAAGCATAAGTTTAATCAAGCAAGACAATGTATACCTGTGGCGGATTCATTTTGATATTTGGCAAAACTAATACAATTATGTAAAGTTAAAAAAAAAAAAAAGACTATATTAGTGATCTACTATGCGAAGTTAATAGTAGGTGTTGTAAAAAGTACAAAATAGATAAATTTTCTCTACTTAAGAAGCTTGTGGGACTTCCCTCATAGTCCAGTGACTAAGACTTGAGCTTCTAATTCAGGGGACCCAGGTTTGATCCCTGGTCAGGGAACTAGATCCCACATTGCCACAACTAAGAGTTCACATGCCTCACTAAAGATCCCACACGCCACAACTAGACCCAGCATGGCCAAATAAATAAATATTTTTTAAAGAAATTCATAAAATAGGGGAGGAAAATAACCTAGTATTTGTGGTATTAGAGGCCTAGGAGTAATAAGGATTGTGTAATAATTGTAGCTGGTTTTCCCAGCTACCAAGTATGACTGCTTAGAGAAAATGACATTCTTTGAAAGATGGAGAATATTTTGACAGGTCACACAGATACAGGTGACCAGAAAAGTGTTCAGGGTGTTCAAGATGCCCAGACAATGGAGGGTACGTGAGAAAAAAATATGAAGATACATATTTCTTTTTTTTTTTTTTAATATACTATTCATGTGTCACAAACTGTTACTCTTCTGATTCTACTTCAGTCTTTTAAAAATGTGAACGCTATTCTAGCTTGTTGGCTGTATGGAACAGTTGGTGGGCTGGACTTTGGCGTGTGATGTCAGTTTGCTAACCTTCACTAGACTGTGAGTGATACAAGGGCAGTCTCTTACGCATAGATAGTGCACAGTGGATACTGACTGACTTTACCGAGGCAATGAGGCCTTCACCTAGCACAACAGGTATGCGATAGGAAAGGAAAGCATCAGGTAACTCGATGGATTGATTGAAGCCAGTTGTGAAATCTTAAAAGGAAGTGATCAAAGGCATAATTGTCATATTACAAGATCAGAAACAGAAAAAGGAAGCATGGGCAGAAAATGATGAATTCATTTAACAAAACATTTGGGTTTGAAGGTCATATAGCAATGGAGTCATGCTTAAAGATTTAGAGCGTAGAATATGAGGTTACTTCTATTAGAGTAATGGAAGCTATGTTCCTGCATAACCACTTCCGTCTTTCAATGGTCAAAGAATATGCCATGAGACCTCTTCCTCCGGTAGTAGTGAGACTTATAGTCATTGATAGCCTCCTTTTAAAATCAGATATGTATTCAGATTTCAGACATACATTTACTTTGCAGGTAACAGATGAAAGGGCAAAGTAACTCAACAGAGTAACAAAGAACATTCAGTTCTATGAGGTGTCAACAAACAATAATAACATAGTGAGGAACAACAGTTCCCAAACATGTAGAACAAAAATCTATCAGATGCAGATTGGTTTCTCAAAGACCAGTGACCATGCTAATCTATGTCAAGATGAAACCAAAGGATACACTGACCTGTTCCAACTGGGACATCCAATCCTGATTCACTCTGGCACCTTCCGTGGACACCATCACATTTCTTGAAAATTTAGTAATCTTACAGGCTTCTTACTCATTTGCAATGAAGCAGTAAAAATTAGTTTCAGAACACAAAGGCAAACAGTAAGACCAATAGAACGCCCTTATTATTGGCAAAGAGATCCCAGTAGGTTTTTGTTGCCATTGACAAGGATAATCTCCATCCACTCATAAGGCTAAGAGAGGGAGAATAAAGACACATTGCAGCCACTTTCTAACTGTGGTTTTAGTGCCTTTTTTTTTTTTTCCTGCTTTCCTGTCTTGTCCTGACAATCCCTGCTTGTTTTGCTTTCCCGTTCACTTCCTTAATATTGCTCTCCTTTCAAACTTTGGAGGTTAATGTGTTCTTGGAGTCTGTGGCTTGTGGAGATAAATTATAGCAGTCATTATTCCAAACATAATACAGCAGAAGTTCATTGTGTCTCACCACAGGCGAGCACATTGCACAGAAGGAGTGTTGTAGGAGTGCTTGCCAATCGTAGCTAAATCTATTGACATAAAGACAGTTCTTCTCCCATGGTTTCTGTCTTTGGATTGTGCTAGTTTAGGTCATTATGAGTGCCAAATGGATGTCATTAAATCCTCTGGACGATTTCTTGATTTTTATTCTATGCAGACCATGTGGATTCCTTTTTGATCTGGATATATGGTAAGTCCCATGATGAAATGACTAACAGTCCCCAAACCTAAAGCCATGATGCTACTGTTGCTGCTGCTAATCAGCACCTGCATGCACTAGAATTTGATTTCATTCAATAGATAAGTGGCCTTTGTGAGATATAATAACTGTCAGCTTCATAATTCTTTTAAAATGTAATACTGATAACTTTGATTTCAAAGGATTTTTATCTAATTCTGCCAACTTTTGGAGAGAGGGGATAGGTTTTCTGTATGTGTGTGTGTTAGTTGCTCAGTTGTGTCCAACTCTTGCAACCCCATGAACTGTAGCCCACCAGGCTCCTCTGTCCATGGGCTTCTCCAGGCAAGAATACTGGAGTGAGTTGTCATGCTCAAACCCTTGTCTCCCACATGGCAGGCAGTTTCTTAAGCAGCTGAGCCACAAGGGGAGCTCTTGCTTTTCTATAAACACAGCTAATTTTCAACAGTTGAAAGGTATGGGAATCTCCCTTAACCAAAAAATCTCTCTTTGCTCATCTATTATATTCCTAGAGATACCAGTTTTCAGGCCACTTAGTACTTTAGTACAATAATACTTTTTCCTATGAGTGGGAAAGAGCTCCTTCCATGTATCACCAGAGATGGAATCAGGATCTTCTAGCAGATCACTTGGCCCATGGCCTAGAGCTGAGGTAATATCAACAGAAAGAAGAGAAATCTAGGTTAATATTTAGACTTGGCAAATCTCAGCACACAAAATGACTAGGAGCAGAGGGATGTACATGGAGAATGATGAAACTTACAGAAGCCTTTTTTTTTTTTAAAGCACAAACAGATTTATTTGCTAACCAAAGAGATGACCCTAATTACACCAACACTTTGAAATAGTTTAATTGTTTTTGATAAAGATAATTGATGCAATAATGAAAAAAAAAACGCAGTATGGAGATTTTCTCATTGAACTGAGCTTGTTCATCCTTACAACTAATTTCTGTGAAAAATGATGATGGAATTTTTACTCTACTTTTTCATAGACCCCGAGTACAGGTAACATTGTTCATGATGCATGCCACCACTAATTTCCCATCTTTGAGTTTTCTTGTTATTGTGCTTTCCTTTCCATCTCATTCCTGATGTTGAACCAATGTGCCATCTGTAAAGCTGCAGACAGTCTGAGTCTTTCTGCCATCAGCTGTGGTCTCTTCAGACTTCTCTCCCAGTTTACAGGAAAGCTGTGTTGTTTTCAAAGTGCTCTCAGTTTTTATGTTGAGGAAGTGTGTGCATGACAGGAGATGGCAAGAATGAAGATTGACGTTTTAGGAATCAATGAACTAAGATGGACTGGAATGGGTGAATTTAACTCAGATGACCATTATATCTACTACTGCGGGCAAGAATTCCTTAGAAGAAATGGAGTAGCCCTAATAATCAGTGAAAGAGTCTGAAATACAGTTCTTAGGTATAGTCTCAAAAAGGACAGAATAATCTCTGTTTCTAAGGCAAACCATTCAACACCAGAGTAATCCAAGTCTAAGCCCCAACCAGTAATGCTGAAGAAGCTGAAGTTGAACAATTCTCTAAAGACCTACAAGACCTTCTAGAACTAATACCTAAAAAAGATGTCGTTTTCATTATAGGGGACTGGAATGCAAAAGTAGAAAGTTAAGAGATACCTGGATAATAGGCAAATTTGACCTTGGAGTACAAAATGAAGCAGGCCAAAGGCAAACAGAGTTTTGCCAAGGGAACACACCGGTCATACCAAACACCCTCTTCCAACAATACATGAGAAGACTCTACACATGGACATCACCAGATGGTCAATACCAGAATCAGATTGATTATATTCTTTGCAGCCAAAGATGGAGAAGCTCTATACAGTCAGCAAAAAGAAGACCGGGAGCTGACTGTGGCTTAGATCATGAGCTCCTTCTTGCCAAATTCAGACTTAAATTGAAGAAAGTGGGGAAAACCACTAGACCATTCAGGTATAACCTAAATCAAATCCTTTACAATTATACAGTGGAAGTGACAAATAGATTCAAGGGATTAGATCTAATAGAGTGCCAGAACTATGGATGGAGATTCGTAACATTGTATAGGAGGTGGTGATCAGAACCATCCCCAAGGAAAAGAAATGCAAAAAGGCAAAATGGTTGTCCCAGGAGGCCTTACAAATAGCTGAGAAAAGAAGAAAAGCTAAAGGCAAAGGAGAAAAGGAAAGATATACCCATTTGAATGCAGAGTTCCAAAGCATAGCAAGGAGAGATAACAAAGCCTTCCTCAGTGATCAATGCAAAGAAATAGAGGAAAACAATAGAATGGGAAAGACAAGAGATCTCTTCAAGAAAATTAGTGATACCAAGGGAACATTTCATGCAAGATGGGCACGATAAAGAACAGAAAAGTTATGGACCTAACAAAAGAAGACAATATTAAGAAGAGGCGGCAAGAATACACATAAAGTGAAAGTGAAGTGAAAGTGAAGTCGCTCAGTCATGTCCGACTCTTTGTGACCCCAGGGACTGTAGCCCACCAGCTTCCTCTTTCCATGGGATTCCCCAGGCAAGAATACTGGAGTGGGTTGCCATTTCCTCATAAGCACTATACAAAAAAGATCTTCATGACCCAAATAAACACAAGAATGTGATCACTCACCTAGAGCCAGACATCCTGGAATGTGAAGTCAAGTGGGCCCTAGGAAGCATCACTATGAACAAAGCTAGTGGAGGTGATGGAATTCCAGTTGAGCTACTTCAAATCCTAAAAGATGATGATGTGAAAGTGCTTCACTCAATATGTCAGCAAATTTGGAAAACACAGCAGTGGCTA
>NW_011495039.1:3719165-3719547 GCF_000754665.1 Bison bison bison | reverse complement strand
TTCTTGGGCTCCAAAATCACTGCAGATGGTGACTGCAGCCATGAAATTAAAAGATTCTTGCTTCTTGGAAGGAAAGTTATGACCAACCTAGATAGCATATTAAAAAGCAGAGACATTACTTTGCTGACAAAGGTCCATCTAGTTAAAGCTGTGATTTTTCTGGTAGTCATGTATGGATGTGAGAGTTGGACTATAAAGAAAGCTTGAGGACCAAAAATTGATGCTTTTGAACTATGCTGTTGGAGAAGATTCTTGAGAGTCTCTTGGAGTGCAGGGAGATCCAACCAGTCCATCCTAAAGGAAATCAGTCCTAAATATTCATTGGAAGGACTGATGCTGAAGCTAAAACTCCAATACTTTGGCCACCTAATGCAAAGAACTG
>NW_011495039.1:3718279-3719065 GCF_000754665.1 Bison bison bison | reverse complement strand
GTGAAAGTGCTTCACTCAATATGTCAGCAAATTTGGAAAACACAGCAGTGGCTACAGGACTGGAAAAGGTCAGTTTTCATTCTAATCCCTAAGAAAGGCAATGCCAAAGAATGTTCAAACTACCACACATTTGAACTCATCTCATATGCTAGCAAAGCAATGCTCAAAATTCTCCTAGCCAGGCTTCAGGAATATGTGAAGCATGAACTTCCAGATGTTCCAGCTGGTTTTAGAAACGGCAGAGGAACCAGAGATCAAATTGCCAATATCTGTTGGATCATCAAAAAAGCAAGAGAGTTTCCAGAAAAACATCTCCTTCTTCTTTATTGGCTATGCCAAAGCCTTTGTCTATGTGGATCACAAAGAAAAACTGTGGAAAATTCTTAAAGAGATAGGAATACCAGACCACGTTACCTGCCTCCTGAGAAATCTCTATGCAGGTCAGGAAACAAAAGTTAGAACTGCACGTGAAACAACAGACTGGTTCCAAATCGGAAAAGGAGTATGACAAGGCTGTATATTGTCACCCTGCTTATTTAACTTCTATGTAGAATATATCAGTGAAATGCCAGGCTGGATGAAGCATAAACTGGAATCAAGGTTTCTGGGAGAAATACCAATAACCTCAGATACACAGATGACACCATACTTATGGCAGAAAGTGAAGAAGAATTAAAGAGCTTCTTGATGAAAGTGAAAGAGGAAAAGTCAGCTTAAAACTCAACATTCAGAAAACGAAGATCATGGCATCTGGTCCCATCACTTCATGGGAAATAGATGGGGAAA
>NW_011495039.1:3713040-3718179 GCF_000754665.1 Bison bison bison | reverse complement strand
AAAGGAAATCAGTCCTAAATATTCATTGGAAGGACTGATGCTGAAGCTAAAACTCCAATACTTTGGCCACCTAATGCAAAGAACTGACTCATTGGAAAAGACCCTGATGCTGGGCAAGATTGAGGGCAGGAGGAGAAGGGGACGACAGAGGATGAGATGGTTGGATGGCATCACCGACTCGATGGACATGAATTTGAGCATGCTCTAAGAGTTGGTTGTGAACAGGGAAGCTTGCATGCTGCAGTCCATGGGATTGCAAAGAGTCGGACACTACTGAGCAACTGAACTGAATATCAATCTCCATTCATTGAATCATCAATTTTCTCATCAATTTGGTTTTCTGCTATAGGAAGTGAATGAAAGTGTGATGGTAAAATTGATGACATCACCATCAGTTCATTGAGTAAAGAATAGAAAAATAAATGAGGATCTATTTATTATTATGCATCTGCTTATATTTCCCATTTAGACTTCAGTTTGATAGTTTGAGTCTGTTACTATTATTTTGATTACTTAGTTAACTTAATTTTTTGAAATCACTTATCATGTTTATCTGTTGGAAAGAGATAGAACAAATTTTGAAGGGTTCACTTATATTCAGTATTTCAAATTCAAAGTGACAATTGTTATCATTCAAAAATTGATAAGTTCAGTGTTTTATAGTGTTAGATTTTGTGTAAAAAGCTATAGGCAGTTGTGCTAATTCAAGAAGCTTAGCACCATCATTCAATAATGTGTTTTGAGCTCCTATTGTCCTTTACTTCCTGAACATCACCAAATATGTGCCGGGGCCCACAGAACTCTTGGTCCCATTCACCTCCATTTCTGAAGGAGAAAGAAAAATCCAAGATGGGGGTGAATGCTCCAAATAAATCACTGTTGAGGGAGAGAAAATTTTTAAAAGCTTTCTTTTCCTCTAAGTTTTTCCCTTCTTCATTTCAATTTCATTTTTATTAGTTATAAAATAAGGAATTGAACTAAGTAACTTCATAAGGCTCCTTGTAGTTCAGTTCTCATGTTCCATGTTCTGCTACACAATATGCTAAATGTCCCATAAAGTATTACTAACATGACTTTCTTGGTGCTAAACATCACTAACATATTACAAATAGGCCTAACATTTTTTCCTTTATAACTTGAAGGTTTCTCACATTATGAGAGAAGGCAACATCATCACCCCCAGGGTGCCCCAAGACTTCCTGGCCTGTCATTCCTGAAGATTAAATTGTTATCATATAGCTGTGAACATTCCTTGTAGACCTATGTTTATGGCTCAGATTAACCTAGAGAACTATTTCTGTCCACTTTATAGGTGACAAGATATGAGATAGGAGACTTATTTAGATATACTTTAGATGTGTAATGCATATAGAATCTGTTAGCCTCTAGATTACAAGTTTACTCTGGAAATTTCTCATCATTCTTATGTTTCTTCAAAGTAATCTCTGTTCTTACATATACTAAAAGTATCTTTTAATAAAACTCTCAAGTATATAAATTGGGTTTCATCAAAATTAAAACACAGTGTTCTTCATAAGACACTTCATAAGGAGAACATGTTTGTGTACAATATATATAAAGAAATCTCAAAACTCAATAATATAAAAGCAAGCCAATTAAACTGAAGGCACTAGTATTGAATAGACCCAAAAGACATATCAATGGCAAAAATGCACATGGAGAAGTAACTATTGTCATTTGCCACTGCAGCAGTGTAGATTAAAATTTCAATGTGATAACAATATACACTTATTAGAATGTTATTAAATATAAATAAAATTAATAGTGTCAAGTACCATCAAAAATTTGGAGGACCTTTAACTCTCATTTACTGCTAGTGATAATACAAAAAGGCACGGTCACTTTGGAAAATGATTTGAATTTTTTTGCAACCCAATGTAAACATCTCATACAGTTCAGTAATCTCACTCTTGAGTATGTACCAAAGAAAAATGAAACTATGTCCACCTGAAAAAAAATTCTAGAAAATCTATAGATGCTTCATTTGTAATTGCCAAATACTAGAAACACTTGAAATGTTCAACTACTAAGTGGATCAAAACAAAACAAAAACTGATGGTACAAATGGAATACTACTCAGCAAAAAAAGGGAACAAACTACTGATAAACACAGCAAAATGGAGGAATCTGTGATAAATTATGCTAAGTGCAAGAAAGCAAACTCAAAGGCCTAATACACAATAATTCACTGATATGACATCCTTAGAAAAGCAAAACTAGGGGAAGGAAGGGCTTTCCTGGTGGCTCAGTGGTAAAGTATCCTCCTGCCAATACAGGTGTCACAAGTTCGATCCCTGGGTTGGGAAGATCGCCTGGAGGAGGTAATGGCAACCCACTCCAGTATTCTTGCCTGGAGAATCCCATGGACAGAGGGGCCTGGCAGGCTACAGCCAACAGGGTTGCAAAAGAGTTCAACACGACTTAGCTAAACACCAACATAAGTGAAAAAAAACGTATGAGAGGATGCTAGGGACAGAGTATAAGATCAGGGAGGACTGACCACTGTATTAATGGTCCTTTGCTTTGTAATATATCCATGGCTTCTCTTGCAACTTCTGTCGGTCAGAAATCAGCAGGCAGCTTAGATGAGTGCTTCTGGTCCCCAGTCTTTCATGAGGTTGCAATTAAGCAGTAAGCTAGTTCTTGGCTGCAGTGTTATCTGAAGACTCAATTTGGAGAAGATCTGCTTCCAAACTCACATACATGGTTTTTGGCAAGATTCAGTTTCTCATGGAATTTGGGTTAAGGAGCTTAGTTTCTTGCTAGCTGGTTAACCTGAGGCCTTCCCTAGTTCCCTGTCGTATGTGCTTCTCCAAAAGGCAGCTTGCAACATGGCGGCCGACTTTCCTTGGATAGAGCATGTGACGATGTAAGAGAAAGCACCCAAGATGTCAGCCTCAGTCTTTTTATCACCTGATATCAGAAATGACATCCTGTCACCTTTGCCAGAATTATATTTAGCAGAAGAGCATTAGTCACTCAGTTGTGTCTGACACTTTTGGATCTCTCAGTTGTGTCCAACTCTTTGTGACCCCATGAACCCACCAGGGTCCTCTGTCCATGGAATTTTCCAGGCAAGAATACTGGAGTGGGTAGCCATTCCATTCTCCAGGGGATCTTCCCGACCCAGGGATTGAATCTGGGTCTTCTGCATTGCAGGCAGATTCTTTACCACTGAGCCACCAGGAAAGCCCTACATTTACTGGAAGGAAGTCAAATCCAACCACATTCAAGGGAAGAGTTTATACAGGGGGTTCAGTACCAGTAGACTAGAATCACTGGGGACTGCCTAGAGACTGTCTCCCATAGGAAGCCCTCTGGATCCCATGGATTCTTATTTCACACCCAAAACACAGTAAACTCTCCTAAGTTCCCTGGGAATCTCATCATCTGAATCTGGGAGCCGTGTTAGAGTTAACCTGCCATACACAAAATGGAAGAGAGAACTTTGGGGTGATCATAACTATTCCGTGTCTATTGGGATAATAAAAACTATTCCATATCTTGATATTGACAGTGATTGCACAGTTGTATTTGTTTGATAAAAACTCATAGAACTAAATATCAAAAGGGATATATTTCATTGTAAGTAAGTTGGACTTTAATAAAAAAGAAACAAGATAGCAAACTCAAGAATATAACATACATACACACATATATTACATTAAATTTTGGCCAAATTGAATGAATAGTTAATGTATAAATAAAATATATGTAAAGAAATCTATATTTTGGCAGTGGAAAGTATTAATAACATTATTATTTCTAATATCATTGAAAAGCCATAGTAATATACCATAAGTTTTATAATCAATAATTTTCTTATAGAAAAAGAAAATTATTATTGATGGCAACTTATATGAATTTTTCACTGGCAGAAGTTTATTGTGATCATATCAGTTTTTCTCTTTAACATTTGTTTTTCTTAGAACAGACAACTCATCAATTCAAATATTAAGGAAGATGAACATATTTGTAAATGTACTGTTAAATGTATCTTATTTACCAAAGTACTGTTGGAACAATTTTCTAAAAATGTATTTTTAAAGCCACCCTTGAAAATAATTTACTTCCTGTATTTCTTGTTTCCCCCAATTCTGGAAAGTTACAGAGGTAAGACAGTGGGATCCAATTACTGTAACCTGTTTATTCAGCTGTACTTCATTGAATGAAGGCTTGTATTACACACAGTTTTTGATAGGAAGTCAGTGCTTTTAAAACAACTATAGAGACAGGTCTTTAACCTCCACCCTGGTGGATTCTTTGTTCCACCATTTAGCTTCTGTGGAGGTTATAAGAAGGTAGTTCCAATATGTATTATTGTCATCTAATCAAATCATCTACTTAGCTCATCCACTTATGAACTTGAAGCATAGATATATTATGATGAATTTTTTATACAAATTCTGAAAGGTCCAATGAAATAATTTTGATTCATAGTGACGTTTCTTTGTGATACATTCTGAAATGTTCAATAATGAGTATGTTCTAAAGAGAAAATGGTATTTAGATGTCTTCAATTGTTGAATCTATAAGAAGCTTTAAAAGATTTAGTATGTTCATTAGATTTATTATTTCTTAATAGTATCCCATACAACATATGAAGATTTTGAGTGTCATGGGATTCTTTGTAACTCTCTTATTCATAGTTATACAGGCTAATCAATAAACCACAGATTTAGGTTCTAGGTTATTTCAGGGATTATGCCTGGGAAGTTTGAGGTCATTATGGTGAAGTACTTCTTATTTGTGTAGGAATACTTTCCTTCATTACTTGAGTAGAAATGTAGGGTCATTACTGCTGCTGCTGCTGCTGCTAAGTCACTTCAGTCGTGTCCGACTCTGTGCGACCCCATAGACGGCAGCCCACCAGGCTCTACCGCCCCTGGGATTCTCCAGGCAAGAACACTGGAGTGGGTTGCCATTTCCTTCTCTAACGCATGAAAGTGAAAAGTGAAAGTGAAGTCACTCAGTCGTGTCCGACTCTTAGTGACCCCATGGACTGCAGCCTACCAGGCTCCTCCATCCATGGGATTTTCCAGGCAAGAGTACTGGAGTGGGTTGCCATTGCCTTCTCCAGGGTCATTACTAGGAATGATTAAAAAAGTGTGGACCGAT
>NW_011495039.1:3712348-3712940 GCF_000754665.1 Bison bison bison | reverse complement strand
CAAGCTGGAATTAAGATTGCCGGGAGAAATATCAATAACCTCAGATATGCAGATGACACCACCCTTATGGCAGAAAATGAAGAAGAACTAAAGAGTCTCTTGATGAAAGTGAAAGAGGACAGTGAAAAAGTTGGCTTAACGCTCAAGATTCAGAAAACAAAGATCATGGCATCTGGGCCCATCACTTTATGGCAAATAGATGGGGAAACAGTGGAAACAGTGGCTGACTTTATTTTTGGGGGGCTCCAAAATCACTGCAGATGGTGACTGCAGCTATGGGTAGACTACAGTCCATGAGGTCACAAAGAGTCGGACACGACTGAGTGACTTCACTTTCACTTTACTCCTTGGAAGGAAAGCTATGACCAACCTAGACAGCATATTAAAAAGCAGAGACGTTACTTTGTCAACAAAGTACCGTCTAGTCAAGGCTATGGTTTTTCCAGTGGTCATGTATGGATGTGAGAGTTGGACTATAAAGAAAACTGAGCGCCAAAGAATTGATGCTTTTGAACTGTGGTGTTGGAAAAGACTCTTGAGAGTCCCTTGGACTGCAAGGAGATCCAACCAGTCCATCCTAAATGAAATAAGT
>NW_011495039.1:3711839-3712248 GCF_000754665.1 Bison bison bison | reverse complement strand
CAGGCTCCTCCATCCATGGGATTTTCCAGGCAAGAGTACTGGAGTGGGTTGCCATTGCCTTCTCCAGGGTCATTACTAGGAATGATTAAAAAAGTGTGGACCGATTAGAATCTACATTAGATATAAACTGATGTCTTGTGAAAATACTTGCCTCACTTGAAAATATATGACTTGAATAGAAATGACTTCTGATAAGCCTATCTATTCATAATCCTGTTCATAATTTCATTCTCACAGAATTGAATCTTTCTTATATTTCATTTGTTTTCCAAAACTCTTTTTGCACATTTTGTTTGGTAACTCCCTATATAGATTGTGTGGATTACAATAAACTGTGGAAAATTCTGAAAGAGATGGGAATACCAGACCACCTGACCTGCCTCTTGAGAAATTCATATGCAGGTCAGGA
>NW_011495039.1:3693794-3711739 GCF_000754665.1 Bison bison bison | reverse complement strand
GTACCGTCTAGTCAAGGCTATGGTTTTTCCAGTGGTCATGTATGGATGTGAGAGTTGGACTATAAAGAAAACTGAGCGCCAAAGAATTGATGCTTTTGAACTGTGGTGTTGGAAAAGACTCTTGAGAGTCCCTTGGACTGCAAGGAGATCCAACCAGTCCATCCTAAATGAAATAAGTCCTGATTATTCATTGAAAGGACTGATTTTGAAGCTGAAACACCAATACTTTGGCCACCTGATGTGAAGAACTGACTCATTTGAAAAGACCCTGATGCTGGGAAAGATTGAGGGCAGGAGGAGAAGGGGATGACAGAAGATGAGATGGTTGGATGACATCACCAACTCAATGGACATGAGTGTTGAGTACACTCTGAGAGTTGGTGATATACAGGGAGGCCTGGCATGCGGCAGTTCATGGGGTCGCAAAGAGTCGGACACGACTGAGCGACTGAACTGAACTGAACTATATAGATTGTGGCTTCCCTGATAGCTCAGTTGGTAAAAAAAAATCCACCTGCAATGCAGGAGACCCCAGTTCTATCCCTGGATTGTGAAGATCCCTGAGAAGGGAAAGGCTACCCACTCCAGTATTCTGGCCTGGAGAATTCCATGGACTGTATAGTCCATGGGGTCACAAAGAGACAACTGAGCCACTTTCACTTTATATAGATTGCTCACAGAGCTTTCATTGGCTAAATGAAAGCTTTTTCTTGTCTAAGAAAAGTCCACCAGGATTGACTGTATTTACGTCTATCTCTCCATATATCCATGTTTTTCATTAAAACTCTAACAAATTATCCTGTCATGTGTCGTGTATTTTAACGTGTGTGCGTGTCCATGCTAAGTTGCTTCAGTCTTATCCAACTCTTTGTGAACCTATGGACCATAGCCCACCAGGCTCCTCTGTCCATGGGATCTCCAGGCAAGAATACTCGAGTGGGTTGCCATGCCCTACCCCAGGGGTTATTCCCGACCTAAGGATCTAACCCTAGGTCTGTAGAGGTTATAAGAAGGTAGTCCCATACATATTATTATGCATCTCCATGTCTCCTGCATTAGCCGATGGGTTCTTTATAACTCTGATTATGTGGCAATTGCAAAGACTAATAACTCAGTATTTCCACTCTTCACTTCAGTTCAGTAGCTCAGTTGTGTTCGACTCTTTGCGACCCCATGAATTGAAGCACGCCAGGCCTCCCTGTCCATCACCAACTCCTGGAGTCCACCCAAACCCATGTCCATTGAGTTGGTGATGCCATCCAACCATCTCATCTTCTGTCGTCCCCTTCTCCTCCTGCCCTCAATCTTTCCCAGCATCAGGGTCTTTTCAAATGAGTCAGTTCTTCGCATCAGGTGGCCAAAGTATTGGAGTTTCAGCTTCAGCATCAGTCCTTCCAGTGAATATTCAGGACTGATTTTCTTCAGGATGGACTGGTTGGATCTCCTTGCAGTCCAAAGGCCTCTCAAGAGTCTTCTCCAACACCACAGTTCAAAAGCATCAATTCGTCAGCGCTCAGCTTTCTTCACAGTCCAACTCTCACATCCATACATGACCACAGGAAAAACCATAGCCTTGACTAGACAGACCTTTGTTGGCAAAGTAATGTCTCTGCTTTTGAATATGCCATCTAGGTTGGTCATAAGTTGCCACTCTTAGGTTCACTGTTAAATTCCCATGCATCCAAACCTATTTTTTTTTTTAATTTTCAATATATACCAGCAGGGATAACTGTCATATCATATGGTTAATTCTATCTTCTATATTTGTAGCAAAGGACAAAATTTAAATTATTTAGCTAAGAACATACTTTCTTCTAATAATATAGAATATATGTAATTCTGGTAGAAAATGAAATAATGAGGGCAGAATGAAAAATATGGGCTTGTTTTTTAAATTCTATACATTCAGATGGTCATTAGAGAGGCACGTTGCTGCAGAAAAAACAGACAACTTTTGGGTTCATATGAATTTCAAGACAGTATGAGGGCAATTTGAATAATGCTTAATGAAAATTAACAGTTTCCTTTTTTTTTTGAGGATAAACAGTTATGTGGGACAGTTTTAGAAATGTTAGTGTTGGTGAGATATGGGAAGAAATATATGTAACTATAGTTACTAATATATATATCTATAAATGAAACTGAAACATTAAATCTTATGGCCAAATATTATTCTCCATTGTCTCTTACTCCAATAGACAGATTTTGACATTTATTAAAAAGCCATTAGAGAAGAAAATGGTATAATATTTCATTTTTAAATTTATACACCATTTCTCCCATCAGAGTATTCTTCTTTAATTAGAAATATGTTAACACATGCTGAAAAATTATCGCAGTGCATTAACTGTTTTGTTCGAACATTACAAGTTAGATTTTATGATCTGTTATATTGTAATATGTTAGCAAAGTGTAAATTTTGGAAGTCATTTCAGTTTGCTGGAGGCATTTAATTATATCATATACACTATATATATTTATTGGCTATGTTTCAGTTTTGTTTATAATTCATTTCCTCTCTGCTTCCAAAAATGATTCAAGGCAGCTCATTTTAATTATATTGGCCTGCTTTTCCAGAGATATTCCAGACTTTTATTTCTCGTTCAATAGAGCAGCACACACAACTGAAAATGGAAATTGCTTTGTTCTTATTCTCATGGCTCATTTCAAATTATGTGTTTTGCAGAGGTTAACATTATGTGGGCTGGTCACCAAACACATCACAGTTCTGAAGGCTATAACTTATCCACAGCACTGAGACAATCCGTCCTCCAAATTTACACTTCCTGGGTAAGTTTACAAAACTGAATTCATGTGATAATATAATTTCATTCAGTCACAGCTGTTCCTATTTCTTATGCTGAGTAAATGAATGGAAGGTGTTTTGCTAAAACACTTCTTTCTCCTCTATAAGGCCAGAGACTGAAGTGTTTCTTTCTCCTCTGTGAAGCCAGACACATAAGAAGCAAGTGGTATTGTCCAAAGGTACTCTTTTTTTTGACAGCCCAAAACTCACTCTGAGGTGTTTAGAAAGGTGAGAAAGTGTCTGGCTAATCCTTATTTACTGACAGCAAAGAAGCTAATAGCAATAGTACTGCTGCTGCTGCTGCTAAGTCACTTCAGTCGTGTCCGACACGATAGTACTAATTAGTAACAATTAGTAATAGAGTACTAGTAGCTCCAGAAGGAACGAAGCAACTGGGCCAAAGTGGAAACGATACTCAGTTGTGGATGTGTCTGGTGGTGAAAGTATAATGATGCTGTAAAGAACAATATTGCATAGGAACCTGGAATGTTAGGTCCATGAATCAAGGTAAATTGGAAGTGGTCAAGAAGGAGATGAAAAGAGTGAACATTGACATCTTAGGAATCACTGAACTAAAATGAATGGGAATGGGCAAATTTAATTCAAATGACCGTTATATCTACTAAGGTGGGCAAGAATCCCTTAGAAGAAATGGAGTAGCCCTAATAGTAGACAGAAGAGTCCGAAATGCAGTACTTCGGTGCAATCTTGAAAACAACAGAATGATCTTGGTTCACTTCCAATGCAAACCATTCAACAACACAATAATCTATCTATTCCCCAACCACTGATGGTGAAAAAGCTGAAGTTGACTAGTTCTATGAAGACCTATAAGACCTTCTAGATCTAACACCAAAAAAGATGTCCTTTTCATCATAGGGGATTGGAATGCAAAAGTAGGAAATCAGGATACTTGGAGTAACAGGCAAGTTTGGCCTTGGAGTACAAAATGAAGCAGGGAAAATGCTAACAGAGTTTTGCCAAGAGAACCCACTGGTCATAGCAAATGCCCTTGTCCAACAACAAAAGAGACAGCTCTATATATGGACATCATCAGATGGGCAATACTGAAATCAAACTGACTATATTCTTTGTAGCTGAAGCTGGAGAAGCTCTATACAGTCAGCAAAAACAAGACTTGGAGCTGTCTATGGCTCAGATCATGAGCTCCTTATTGCAAAATTCAGAATTAAATTGAAGAAAGTGGGGAAAACCACTAGACCATTCAGGTATGACCTAAATCAAATCCCTCTTGATTATACAGTGGAGGTGATGAGTAGATTCAAGGGTTTAGATCTGGTAGACAGAGTGCCTGAAAAACTATGGAAGAGGTTCATAATGTTGTACATGAGTCAGTGACCAAAACCATTCCAGAGAAAAAGAAATGCAAGAAAACAAAGTGGTTGTTTGAGGAGGCTTTACATATAGCTGAGAAAAGAAGAGAAGCAAAACGTAAGGGGGAAAAGGAGAAATATATCCAACAGAATGCAGAGTTACAGAGAACAGCAAGGGGAGATAAGAAGGCTTTTTTAAATGAACAGTGCAAAGAAATAGAGGAAAACAGTAGAATGGGAAAGACTAGAGATTTCTACAAGAAAAATGGAGATATCAAGGGTACATTTCATGCAAGGATGGGCACAATAAGGGACAGAAATGGTAAGGAACTAACAGAAGCAGAAGAGATTAAGAACAGGTGGCAAGAATACACAGAAGAACTATACCAAAAAGGTCTTAATGACCAGGATAACAATGATGGTGTGGTCACTTACCTAGAGCCAGATACCCTGGAGTGTGAAGTCAAGTGGACTTTAGAAAGCCTCATTATGAACAAATTAGTGGAGGTGATGGAATTCCAGCAGAGCTATTTCAAATCCTCAAGGATGATGTTGTTAGAGTGCTGCACTCAATATGCCAATATGCCAGCAAATTTGGAAAACTCAGCAGTGACCACAGGATTGGAATAGGTCAGTTTTCATTCCCATCCCAAAGAAGGGCAATGCCAAAGAATGTTCAAACTATGCTGCAGTTGTGCTCATTTCACATGCTAGTAAAGTTATGCTCAAAATCCTTCAAGCTAGGCTTTCAGCTGTATGTGAACCAAAAACATCCAGATGTTCAAGCTCAATTTAGAAAAGGCAGAGGAGCCAGAGATCAAATTGCCAACATTCACTGAATCATAGAGAAAGCAAGGGAATTCCAGAGAAACATCTGCTTTTCCTTCACTGATTACGTGAAAGCCTTTGACTTAGTGGATCACAACAATTAGTGGGAAATTCTTAAGGAGAAGGAAATACCAGACCACTCTCCCTGTCTCCTGAGAAACCTGCATGCAGGTCAAGAAGGAACAGTTAGACTCTTGCATGAACACCTGACTGGTTTAAACTTTGGAAAGGAATATGACAAGGTTGTATATTGTCTTCCTGTTTATTTAACTGTATGCAGAGTACATCTGGCAAAAGGCAGGCCTGGATGAATTACAAGCTGGAATCAAGATTGCTGGGAAAAATATCAACAACCTCATATACACAGATGATACCACTCTAATAGCAGAAAATGAAGAGGAACTAAAGAGCCTCTTGATGAGAGTAAAAGACAAGAGTGAAAAAGCTGGCCTAAAACTCAACATTCAAAAAACTAAGATCATAGCATCCTGTCCCATCACTTCATGAGAAATAGATGGGACAAAAGTGGAAGTAATGAGAGATTTTCTTTTCTTGGGCTCCAAAATCACTGTGGACAATGACTGAAGCCATGAAATTAAAAGATGCTTGCTCCTTGTAAGGGAAGCTATGACAAACCTAGCCAGCCTATTGAAAAGAGAGACATCACTTTACCAACAAAGGTCCATATAGTCAAAGCTATGGTTTTTCCAGCATGTATGGATGTGAGAGTTGGATCATAAAGAAGACTGAGCACCATAGAACTGACTCTTTTGAATTGTGATGCTGGAGAAGACTCTTGAGAGTCCCTTAGATTGCAAGAAGATCAAACCAGTTAATCCTAAAAATGAAGTCACTCAGTCGTGTCTGACTCTTTGCGACCCCATGCACTGTAGCCTACCAGGCTCCTCCATCCATGGGATTTTCCAAGCAAGAATACTGGAGTGGATTGCCATTTCCTTCTCCAGGAGATCTTCCCAACCCAGGGATTGAACCCCGGTCTTCCGCATTGTAGGAAGACGCTTTACCATCTGAGTCACCAGGGAAGTCTAGTTAATCCTAAAGGAAATCAATATCGGAAGGACTGATGCTGAAGCTGAAACTCCAATATTTTGGCCACCTGATGTAAATAGCCAGCTCATTGGAAAAGACCCTGATGCTGGGAAAGATTGAGAGCAGGAGAAGAAGAGGGCAACAGAGGATGAGATGGTTGGATGGAATCACCAAGTCAATGGACATGAGTTTGAGCAAGCTCCAGGAGTTGGTGATGGATAGGGAAGCCTGGTGTGCTGCAGTCCACAGGGGCACAGGGAGTCTTACATGATCTAGCAACTGAACAACAAGGACAAGGAGCATGATATACTGACAGTGCATCTCAATTCAAATATACGCAAAGATTTCATTAGAAACTTTAAAAAACAGTTGTTAAAAAATCAATTCCCAATTGTGCATGCTGAAGTAAAATCCAAGTAAATCTTTTGCTTTTTATTTACATATTAAAGCAGTTAGTATAATGCTCAACAGAAAATTTGGCTCCAAAATATTTTGAAACAAGGAAATGACAAGACTAATGAATATCAGAAATTGCCTCTAGTTCTAAGGTTCTTTTGAGTCACTGGACAAACCTGTTCTACCTGCTATCAGACATCTGTGATTCAGTCTTTAACTCTTGCATTAATAGCTGTCTAAAATACTGCTACAAATGCACCTTGAGCTGGAATGTCAAAATTATCAATGTACAAGGGTATTCATCAATAGCTTTTACTAACTATAAATTATAATGATCTAATATTTGTATGGTTCTTGATAGCTTGCATGATAGACAGCGTTTATTGAATATTTTCTATGTGCCAGGCAATCTTCTAAGACCTCATTATATATTCATTTGTTTGATCTTTCTGGCACGGGTACTATTATAGCTCTCATTTCAAAATTATATCTGACTCCACAGTTCAGTCTCAAAACTAGTAAAGGGTAGAGTAGAATTTGAACTCATTCACCCTGGCTGCAACGATCTTGACCTCTACGCTGAATCCTCTCTGTGTGCCTGTGTATCGCCTTTCACTTCTGTCATCTCCTTTGATCCTCACAAATAAGCCCCATGCTATACTAGATCAAGTATTACTATTATCAAGACCTTTAGATCAATGAGGTTAATTACACAGCTAGTAAGTGACAAAGCCCCATATTTGTAATCAGATGCCTCACATAATCCGTAGAAAGATATACTGGCATGTGTTCTGACCCAGACAGATGCATAGGCCATACAAATGGATAAACCAGTGATGGTACTAATACGTGTCCTGAAATGGATATTGAAAGAAATCAACCCCCTCCTCCCCACAGCAGTGCACCTATGTTATAGCCTATAATTTCTTAAGCCTGTTGTAACCAAGTACCACAAACTGGGTGATTTAGAACAGCAGAATTCTACTGTCCCACCATTCTGGAGGCCAGAAGTTTAAAACCAGTGTTGGCAGGGTCAGCTCCTAGGGGAGAGGCCGTTCCACTCCTTTCTCCTAGGTTCCCCAATCTTGGGGAAATCATGGCGGTCTGATTTCACATGGGGGTCTCCCTGCATCTGGGTTCAAATTTCTCTTTTTTTAATAAGGATACTAGTCATACTCGATTAGGAGCTCACCCTACTCCATTATGAGGACCTCTTAACTAATCACATCTGCAGTGATCCTATTTCCAAATAAGGTCACATTCTGAGATATTTAGGGAATAGAATTTCAACACATGGACTTTATAGAGAAATAATTCCATCTATAACACAGCTCTAAGCAATATAGATGAAAAAGATAAATAGGTAATTCCCCTCTCGTATCTTCTATAACTTGTTCTGGAACTCTAGATGGTTAAATGTAGAAGAAAATACTCTCTCTTACCCAGCTGTATATAGCTCAAGAGTTGTTCAGGGCTTCAGTGAATGGAGGGAAGGACAGGCCTTTGACTAGGGAGGGAAATAGTGTCCACCCTCCCTTCTTAGGGAATAGTTGCATTAATGCAAACTTCTATTAACCTGTACAAAATAGGCTGAATATATGACTGATTAAAATACTAACTTCAAAGATATTTATTCTCTCTTGATGTTTATATTACTCTTTACATAATGATAGCTCAAATCTCCAGTATTTGCATTTTGGAGGAGAAAGGCTCCAAGAAATGATGTAGCTGTGTTGGCAGTTGCCCCAGGGAAACATGTTGTTAGGGAGTTAATTACCTGAGCGATTGTCAGAGGAAAATTTTTATCTGAGCATCATAGATTTCAGAAGTAGAAGAAACCTGGGAGATTTATATTTAAATCATCTATTTAAATATATTATATTTAAACATAATACATATATTTAAATAATCCATTTTTTATAGCCTCAGAATGAATCTCAGGGGAGCCCACTGTATCATACAATATTAAACACTGTCATTTGGAATTTGAATTCAGGCATCTGACTCCCATCTTTATCCTGGCTTAGCTTGTGTCCTTTCTCCTATTAAGCTAAAACATCCAAAAATACAGATTATTGAAAATCTAAGTGAGATGCAGGTTCACATTTATTTATTGCCAGACTGTATTCCCTTTATAACCTCATATCACTTTGCTACAGACACAGAAAATATGCTGAATAAATAAACTAGCATTGGGAATGCATCACAAGCTGCTAACCTGGGGTGGAAATGGGGAGGAAGAAAGGATGTGCAGTATGAGACATGAAAGGAAGGGATTTTAAATCAGCCTGGATTCTTGGTTAATATTTGTAGGTGTGTTTGAAGATAACTTAGATGGTCTGTGATGGTTGTCACTCTACGATAGGTCTTTCTACACATTAAAATCAAAAAGAGCTGTCAGCTCTCTTCATTTTCTTTGAGTCTTTTGTAGGATTGTCTCCATTGACACAACTACATAAGGCATATAATTTGGTAGATACTAAGGTAACAAGGTCTTTTAGAGCACATAAGAAACTGATTTGTGAAGTGAAAGGCAAGATTAAGCTCAGAGTATTTTCTTTCATATTACTATGAAAATTAGGGTGGTAGGCCTGTCATTTAAAGTAGTTTAAGATGAGAATTGAAAATTCAAGAATCTATAACATACTTTTTGCATTTTTAAAACCCAGTTTTGGCTAATTTAACATTACTCATCCCCAAAGAGCTACAATTAGTGGAGTACCTTTCCCTCCCTCAAATTATTGATTCATTTTTTATTAAGTATAAAACAATATAATATGTTACAAGTATACAAAATAGTGATTCACAATTTTAAAAGTTATAATCAATTTATAGTTGCTATAAAATATTGGCTATATTTCCTGTATTGTAGAATATATCTGTGTAGTTTATTTTGTACATTATAGTTTATACCTATTAATTCCCTATCCCTATGTTACCCCTTCTGCAGTTTAAGTGAGGCTTATTTGTTATGTAATTAAATACATGGTTTTACTTGCTATTCAGTCTTTTATTATATATCTTAATATAATGCCTTAAATATGATAGTCTCTTCACTTTGCAAATAGTAAAATGTGTCTAGACTCATGAATATTGTGTAATATGTACTAGGGTCAGGATTAACATCTCATTTAATTCCCAGTTTACAAATAAAATAATCTGAAAGCTACAGCTTTATATTGAAAACTTAGTTTTAGAAGTGCTCAAAAAGTAAAAGAATGGGATCAGTCAGAGGGATACAGGAGCCAACTTGGAGGAGCACCCAATGGCCATAATGCGAAACAGTTTAATACATAGCATAGTGTGAAGTCATAATCCAAAGTAAAAAATAAATACATTTGAAATCAGTCTGTACTGGCATGTGAAAGTGAAGGTATCTGTTGCTCAGTTATATCTGACTTTTTGTGACCCCATGGACTGTAGCCCACCAGACTCCTCTGTTCATGGGATTTTCCAGGCAAGAATACTGGAGTGGGTTGCCATGTTCTCCTCCAGGGGATCTTCCCAACTCGGGATCAAACCTGTGTCTCCTGCATTGTAGACAGATTCTTTACCATCTGAGCCACCAGGGAAGCCCCTATATTTCAAATACATTTGAAATCAGTCCACAATGACATAGATCAATGATTGAATACATAAATAAATAGGAACAAACAAACAGAAAATGAAATACCCTGAAGAATTTGAAATGATATCTGTAGATAATGCCCCCTTCCAGGAAACTGGGATTAATGCCCAATTTACCCTTTTTATGCTTGGACTTCACTCTATTTATATATTTATTTTTATGCTGTGGTGTACAGCATGTGGGATCTTAGTTCCACAACCAGGGATGGAAACTGTCCCTGCTGCAGTGGGAGTACAGAGTCCTAATCACTGGATTACCCAGGAAGTCCCTGGGCTCTACTTTATAAACACCTTTACAAAGAGTAGAGTATGGAAAGGGGACAAAATTTGGGGTGGGAATTTAATTTTACAGTGGAGAAACTTAGCAATCAATCAATCAAAGATCAAAGTTAACAGCAGTGACATCTTAGTAGCAGGTACCATTTGATAAGATGTGATAAGAAATATATTCTGGTGACAGCATGTACCCTATGACAAGATACAGGGGAATGAGTATTTACCCCCATGGTCTCTGTCACCAAAGCCCATAATCCCAGTCTAACCATAAGAAAAGACATGTGTCAATCTCAAATTGAGTGACATTCTACAAAAATACCTAGCCAATATTTGAAAGTGTAAAGGTTATGAAGCACAAAGAATGTCTGAGAAACAATCACAGATCAGAGGAGGCTATAAGATAAAAACTAAATGTAATGTTTTATCTTAGATGGATCCTAAAGTAGAAAAAGCACATTAGTGGGGAGAAACAGAACTAGTGAAGCTTAAATAAAGTGTGGAGTTTAGTTAGAAGTAATGAATGGCTGTCAGTTCCTTAATTGTTTTGATGCAGTTTAGTAATATATTAACAATAGAAAGATTGGTGTGAGAATATGTGGCAACTTCCTATCTTTGCAACCCTTTGGCAAGCATAAAACTATTATAAAACAAATAGTTTATAAAAAGATAGAACCACATTTCTATACCTACATTTTCAAACTCAGGGCCATGATAGATCATATACTGACTCAAGAAAAAAGCAACTTAGACCTAGTCATTACCAATAGTCATTGATTCCTAGGACCCCCTAGAATATGATGAAGAGCACTGATTCAGCCATGCTATTTTATTTTAATTGGAAGTTGATTACTTTACAATATTGTGGTGGTTTTTGCCATACATTCACATGAATCAGCCATGGGTGTACGTGCATTCCCCATCCTGACCCTCCCTCTCATCTCCCTCCCAATCCCATCCCTCAAGGTCATCTCAGTACACTAGCCCTGAGCACCCTGCCTCATGCATCGAACCTGGACTGGTGATCTATTTCAAATATGATAATATTCATGTTTCAATGCTATTCTCTCAAATCATCCCACCCTCGCCTTCTTCCACAGAGTCCAACAATCTGTTCTTTACATCTGTGTCTCTTTTGCTGTCTTGCATATAGGGTCATCGTTACCATCTTTCAAAATTCCATATATATATATATATATATGTTAATATACTGTATTGGTGTTTTTCTTTCTGGCTTACTTCAGTATAATAGGCTCCAGCTTCATCCACCTCATTAGAACTTCTTCAAATGCATTCTTTTTAATAGCTGAGTAATATTCCATTGTGTATATGTACCATGGCTTTCTTATCCGTTCATCTGCAAATGGACATCTAGGTTGCTTCCATGTCCTGGCTATTTTAAACAGTGCTGTGATAAACATTGGGGTTACACATGTCTCTTTCAATTTTGGTTTCCTCGGTGTGTATGCCCAGCAGTGGGACTGCTGGGTCGTATGGCAGTTCTATTTCCAGTTTTTTAAGGAATCTCCAGTGTTCTCTATAGTGGCTGTACTAGTTTGCATTCCCACCAACAGTGTAAGAGGTTTCCTTTTCCTCTGCACCCTCTCCAGCATTTATTGTTTGTAGATTTTTTGACAGCAGCCATTCTGACCAGCATGAGATGGTACCTCACTGTGGTTTTGATTTGCATTTCTCTGATAATGAGTGATGTTGAACATCTTTTCATGTGTTTGTTAGCCATCTGTATGTCTTCTTTGGAGAAATGTCTGTCTAGTTCTTTGGCCCATTTTTTGATTGGGTCGCATATTTTTCTGGAATTGAGCTGCAGGAGTTGCTTGTATATTTTTGATATTAGTTGTTTGTCAGTTGCTCCATTTGCTATTATTTTCTCCCATTCTGAAGGCTGTCTTTTCAGCTTGCTTATAGTTTCCTTTGTTGTGAAAAAGCTTTTAAGTTTAATTAGGTCCCACTTGTTTATTTTTGCTTCTTTTTCATTACTCCTGGAGGTGGATCATAGAGAATCCTGCTATGATTTATGTCAGAGAGTGTTTTGCCTATGTTTTCCTCTAGTTTTATAGTTTCTGGTCTTACATTTAAACCTTTAATCCATTTTGAGTTTATTTTTGTGTATGCTGTTAGAAAGCATTCTACTTTCATTCTTTTACATGTGGTTGACCAGTTTTCCCAGCACCACTTGTTAAAGAGATTGTCTTTTCTCCAAGAATTGTATATTTTTGCCTCCTTTGTCAAAGATAAGGTGTACATAGGTGTGTGGATTTATCTCTGGGCTTTCTATTTTGTTCCAGTGATTTACATTTCTGTCTTTGTGCCAGTACCATACTGTCTTGATGACTGTTGCTTGATGTTGTATAGCTTGAACTCAGGCAGGTTGATCCCTCCAGTTCCATTCTTCTTCCTTCAGATTGCTTTAGCTATTTGAGGTTTTTTTGTAATTCCATAAAATTGTGAAATTATTTGTTCTAATTCTCTGAAAAATACCATTGGCAGCTTGATAGGGATTGCATTAAATCTATTGATTGCTTTGGGTAGTATACTCATTTTCACTATATTGATTCTTCTGATCCATGAACATGCTATATTTCTCCATTTATTTGTGTCGTCTTTGATTTCTTTCAGCAGTGTTTTATAGTTTTCTATATATAGGTCTTTTGTTTATTTAGGTAGATTTATTCCTAAGTATTTTATTCTTTTCGTTGCAATGTGAATGGAATTGTTCCCTTAATTTCTTTTTCTGTTTTCTCATTGTTAGTGTACAGGAATGCAAAGGATTTCTGTGTTAATTTTATATCCTGCAACTTTACTGTATTCATTTATTAGCTTTAGTAATTTTCTGGTGAAGTCTTTTGGGTTTTCTATGTAGAGGATCATGTCATTTGCAACAGTGAGATTTTTACTTCTTCTTTTCCAATTTGTATTCCTTTTATTTCTTTTTCTGCTCTGATTGCTGTGGCCAAAACTTTCAAAACTATGTTAAATAGTAGTGGTGAGAGTGGGCACCGTTGTCTTGTTCCTGACTTTAGGGGAAATGCTTTCAATTTTTCACCATTAAGGATAATGTTTGCTGTGGGTTTATCATATATGGCTTTTATTATGTTGAGGTATGTTCCTTCTATGCCTGCTTTCTGGAGGGTTTTTTTTTTATCATTAATGGATGTTGAATTTTGTCAAAGGCTTTCTCTGCATATATTGAGATAATCATATGGTCTTTATCTTTCAATTTGCTAATGTGGTATATTACATTGATTGATTTTGTGGATATTGACGAATCCTTGCATCCCTGGGATAAAGCCCACTTGGTCATGATGTATGATCTTTTTAATATATTGTTGGATTCTGTTTGCTAGAAGTTTGTTGAGGATTTTTGCATCTATGTTCATCAGTGATATTGGCCTGTAGTTTTCTTTTTTTGTGACATCTTTGTCTGGTTTTGGTATTAGGATGATGGTGGCCTCAGAGAATGAGTTTGGAATTTTACCTTCCTCTGCAATTTTCTGGAAGAGTTTGAGTAGGATAGGTGTTAGCTCTTCTCTAAATTTTTGGTAGAATTCACCTGTGAAGCCATCTGGTCCTGGGATTTTGTTTGTTGGAAGATTTCTAATTACGGTTTCAATTTCTATGCTTGTGATGGGTCTGTTAAGATTTTCTATTTCTTCTTGGTTCAGTTTTGGAAAGTTATACTCTTCTAAGAATTTTTCCATTTCTTCCAAGTTGTCCATTTTATTGGCATATAGTTGCTGATAGTAGTCCCTTATAATCCTTTGTATTTCTGTGTTGTCTGTTGTGATTTCTGCATTTTCATTTCTAATTTTGTTGATTTGATTCTTCTCCCATTTTTTCTTGATGAATATAGCTAATGGTTTGTCTATTTTATTTATCTTCTCAAAGAGCCACCAGCTTTTCGTTTTGTTGATTTTTGCTATGGTCTCTTTTGTTTCCTTTGCACTTATTTCTGCCCTAATTTTTATGATTTCTTTCCTTCTACTAACCCTGGGGTTCTTCGTTTCTTCCTTTTCTAGTTGCTTTAGGTGTAGAGTTAGGTTATTTATTTGATTTCTCTCCTGTTTCTTGAGATCGGCTTGTATTGCTATGAACCTTCCCCTTAGTGCTGCTTTTACTGAATCCCATAGGTTTTGGGTTGTTGCATTTTCATATGTTTCTATACATATTTTTATTTCTTTTTTATTTCTTTTGTGATTTGCTGGTTATTCAGAAGCGTGTTGTTTAGCTTCCATATGTTTGTATTTTTAATAGTTTTTTTTTTCCTGTAGTTGACATCTAATCTTACCACATGTGATCAGAAAAGATGCTTGAGATGATTTCAGTTTTTTTGAATTTACCAAGGATAGATTTATGGCCCAGGATGAGATCTATCCTGGGGAAGGTTCCATGTGCACTTGAAAAAGAGGTGAAATTCATTGTTTTAGGGTGAAATATCCTATAAATATAAATTATGTCTGACTGGTCCATTGTATCATTTAAAGTTTGTGTTTCCTTGCTAATTTTCTGTTTAGTTGATCTATCCATAGGTGTGAGTGGGGTATTAACATCTCCCTCTATTATTGTGTTACTGTTAATTTCCCCTTTCATATTTGTTAGCATTTGCCCTACGTATTGCAGTGCTCCTACGTTGGGTGCGTATATGTTTATAATTGTGATGTCTTCTTCTTGGATTGATCCTTTGATCATTATGTAGTGTCTGTCTTTGTCTCTTTTCACGGCCTTTATTTCAAAGTCTATTTTATCTGATATGAGTATTGCTGCTCCTGCTTTCTTTTGGTCTCCATTTGTGTGAAGTATCTTTCTCCAGCCCTTCACTTTCAGTCTGTACGTGTCCCTAGGTTTGAGGTGTGTCTCTTGTAGGGAGCATATATAGGGGTCTTGTTTTTGTATCCATTCAGCCAGTCTTTGTCCTTTGGTTGAGTCATTCAACCCATTTACATTTAAGGTAATTATTGATAAATATGATCCCATTGGTATTTACTTTGTTGTTTTGGGTTCGAGTTTATAAACCTTTCCTGTGTTTCCTGTCTAGAGATGATCCTTTGGCATTTGTTGAAGAGCTGGTTTGGTGGTGCTGAATTCTCTGAGCTTTTGCTTGTCTGTAAAACTTTTGATTTCTTTTTAATATTTGAATGAGATTCTTGCTGGGTACAGTAATCTGTGTTGTAGGGTTTTCTCTTTCATTACTTTAAGTATGTCCTGCCATTCCCTTCTGGCTTGAAGAATTTCTATTGAAAGATCAGCTGTTATCCTTATGGAGATCCCTTTGTGTGTTATTTGTTGTTTTTCCCTTGCTGCTTTTAATATTTGTTCTTTGTGTTTGATCTTGTTAATTTGATTAATATGTTTCTTGGGGTTTTTTGCCTTGGATTTATCCTGTTTGGGACTCTCTGGGTTTCTTGGACTTGGATGGCATTCTAGGGAAGTTTTCAATCATTACCTCCTCAAGTATTTTCTCATGGCCTTTCTTTTTGTCTTCTTTTTCTGGGACTCCTATGATTCCAACGTTGGGGCGTTTAACATTGTCCCAGAGGTCTCTGAGGTTGTCCTCCATGCTATTTTAAATCAGATGTTATTCTATAGTAACCAGGCTTCCCAGGTGGCTCAGTGATAAAGAACCTGCAAGCCAATGCAGGAGACCTAAGAGAAATGGGTTTGATTCCTGGGTCAAGAAGATCCCCTGGAAGAAGGCATGGCAATCCACACTTCAGTATTCTTGCCTAGAGAATCCCATGGACAGAAGAACCTGGCAGGCTACAGTCCACAGGGTCGCTAAGAGTCAGATACCAATGATGTGACTTCGTGTGCACTAGCGCTAAAGTAACCATGTTTCCATTCTTAATCCCTCAATCCATCACTCACTGTTACCTTTCCAATATGCCTGCTCAGAACAAACTAAACTCCTTTATAGTTGTTAGAAAGGAACATTATAGAGTCCTTATCAAAGGCAGAGCTGGTCTAAACCTGATCCAACCTGTCTTTCTGAGCTCATCTTCATCCCTCTCCCATTGTCACTCTATGTCCAGCTGAACAATTAGTTTTCAATTCTCTAAATCTGTTGTGACATAATCCCCTGGTATTTTATTGACATGCATGTATCTCTGCCTAGAAAGTTATTTCTTATTTACCTTTGATTATTATCTCCTTCAAGATTCAATTCCTTTCTACATAGCTTTCCCCAGGTCGCTTTTCTTTTTGTCCTGTATGCTTATGGTTAGTCATTCAGTTGTGTCCGACTCTTTACGATCCCATGGACTTTAGCTCGCCAGGCTCCTCTACCCATGGGATTCTCCAGGCAAGAATGTTGGAGTGGGTTGCCATGCTCACCTCCAGGGGATCTTCCCAACCCAGGGATCAAACCCAGTTCTCCTGCATTGCAGGCAGATACTTTACCGTCTCTTCACTACTAGAATGAGTAGCCTATCTCTTCTCCAGGGAAGCTTCCTGTTAGATTACCAGGAATCTAACCAAGATATCCTGCATTGCAGGCAGATTCTTTACCAACTCTGAGGTCTATTGCATTGCAGGCAGATTCTTTACCAACTGAGCCAGCAGCCTTGTATATCTCTATTGTAAATACTTACCATTTGCATTGTTGACTTTCACACCAGGATATATACTTTAAAGGAAATGAATCTACTTCTATTTTTTCACTTCTGTTATACTAGCATATATAAAGTGCCCAATGCAGTCAGTGCTTAATAAATGCATATAACATGAATGAAGGAAGTGAAAGTTTTAAGTTGTCGAAATGAAAAGGCCATTGTGTGAAATAATTTAAGCCTGTCATTCATTTAAATGTTTGTGTTCTAATAGATAGATTCTCAAAAACTTAGTACAGGGTACGTAAGTTATTATTTTTTGGAATAAAAGATATTTTAACATATTTACATAACATATGAAGCTATTAAATGGGAAGCAGTAAGCTATCCACATTTCAATAAGCTGAGTATTTCTTTTAAAAGCTTAGTAAAAGTGATAAACACTTAATTTGAATGACTGGGTTACGTAATTTCTTTTTAGGTTCTGTAGTATTTCTCAGAGGTACTTGTTTTTGGATTAATATTACCAATATTATAAGAATTAGTTAAATATGTTTAGAGCACATTAAAAACTCTAAAAAGAAGTAAATTTTAACTAGCATCAAAGGAAAGACATATAGTTATAACATCAATTTGTGAAAACCATTGTAAGTTAGAGAATATGCTAATACCAACAAAGGTTCATCTAGTCAAAGCTATGGTTTTTCCTGTGGTCATGTATGGATGTGAGAGTTGGACTGTGAAGAAGGCTGAGCACTGAAGAATTGATGCTTTTGAACTGTAGTGTTGGAGAAGACTCTTGAGAGTCCCTTGGACTGCAAGGAGATCCAACCAGTCCATTCTGAAGGAGATAAGCCCTGGGATTTCTTTGGAAGGACTGATGCTAAAGCTGAAACTCCAGTACTTTGGACACCTCATGCAAAGAGTTGACTCATTGGAAAAGACTCTGATGCTGGGAGGGATTGGGGGCAGGAGGAGAAGGGGACGACAGAGGATAAGATGGCTGGATGGCATCACTGACTTGATGGACGTGGGTCTGGGTGAACTCCGGGAGTTGGTGATGGACAA
>NW_011495039.1:3691400-3693694 GCF_000754665.1 Bison bison bison | reverse complement strand
TGCTGCGATTCATGGGGTCGCAAAGAGTCGGACATGACTGAGCGACTGAACTGAACTGAACTGATGATATTATTTTTGAGCATAGTAATTTCAAAATAAATGTTAATTTCATTTAGAAAACAGAAGAGAACACTTCACTAGGAAGAAAGAGGTTTGGGTCCCAGCCTTAGATACATTACTAGCTAGATTTGCCACCCTGAACCAATTAAGTAATGTTTGAATCTCAGTGATTTTGTACATAAAATTAGGCAATTAATATTTGCTCTGCCTTCTCATATTGTTATTTGAGGATCACCTTAAATAATGAATGTGTAAATTCTTTGAACTATATCAAGTATGATTCACATGTATAATATTGTTTTTATATTACACATAAAACTGCAGAGAAACTTTCGACAAAATCTCAGATCTTTTTATTACAATGTACTCCCTGCCAAACTACATAAGCAAAGACTATTTTTCAATATGAGGGGAGTTGGAGTTCTATAAAGATAAATGTGAACAAATAGACCCAAGAAACTAACAACTTTGATGTAATGCAGTCAAATTCACTGGGGATAAAATTCTCATAACTCTTATGTCATGGAAGGAAAGCATGCCTTGAGCCCCCCATGAAGTGAAAAAACAAAACCTCTCTCAAGACCTTGCCTCAGAACTCCATGGTCTTCCTTCACTACCTTCAACCTCCACTCAGAGACAGCTACTAAAGCAAAGTTTGTGTCCAGATATTAAATAAATGAAGCCCTCTGCCAGTTTGTGTCATGACCTGTTTCAGATCCTTGGGTATAGCATACACCAGCAAAATGGAACTATTTTGCTGTTTACTGACTTGCTTTGAAATTGGGTAAGAATAAAAATTTCCCTTGGCGTTTGACACTTTTCTTTACAATAGTCATTTGTAGTCCTTATAATGAAGGATAAATAAGGGGGTCAAAGTAAAGCATACATGTGTGCTCAGTCACTCAGTTATGTCTGACTCTTTTTAATGCCATGGAGGGTAGCCTGCCAGGCTCCTCTGTCCATGGGCTTTCCCAGGGAAGAATACTGGAGTCAGGTGTCAGTTCTTCTCCAGGGGAACTTCCTGGCCAGGTCTCCTGCATTGCAGGTAGATTCTTTATAGTCTGAGCTGCCAGGGAAGCCTCTGTCATAGTGAGGTACTCTATGTAAAACAGCATCAACTTACTGGCAGTTTAGAAAAACAGGTACAAGTGGCTAAAATACTCAATTCCCTTTACATGTTGTTGTTTTGAGAAGTGCATCCACTCGTGGTTTTTTTTGCATATACACTTTTGACTGGTAGAATTCTTCATGGTGGCAGAGGTTAGGGATATGAAGACAAGTAAGATACTTCTATTCTTAAGGTGATTTTTTTTTCCTTTGAAGGATTGAAGCAACCCTACAACCATGGTAATACAAGTTGTTGAGACTGTAGACAGTTATATCTGCTCTGAGAACCATGGAGGGTCAAGGGAAGCATGGCAAAACAATTGAGGCTTGAGCCCAATCTGTAAGAAGAATAACAATTTTGCCATGAATATGGTTATAAGTAGAACATTATGTGGAAGGAGAATGTCCATGAAAGTATAAAGTTGTTGGGGCCTCCCAGGTGGAACTGATGGTAAAAAACTTGCCTGCCAATGCAGGAGACATGAGAGACTGGGTTCAATCCCTGGGTTGGGAAAATCCCCTGGAGGAGGGCATGGCAACCCACTCCAGTAGTCTTGCCTAGAGAATCCCCATGGACAGAGGAGCCTGGTGGGCTGCAGTCTATGGGATTGCAGAGAGTCAAACACAACTGAAGTGATGTAGCACGTAAATGATAAATTTAGGGGATGGCAAATTTAGGGGATATGCATACAATATATGGTATGCTTATTATTTTCTTAGAACTGCCCTAACAAAGAAGCCAAAGCTCTGTGACTTGGAACAACTGAAATGCATTGTTTCATAGTTCTGGAGGCTAGAAATTGAAAATCAAAATATCAGCAAGGTTGTTTCCTTCTGGTGGTTTGCTGGCAGCTTTTGGTATTCTTTGGATGGTAGATGTTATCACTCTGATCTCTGCCTTCCTCTTCACATGGAATTCTTCCTCTGTTTATGTCCATGTCCAAATCTCCCTTTGTAAGAGACATAACTCAACCCTTCACAGCATGATTATGGTGAGAATATAGGATATATAAAAAGGTGGAATGAGGAAGGGGGGAAATGGCTAAGAGCACAGAAATGAGAAAAGAAAGGTGGGCCTAGATTTCTTAAAGATAAAGAATTTTTTCCTGTTTTATTTTTTATTAATT
>NW_011495039.1:3685717-3691300 GCF_000754665.1 Bison bison bison | reverse complement strand
TAATTAATTTTAATTGGAGGATAATTACTTTACACTATTGTAACGGGTTTTGCCATACATCAATATGAATTGGCCATAGGAATACGTATGTCACCGCCATCCTGAACTTGCCCCCTACTGCCCTCCCTTCCCCATCCCTCCAGGTTGTCACAGAGCTCCAGCTTTGTGTGCCCTGCTTAAGACATCAAACTTGCACTAGTTATCTGTTTTACATATGGTAATGTATATGTTTCAATGCTATTCTATCAAAGCATCCCGCCTTCTGTTTCTCTCGCTGAGTCCAAAATTCTGTTCTTTACATCTGTGTCTCCTTTGCTGCCCTGCATATGGGATCATCAGCACCATATTTCTAGATTCTATATATACATGTTAATATACAGTATTTATCTTTCTCTTTCTGACTTACTTCACTTGACTCAGTTGTAATGAGGAAGATGAATCTAGAGCTTATTATACAGAATGAAGTAAGTCAGAAAGATAGACTTTCTAAGTAGAAACACTTGGAAAATTGTTAAAGAGACTGTGGAAAAATCTTAAAGAGATGGGAATACCAGACCACCTGACCTGCCTCTTGAGAAATCTGTAGGCAGATCAGGAAGCAACAGTTAAAACTGGACAGGGAACAACAGACTGGTTCCAAAGAGGAAAAGGAGTACATCAAGGCTGTATATTGTCACCCTGCTTATTTAACTTATATGCAGAGTACATCATGAGAAATGCTGGGCTGGAAGAAGCACAAGCTGGAATAAAGATTGCCAGGAGAAATGCCAATAACCTCAGATATGCAGATGACACCACCCTTATGGCAGAAAGTGAAGAGGAACTAAAGAGCCTCTTGATGAAAGTGAAAGAGGAGAGTGAAAAAAGTTGACTTAAAACTCAACATTCAGAAAACTAAGATCATGTCATCTGGTCCCATCAGTTCCGTTCAGTCACTCAGTGGTGTCTGACTCTTTGCGACCCCATAAATCGCAGCATGCCAGGCCTCCCTGTCCATCACCAACTCTCGGAGTTTACCCAAACTCATGTCCATCGAGTAAGTGATACTATACAGCCATCTTTTCCTCTGTTGTCCCTTTCTCCTCCTGCCCCCAATCCCTCCCAGCATCAGGGTCTTCTTTTCCAATGAGTCAACATTTCGCATGAGGTGGCCAAAGTATTGGAGTTTCAGCTTCAGCATCAGTCCTTCCAGTGAACACCCAGGACTGATCTCCTTTAGGATGGACTGTTTGCATCTCCTTGCAGTCCAAGGGACTTTCAAGAGTATTCTCCAACACCACAGTTCAAAAGCATCAATTCTTTGGCACTCACCTTTCTTCACAGTCCAACTCTCACATCCATATATGACCACTGGATCTTGTCCCATCACTTCATGGCAAATAAATGGAAAAACAGTGGAAACAGTGACAGAATTTATTTTGGGGGCTCGAAAATCACTGCAGATGGTGATTGCAGCCATGAAATTAAAAGACGTTTACTCCGTGCAAGGAAACTTATGACCAGTCTAGACAGAATATTGAGAAGCAGAGACATTGCTTTATCAACAAAGGTCCGTTTAGTCAAAGCTATGATTTTTCCAGTAAATATGTATGGATATGAGAGTTGGACTATAAAGAAAGATGAGCACCAAAGAATTGATGCTTTTGAACTGTGATGTTGGAGATGACTCTTGTGAGTCCCTTAGACTGCAAGGATATCCAACCAGTCCATCCTAAAGGAAATAAATCCTAAATATTTATTGGAAGGACTGATGCTGAAGCTGAAACTCCAATACTTTGGCCCCCTGATTCAAAGAACTGACTCATTTGAAAAGACCCTGATGCTGGGAAAGATTGAAGGCTGGAGGAGAAGGAGATGACAGAGGATGCGATGGTTGGATGGCATCACTGACTCAATGGACATGAGTTTGAGTAAACTCTGGGAGTGGTGATGGACAGGGAGGCCCGACATTCTGCAGTCCATGGGGTAGCAAAGAGTTGGACGTGACTGAGCAAATGAACTGAACCGAAGTACAAACACAAGCACATACTCTCAGCATATGCGTCCTCTTACGTCTAGTCTAAGATGCTTAATTCCAAGGACTCTGGCAAGGACTTCAAAGGCTTCCCGGGTGGATCAGATGGTAAAGAACCTGCTTGCAATGCAGGAGACTTAGGTTCAATCCCTGTGTCAGGAAGATCCCCTGGAGAAGGGAATGGCAACCCAGTCCAGTATTCTTACCTAGAGAATACCATGGACTGAGGAACCTGGTGGTCTATAGTCCATGGAGTCACAAAGAGTTGGACATGATTGAGTGACTAACACCTACACTCTGGCAAGTACAGGCTACCTTCTTCTGTTACATCTGCCTGTAGGTCCCCTAGACTTGCTTGAATGTGGTCACCCTACATCACCCCTCTTCTCAGCTTATCAAGCACCATGAAGTCCTCCAGTCCCAGTTGGGAGCTTGGTGTCCCTCCATGAATGGCTTCCAGATGCAGATGAGCTGTCAGTGATGTTTGCCAAGATATAAACATGAGCCTTCCCCTACCTGGGAGAAGCCTTTCTAGAATTCTGCACCCTTCTCAAGATCTCATCTCTACTGTTGCCTCTTTTTTCTTTTTTTTTTTAATCAGCCAATATATGAATTTAAAACTTCACAGAGAATTGAGAGTTTTTCTGGTTTTCCCTCTTTTTTCCTCTGCTCAGATATTTTCATTGAGATTTGTGAATTCACAAGTACATATACATTTTAACCTCCAGTTTTGTAGAAAATGTTCACCCCTCTTCAAGAGATCTAACCCTTAGATTAGAGCTTCTCTGGTGGTTCAGTGGTAAAGAATTCACCTGCCAATACAGGAGATGTGGGTTCTATCTCTGGGTCAGAAAAATCCCCTGGTGAAGGAAATGGCAACCCACTTCAGTATTCTTGCCTGGGAAATCCCATAGACAGAGGGGCCTGGAGGGCTATAGTCCATGGGGTTACAAAAAAAGTCAGACACCACTTAGTGACTAAAAGAACAATGAGAACAATCCTTAGGTTGGTGACATTGCTTCCACTTTGTTCCTGTCTTGAACTTTGTCTTATCAACAACTCTTGGCATTTATTCTTCTTCGTCTCAACTGACTCTCTGAATACAGTATAAATATACTCAAGTTTCTCACATTAAAACATACACACACTCATACACACACACTTCTGCATACACACATACACACCTATGCATACATACATACCCCCCCCACACACCTATACATACACACGCACCATACATATATACACACCTATACGCACACACACCTATACACACACACACACACAGAGCTATACACACACACACCTATACACACACACACCTCTATACGTACACACGCCTATACACACACACACACACACACCCCTATATGCACACACCATACATACATCTACACAATCTCCTCCCTCATCCATATCTTATATTGAAGAAATACTTCTAGCTCTTTTCTTCCTTGTTCTCAGAGAAAAAGAGAAGTAAATCAAACCTACCTCTATTTCATCACTCCCTTTGAACGATTCTTAAACTACTGAGGTTTTGATTGTAGGTCTACTGCTCCACTGATCCATGGCTGCAAATCCTAGGTAATTATTTAGTTTAATTTATATTTGTAGGACATATTTGCTTACTTAGCAGCTTTCTTTGAATATTCCTCAAGCTCTTCAACACAATATCTCCTAGGTTGAAATTTATAAATCTAGTCTTCCTCCTGTATACCATCTTGATGAAATATCATTCTTCACACAAGCCAGAAATCTGGGTGTCTTCTGATTCTCCTCTGTTTCTCTCATCTCCTATGTTTAAATAGTTACCAAACCCATAGATCTCTTGCATGTATTCTGCTTCTCCATCCCTACATATACTGCTGTGGTTAAATGTATATGATTTTTCACTGGGTTATAGAAATAGGATTTCATGCCATTTTAAAATTTCTTACAAGCATAAAAAACCATTAACTACATTAACTACTCTCTCCTGGTCTAGGATAAATTCAGTCTCCTTGTAATCACATTAAAAGACTCCCTCTCTGGTTTAACCAGTGTCTGTTGCTGTTGCTGGTTGTTCATTCACTAAGTTGAGTGTGATTGTTTGGACCCCATGGACTACAGCACTCCACACTCCCCTGTCCTTCACTGTCTCCCAGAGTTTGGTCAGCTTCATGTCCATTCGGTCAGTGATGCTTTCTAACCATCTCCCGGTCTGCTTCCCCTTTCTCCTCTGGACCTCAATCTATCTCAGCATCAGTTTCTTTTCCAATGAGTAGGCTCTTCACATCTGGTGGCCAGAATATTGGAGCTTCAGCTTCAGCATCAGTCCTTCCAGTGCATATTCAGCATTGATATCCTTGTGATTCATCCAGCCTGGCATTCTACACGATGTACTCTTCATAGAAGTTCATAAACAGGGTGACAATATACAGCCTTATACTACTGCTTTCCCAATTTTGAACCAGTGTGTGGTTCCATGTCTGATTCTAACTGTTGCTTCTAGACCTGCATACAGGTTTCTCAGAAAACACGTCAGTTGGCCTGGTATTCCTATTTCTTTAAGAATTTTCCACAGTTTGTTGTGATGCACAGAGTCAAAGGCTTTAGCGTAGTCAGTGAAGCAAAATAGATGTTTTTCTGGAATCTTCTTGCCTTTTCTATGATCCAGCTAATGTTGGTAATTTGATCTATGGTTCCTCTGCCTTTTCTAAACCCACCTTGTACATCTAGAATTTCTCCTGAAGCCTAGCTTGAAGAATTTTGAGCATAACCTTACTAGCATATGAAATGAGTGCAACCGTATGGTAGTTTGAACATTCTTTGACATTGCCTTTCTTTGGATTGGAATGAAAACTGACCTTTTACAGCCCTGTGCCCATGCTGAGTTTTCCAAATTTACTGGTATGCTGAGTGCAATACTTTAACAGCATCATCTTTTAGGATTTGAAATAGCACAGCTGGATTTCCATTATCTCCACTAGCTTTGTTGGTAGTAATTCTTTGTAAGACCCACTTGACCTCACACTTCAAGGTGTCTGGTTCTAGTTGAGTAACCACACCACTGTGGTTATCCCAATTATTAAGACCTTCCTTGTATAGTATCTCTATCTATTCTTGCCACCTCTTATTAACCTCTTCTAATTCTTTTTAGTCCTTTCTTTTTTTATCCTTTATCATGTCCATCCTTGCTTGAAATACTCCCTTGAACTGGGCAATTTTCTTGGAAAGATCTCTAGTCATTTTCATTCTATTGTTTTCCTCTATTTCTTTGCATTGTTCATTTAAGAAGGCCTTCTTATCTCTCCTTGCTCTTCTGTGGAACTCTCTCTGCATGCAATTGGGTATATCTTTCCCTTTCTCCCTTTTCTTTTGTTTCTCTTCTTTCCTCAGCTATTTGAAAATCCTCCTCAGACAATCTCACTGCCCTCTTGCATTTCCTTTTCTTTGGGATGGTTTTGGTCACTGCCTCCTGTATTATGAAACTTCATCCATAGTTCTTCAGGCACTCTGTGTATGAGACCTAAGCCCTTGAATCTATTCATCACCTCCATTGAATAGTCATAAGGGATTTGATTTAGGTC
>NW_011495039.1:3672675-3685617 GCF_000754665.1 Bison bison bison | reverse complement strand
TGATTTAGGTCATACCTGAATGGTCTAGTGGTTTTCCATAGTTTCTTTAACTTAAGCTTCAATTTTGCAATAAGGAGCTGATGGTCTGAGTCACAGTCAGCTCCAGGTCATTTTTTTCCTGACTGTATAGAGTTTTCCTCTTCAACTGCAAAGAATATAAGCAGTCTGATTTTGATAATGACTATCCGGTGATGTCCATGTGTAGAGTCATCTCCTGTGTTGTTGGAAAAGGATGTTTGCTGTGATCAGTGTGTTCTCTTCTCAAAACTCTTGTTAGCCTTTCAGTTCAGTTCAGTTCAGTTGCTCAGTCATGTCCAGTTTTTGCAACCCCATGGACTGCTGCACACCAGTCTTCCCTGTCCATCACCAACTCCCGGCGCTTGCTCAAACTCATGTCCATCGACTAAGTGATGCCATCCAACCATCTCATCTCCTATTGATTGTTTCTTTAGAAATCACACATTTCCCCATGCACACAAGCTCACACTTTATTGTAGTCCTATCACGGGAGTTCACAGAATCCTTGAGACTCCATTGTTCCATCCAATCTCTTGCCACATTCTCCCAACAACTTTGGCAATGCCAGAATACTTATGGTCCCCCTCAGGGCCATATTGTTTCTTACTCATGATGTTCCTCACATCACCCCTGCCTGCCTCATTTACTTGATGAACAGCATAAAACCCACTAATCTCACCACTGCCGTAAGGTCACCCCAAGACTTATTCTCATTCTCTCCTCACATTTACAGATTTGTGTCATTTCTTTCCTTTATAACCCCATTATATGTGGCATTTATAAAAGGATAAGAGAAATAACCTAGGCTAGGCTTCCCTGGTGGTTCAGATGGAACAGAATCTGCCTGCAGTGCAGGAGATCTGTGTTCGATCCCTGGATGGGAAGATGCCCTGGAGAAGGAAATGGCTACTCACTTCAGTATTGTTGCCTGGAGAATTCCATGGAGGAGCCTGGCGGGCTACAGCCCATAGGGGTTGCAAAGAGTTGGACATAACTGAGCAACTTTCATTTTCACTTTCAATAGTGTAATTTAAAGCTAAAGAGTCTTGGAGTCTGAATAACATGGTTTTGAACACATGGCTGAAATGGATATATTTGGAAAACAACATCATATCATCTGGCCTAGGTACTGAGAGTTTAAGTTTGAGGAAGAATAAATTTCTTCTGACAGATTAGTACCATTGGAAGCATTATGATGAAAGTGACATTTAAACTGATTTTAAAAACTTTGTAGGATTTGGAAATAGAATAGATAAGAAGAATTCTCAGAATGGGATGTCATTTACTAAATTGTTTTCAGTTTTAGAAATTGGAACTTAGATGAATCATTAATGTCTTTTTACAGTATCATATTAATCACAAGAAATTAGTTTTACTATGATTCATGTGATTTATTCCCTGACATATATTTTTATTTCTTATTAGAAATTTAATTTTTTGGAATTCAGTTTGAGTTCATTTCTCTAATTGTCAGTTCATCATTATATTTACTGATTTGTAAGATTTGAGACATTGTTGCATCAGTTTTTTAACTGAAGTATAGTTGATTTATAATGTGTCTGATATACAGCATAGTGATTCAATTACATATATTGTTTTTCAGTTGCTCAGTCATGTCTGATTCTTTGTGACCCAATAGACTGCAGCATGCCAGGCTTCCCTGTCCTTCACCATCTCCTGGAGCTTGCTCAAACTCATGTCCATAGGGTCCAGCCATCCAACCATCTTGTCCCTTGTCATCCCCTTCTTCTGCCTTCAGTCTTTCACAGCATCAGGGACTTTTCTAATGAGTCAGCTGTTAGCATCAGGTGACCAAAGTATTGGAGCTACCACTTCAAAATCAGTGCTTACAATGAATATTCAGGATTGATTTCCTTTAGGATGGATTGGTTTGATCTTCTTGCAGTCCAAGGGACTCTCGAGAGTCTTCTCCAACATCACAGTTCAAATGCATGACTTCTTCAGCACTCAGCCTTCTTTATGGTCCAGCTCTCACATCCCTACATGACTACTTGAAAAACCATAGCTTTGACTATATGGACTTCTGTTGGCAAAGTAATATCACTGCTTTTTAATATGCTGTCTAGGTTTGTCATAACTTTTCTTCCAAGGAGCAAGCATATTTTAATTTGGATAAAATGACTGTTACATATATATATGTATAAATATATGAATATGTTTATAAAATATATTAATGTTTATAAAGTACATTTATAAATATATGAAAAGTTTATTCATTTTCTTCCCCATTATAGGTTATTATAAGATATAACCTATCTTATAGGGAACTAAACTCTAAGTTCCTATGCTATAGTAGATCCTTGTTTATCTGGTTTTTACCTCCCTGTGCTTTAGTAGATCCTTGTTGTTTATCTAGTTTATGTATAGTAATATGTATCTGTTAATCCCAAATTTCTAATTTATCCCAACCCCCTCCTTTCTTTCCCCTTGTGTGCTTGTGCTAAGTCCCTTCAGTCGTGCCTGACTCTATGCATATGGACCCTATGGACTGTAGCCTACCAGGCTCCTCTGTCCGTGGGATTCTCTAGGCAAGAGTATTGGAGTGGATTGACATGCCCTCCTCCAGGTGATCTTCCTGTCCAGGGATCGAACCCACCTCTCTTAGATCTCCTGCATTGACAGGCAGATTCTTCACCTCTAGCACCACCTGGGAAACCCTCTTTTCCCATGGATATCCATAAATTTGCTTTCTATGCCTGGGAATCTGTTTCTGTTTTATAAATAAGTTTATTTTTATCATAGTTTAATTTCACAGATAAGTGATATCATGATATTTGTCTTTCTCTGACTTACTTCCCTTAGCATTATAATGTCTAGATCCATGCATGTTGAAGCCACTGGCATTATTTCCTTATTTTTGAATGGCTGAGTAATATTCCATTGTATGTATGTACCACATCTTCTTTATCCATTCATCTGTCATTGGACATTTAGGTTGCTTCTGTATCCTTACTATTGAAAAGAGTGCTGCTATGAACATTGAGGTGCATGTATTTTTTCAAATTAGACTTTTCCTCATATATATTGCCAGGAGTGGGATTGCAGGATTGCATGGTAACTCTATTTTTAGTTTTTTGAGGAACCTCCATACTGTTCTTCATAGTGACTGCACCAATTTAATACCCACCAAGAGTAATTCTCCACATCCTTTCTAGCATTTATTATTTTTAGTTTTTTTTGTTGTTATTTATGATGGCCATTCTGACTGGTGTAAGGCAGTATCTCAGTGTATTTTTCATTTGTGTTTCTGTAATGATTAGCAATGTTGAGCATCTTTTCATGTGCCTATTTACCATCTGTGCGTCTTCTTTGGAGAAATCTCTGTTTCTGCTCATTTTTTTTACTGGATTATTTGCTTTTTATATTAGGATGTGTTAGTTGTTTGTATATTTTTGAAATTCAGCCCTTGTCAGTTGCATTCTTTGCAAATATTTTCTCCTATTCCATGTGTTGTGTTTTTGCTTATGGTTTCCTTTGCTCTGTGAAAGCTTTTTATATTTAATTAGGCCCCATTTGTTTATTTTTACTTTTGTTTCCATTGCTGTAGGAAATGGATTCCAAAAACATGATTGCTACAATTTATGTCAAAGAGTGTTCTATCTGTGTTTTACTCTAGGTATTTTATCATATCCCATCCTACATTTAGGTTGTTAATCCATTTTGAGATTATTTTTGCATATGGTATCAGAAAATGTTCTGATTTTATTCCTTTACATATAGCTGTCCAATTTTCCCAGAATCACTTATTGAAGAGACAATTTTTTTTCTCTGGTATATATTCTGTCTTCCTTTGTCATAGATTAATTGACCATGAATGCGTGGGTTTATTTCTGGTCTTTCTATCCTTTTACATTGATCTATGTGTCTGGCTTTGTGTCAGTACCATACTGTTTTGAGTATTGTAGTTTTGTAGTATAGTCTGAAGTCAAGGAAAGTTATCCCTCCATTTTCATTCTTCTTTCTCAAGCTTGCTTTGGCTATTTTAGGTCTTTTGTGTTTCCATGCAAATTTAATTTTGTTTTTTTCTCTTGGTTCCAGTCCTGAGAAAAATGCCATTGGTAATTTGATAGAGATTGTAATGAATCTGCATATTGCCTTGAGTAATATGTTCATTTTAGAATATTGATTCTTCCAATTCAAGAACATGGTTCAACAAATACAAGTTTAGGAAATCTAATCTTATGGAAAATTCCTGTGTTCTTTGGGTTTACAGACTTGTGGTTTGTACTAGCACAATAAAGACTCTTGAGAAGTTCTATGGTAAAGAACTTCACTTGCCTAACTCATCTCTTCACAATTTTTCTGATGACAGAACACCCTTTCCCATAATAATTGTTGTTATCTCAAAGGACTATTTTTTCACACTTTAAGGAATTATAATGAACTTTAAATGTACATCTTGAATGCACTGTCTTTCCAAATAGAACTATTTAGTAAGCATGTTCTACATTTTCATTTACATCTCAAACTTTCTAAAATATTCCTTAACTTATTAAACAAAATAGTTAAATTATAGGTCATGCATGTTTTTCAAATATTTTATTAACCTATTGTAAGAGAACTATTTTAATATATTACTATAATCAAATCAAATCAAAATACTAGAGATCTTTTGGAACTAAAAAGATGGCTAGATTTCAAATGATCTCCTTCACCATTCATTTGAACTGGAAACTGGAGCCTAGAGAAGTTTAAGAAATTTGTAAATATTACAGAGTTATTCTGTAGTGGAATGAAGGCTTAAAAGGGAATGTCTTGAATAAGAGCCCAGTGTTCTTTTGTTGCTCACTAATCTAATTCAATGCTTAATAATGAATTTATAAATAATGAAGCTGATCCTGTTGTGATGACAGTTAAGATTTTTCATGACTTAAAACTTGAAACAAAAACTAGAAGAGTTTACATAAATGTCTGATTTCAAATATATCATAATTACTAAACATTGTTGAAATAATATTTGGTCTAATTGAGAACAAAAGCTTTAAAATGATTCAGAAATAAAATTGTAATATTCCAAAAACATATTTTTTAAAAAAATATCTCATATTTTGGAAATATTAACTTTATGAATCCCAAAATGTAAGTAGAATTCAGCTTCTTTTTCTTCCTATTTGGCTGTTTAGTTTTTCATTTAACAAAATGTTTTCTCACAACATGAATCCACTCTTGGGGATCAAATTCATTGGGAGAACACAGCAGATTGTGCTTGTTAGTTGATTCTAACCAGTTCTGTGGTTTAAGCACAAGTTGTTTTTCCAAGGCAGAGACATTTCCGTCTGTTAGGAAATAGGGACCTTCAAAACTTTTTCCACGATGGCACAATATCGTAGCCCTTTCCTTAATAACTTTGAAAACATCAAGAGATATTGTAAACCACAAAAAAAGAAAAAAAATTAAAGGGAAAACATATTCTGTCCTCTTCTCATATGAAGTTACTTTCTTTTATTATAATTCCATTTTATTACTCAGAATGTCATAATAATACAGTGTTTAGGAGCTGTCAAGATATAAAGGAACATGGTCCTACATTTTTTTTTACTTTAAAAAAATATTTTTGTGTACATTAAAAAACCTCTTTACTTCTAGGACATACTTCCAACCTTTTCAAAATTAAGGAAATAATCTATTGTGTATACTGTTTTAGCCAGACATTATTAAATGTGAAGCAGAAGTCCAGTGGACTTAGCTTCAACATGTCTATAACTTTATCATCATGTGGAAAATTAATGTTGCAAAGTCAAGCATGACAATAAATATACAGAATAAGCTGTATTTGTTAAAGAATAAGGCGTATTCCCTGAAGTATAGACTTAGAATGTTGAACCATTAGTAATAGTATATGTTATGTTGAGAAATCCTATGTACAAATGTACAATGTTTTAATCCTGCAGATATTCTACTCTCCCCTGGCCCTCTTCATACCACCTTCAGTATATGCTGTTCATCTTCAGTTCAATCTCCTCTACCAGTTTTGGATCCATACAGAGGTAATTTTTTTCTTCAAGTTTTCTACCTAAATAGCCTAAAGCAATGTCCTGGAAATCCACTAGCAACTGATTTATTGTGTAAGAAAAATCTTTGTCTGCCTTCTTTAAGGAGAAACATCTGTTCATTTTTATTCCTTTTTACTGAATATATATTGCAAAGTTTATAAGAACCAATGAGGCCAGTTGGTCTCAATTAAATAAAACAATTTTTTGAACTATTAAGTACCAAAACATTTTAATACTGTATTCAATACAATATCTTCCTGTGTTACACTTTATTAAACATTGTTCACCAAAGATGTTGAAATTCATTTCAATTTAGAGATATAAACTTATCTCTAAATATATATATATAAAGTATATATTTGTGAATACTTTGTTTATACGTTTAATATGTTAGTATAATAATTTATATTTGTAATATAACTTATTGTTATATAATAAGCAATATTTAATTATATAAGATATGTGATAGTTATACACTTATATATATATATGTATTTATCAGTTGGGAGACACTGCTTGAAAACTCCTTGTGAAGGTCAATGTTAAAGGAATTTATCAAAATATGTTTTGATTGGAAATCTTGCTCTAATTTTAGAGTTTAGGTTTTACTTAAAGAGTATTCAGTATATTAAGTTTTTTTTTTCCTTCAGAAAAAGTGGACAAGTATAATTTCTTGGGTCCTCTGTGGTATATCAAATTGTCAGACTTGAATGTTTGCAGATAGATCATTAAAAAACCGATTGTTTTATGAACTATCATACTGATCTGGTTGTTAAATACCCAAAATCACAGACCCAGAAAAATTCTTACTTATACACATGAGAACCCTTTCAAGCATTTGGTATTTATCGGAAGCCTTTTGAAGTCGTAGAGGAAGCATGTTGACAGGTGTTGCAACTGGTTGAACAATACCACAAATCACAGCTGCAGTAGATGCCAAAGCTTGATACAGCAAAGTGCATTATTTCATTAATCTGCAGTATTTCATGCTACTGATTTACTTGGGATAAAGAGACTGTTACCATAACTTTGGACATATGTGGCATTATGTGAAGATCTGTCATGAAATAGTATTGCATTTTATGGTAGTTGACATACATCAAACAGTCAGTACTACAACCATCTGAAAGAGTGGTTTAGACCAATTCTGACTCCAAAGGTCAAAGACCAAATTTGTTTAAATCAGTGGAGGGAAACTTTCCGATGATTTACACAGAGGGGTTAAAGGAGAATTACATTTTTATAGCAGCTCTGCTCCAGGTCATGCCATGTGTTGGGTCTAGTATTAGTCTGGATACAGAACAATGGTGCCTAAGCAACTTCCGCCTTTTCCTATAGCCATCCGAAAAGTCCACGAGCCAGGGCTTGAGTTCCATCCTAGGAAGAAAGTGGAGAGTGGAGGAAAGTCAGTAGTCAGACATTTAGGCTCAGAAGCTCCATGTAGCTTCACTTCTAACTTGAGAGCAGTGCATTAGAGCCTCTCACTTGGGTTGTACTTTGTACTTTTGCAAGTACTGTATCATGTACAGTCACTACAATTGAGCTGCACAGAAGTACGAGCGTACCTTCTGAAATTAAAGTTCTTGGAATTTTAAATTATACATTAGCTGTGAGTACATTCCTAAGATTTTTTGCACCTGTGTACTTAATTACATTGATTATTATAGACATCATACTATAATTTTTACTAATAACAGGACCACTCAGGAAGTACAGCCAAGAGATTCATAGCAGTGGCTGCTTCTAGAGAGTGATATAGAGAATTGATGCAGAAACTGTACCAAGTGATACAGAGAACTGGAAGGAGAAAACCCTACTTTTTAAAGATGAATACGTATTAGATTAAGAAACAAAAGCTGAAAACAATGGGCTTTAGCCTAGAGAAATATATCCACTTCATGACTTTAAAATATATTAGCCCCTTTAGGCCACTTTGGCACTGTTTAACTTCAGACATAATCCTTGGGGCTCCATTCGCAGAAGCAGTATATGAGCCATAGATACGGCCATGTTGACCAAAGAGCATTGTCCATACCTGGATGGAGGGTTGATATCTTACAGTTATTTCACTTCTGCTGACAACCATAAAATCACTTGTTAAACGGAGGGGAATCTGGCCTTAAGGAAGGACTGATTTTCTAAAAGTGAAGAGAAGTTTATTCCTTTTAATCAGATAGGATAAGAGGAAGGAAAAAAAGCAAACTAACATGTTTTTGAAAAACTGTAAATGAGAGATAAAGTAGGTCATATAGAGTTTATAATGAGTTTAAAGAGTTTATAATGAAATTTTTTGCTTAGTTTCGAGTTACTTCAGTGAAAACAATAGCATCTCTCTCCTTCCTTTTTGGGGGAAAAGTTACAAAATATTCTGATTCAAAGTATACACTGCTGCTTAATTTTTATGACTACATTTTTGTTTATTGTGCATTCATCTAGTGTCTGCAATATATAGTTTTATACTTTTTCTTGTGAGTTTTCTACATCTAATAGGAAAAAACAATATTTAATACTTGTTTTAAACTTAGTAACTCTGGAATATTGGAATTATTTTTTTGATATTAGACTCCCTATTGGCTCAAACAGTAAAGAATCTGCTTGTAATACAGGAGACCTGGGTTTGATCCTTAGGTTGGAAATATCCCCCTGGAGAAGGAAATAGCAACCTACTCCAGTATTCTTGCTTGGAAAATTCCAAGGACAGAGGAGCCTGGTGGGCTAAAGTCCATGGAGTCACAAAAAGTCAGACACTGAGCATCTAACTCTCATATGATAAGTGTTAACTGATTTAGACAATACAGTAATAGTAGTAACTTTATCATGCTTTTGATTTCACTTAAATTTGGGTTAGCATATTGTTTATATACATATCAGGGATGGTTGAGCAAAGAAACAGAGAAAATAATTATTTGATATTGAAGATTTGAACTGTATGATTTCATGATTTTAATAGTGCTGAACTGGAGCTTCTATATGGAGCATTATTTTCAGTTATAAATATGAGTGATCTCTTTATGTACTATTATGGATAGATCTCCAAATACACCAAGTTACACAAAAGAGTCTGCTGCTGCTGCTGCTGCTAAGACGCTTCAGTCGTGTCCGACTCTGTGCGACCCCATAGACGGCAGCCCACCAGGCTCCCCTGTCCCTGGGATTCTCCAGGCAAGAACACTGGAGTGGGTTGCCATTTCCTTCTCCAATGCATGAAAGTGAAAAGTGAAAGTGAGGTCACTCAGTCGTGTCTGACCCTCAGCGACCCCATGGACTGCAGCCTACCAGGCTCCTACGTCCATGGGATTTTCCAGGCAAGAGTACTGGAGTGGGGTGCCATTGCCTTCTCCAACACAACAGAGTCTAGTATATACTAATATTTGTATGCTAAAAAACAACTCTGTTTCACATGTTCACACGTGCCTAAAATGCCTCTAGAAATATACTTGGGTACTGACTGTTTTCCCAGGAGAGGGGTATTTGGAATGGCTGGGAGATAGGATAAAAATGAAATGTTAACATTAGTTCTACCCATTCTAATGTGGATTAAGAGTTATCATTTTGTGATAATACTCCCCTAGTAACTAAATGATCTTTAGCAGTATTATATGTATTTATCGGGCATTGTTACATTAATGCAATGTCCACTAAATACATGTATGACTGTTCAGACTCTTTTTGTTTGCCTAATTGATTTGTTGAAATTTGTTATAGATTCTAGATATAAATCATTTTTAAGTATATGTATTCTATATTTGTATTTTAAATACATTCCTTTTTATTCCCTCAGCATACCTTTCAATTTTCTTCTTGATGACTTTTCATGAAAATAAATATTAAATTTTGAAGATTAATTTGTCATTAAAACTTTAGTTATTTAGTTTAGTCATATTTTCTCTAAGAAATATTTGCTTTCATAAACTCTTAGAGAAATTATACTAGGATTACTTTCAGAAATTTCTGAGTTTGAATTTTACCTTTGGGTATGTAACACTAGAATAAATTTTTGTGAATAGTATTTGGTAAGGGTCAAAATTTATTATTTCTATGCACACATTCACTTACTCCAGCATTATTTATTGTGGATACTTTATTTTATCCATTGGATTATCGGAGTCCTTTTTTGAAAAGAAATTGACCATATGTGGTTAGATCCAATTTTAAATTTCTTTTTCATTGATTTGTCTCCTCTTATACAAATCCCTTACTTTATTGATTACTATATCTTCATAGGAAGAATTGTTTGTATGAGTTTAAACTAATTTGTTTTAAGATTCTCTGGGATGTTTTGGGGGCTTCCCAGGTGGCCCAGTGATAGAGAATCTGCCTGCCAATGCAGGAGACATGGGTTCAATTCCTGGGTTGGGAAGATCCCCTGGAGCAGGAAATGGCAACCCACTCCAGTATTCTTGCCTGGGAAATCTCATGCACAATGGATCCTGGCAGGCTACAGTCCATGGGGCTGCCAGAGTTAGACATGACTTAGAAAATAAACAACAACAACAAGAAATATTTACTATGTATGACTTATGGCCTTTTATTTCTTTCTTTCCTGTGTTTATGTTATTTATTTTCCTTGCCTTATTGGTTAGAGTTCACAGACAGTATATTTTAAATCAACTTTGGGGGGGAATCTGCATGTTATTTCCTTAAATATTATACCATTCTCACTGTCCTCTCTTGGGACTCCAAATACATGTTTATTAGACTATTTGATATTGACTCATAAATTAGTTCCAGTTCCAGTTCAGTCACTCAGTCGCCTCTGACTCTTTGTGACCCCATGAATCACAGCATACCAGGCCTCCCTGTCCATCACCAACTCCCAGAGTTTACTCAAACTCATATCCATCGAGTCGGTGATGCCATCCAGCCATCTCATCCTCTGTCGTCCCCTTCTCCTCCTGCCCTTAATCCCTCCCAGCATCAGGGTCTTTTCCAATGAGTCAACTCTTCGCATGAGGTGGCCAAAGTATTGGAGTTTCAGCTTTAGCATCAGTCCTTCCCAAGAACACCCAGGACTGATCTCCTTTAGAATGGACTTATTTTATCTCCTTGCAATCCAAGGGACTGTCAGGAGTCTACTCCAACACACAGTTCAAAAGCATCAATTCTTCGGAGCAAAGCTTTTTTCACAGTCCAACTCTCACATCCATACATGACCACTGGAAAAACCATAGCCTTGACTAGACGGACCTGTGTTGGCAAAGTAATGTCTCTGCTTTTGAATATGCTATCTAGGTTGGTCATAACTTTCCTTCCGAGGAGTAAGCGTCTTTTAATTTCATGACTGCAGTCACCATCCGCAGTGATTTTGGAGCCCAGAAAAATAAAGTCTGACACTGTTTCCACTGTTTCCCCATCTATTTCCCATGAAGTGATGGGACCGGATGCCATGATCTAAGTTTTCTGAATGTTGAGCTTTAAGCCAACTTTTTCACTCTCCTTTTTCACTTTCATCAAGAGGCCTTTTAGTTCCTCTTCACTTTCTGCCATAAGTGTGGTGTCATCTGCATATCTGAGATTATTGATATTTCTCCCAGCAATCTTGATTTCAGCTTGTGCTTTTTCCAGCCCAGCATTTCTCATGATGTACTCTGCATATAAGTTAAATAAGCAGGGTGACAATATACAGCCTTGACGTACTCCTTTTCCTAATTGGAACCAGTCTTTTGTTTCATGTTCAGTTCTAACTGTTGCTTCCTGACCTGCATATAGGTTTCTCAAGAGGCAGTTCCGGTGGTCTGGTATTCCCATCTCTTTCAGAATTTTTCACAGTTTATTGTGATCCACACAGTCAAGTTAGTAGTACTCCATAATTTTTAACATTTCACTTTTCAAAATCTAGATTGTATAATTTTGATTAATTTGTCTTCAAGTTCACTTACCCTTTTATTTGCTCTCACCAATCCATTTTTTTTAAGCCTGCTCAGTGGATTTCTCACATCAGATATTATGCTTTAAGCTTTAGAATTGTTTCTTTGCTGAAATTGTCACCTATTATGACTATCTTTGTCTAAGTCTTAGTTATCCTAATTGCATTTAAATTCTGTTTCTGCAAATGAAATTTTTTATGGATAAGTAGCATTCCATTATATATATGTATTACATCTTCTTTATCCATTCAAATGTCCATGTACATTTGGGTTGTTTCCATATTTTGTTTATTGTGAAACATCACTGCAAATTTGAACCGTTTACCTTTCTGTGCTTCAGTTTCTTCATATGTAAAAGAAAAATAATAAAAATACATAGCATTGTTGTGACAATTATGAAAGATAGTTTATGTTGCCACTGTTGCTGCTGCTAAGTCACTTCAGTCGTGTCCGACTCTGTGCGACCCCATAGACAGCAGCCCACCAGGCTCCCCCTTCCCTGGGATTCTCCAGGCAAAAACACTGGAGTGGGTTGCCATTTCCTTTTCCAATACATGCAAGTGAAAAGTGAAAGTGAAGTCACTCAGTCGTGTCCGACTCTTTGCAACCCCATGAATCGCAGCACGCCAGGCCTCCCTGTCCATCACCAACTCCCGGAGTTCACTCAGACTCACGTCCATCGAGTCAGTGATGCCATCCAGCATCTCATCCTCTGTCTTCCCCTTCTCCTCCTGTCCCCAATCCCTCCCAGCATCAGAGTCTTTTCCAATGAGTCAACTCTTCACATGAGGTGGCCAAAGTACTGGAGTTTCAGCTTCAGCATCATTCCTTCCAAAGAAATCCCAGGGCTGATCTCCTTCAGAATGGACTGGTTGGATCTCCTTGCAGTCCAAGGGACTCTCAAGAGTCTTCTCCAACACCACAGTTCAAAAGCATCAATTCTTCAGTGCTCAGCCTTCTTCACAGTCCAACTCTCACATCCATACATGACCACAGGAAAAACCATAGCCTTGACTAGATGGACCTTTGTTGGCAAAGTAATG